>NC_139826.1:36501332-36526332 GCF_963691815.1 Echiichthys vipera
CCTATAAATACGCAGCGCTCCCACGGCAAAGACTTAAAAAAAACTACACTGCAACCACGGCAAAACACTTTGGGGAGGGGCGGCCGGTGGCTGAGAGGTTGGAGCAGTCGCCCCATGTAAAGAGGCTGAAGGTCCTCGAGGCAGTGGCCACGGGTTCGACTACAACCTGCGGCCCTTTGATGCATGCCCCCCCCCCTCTATCGCCCCCCATTTCCTGTCTGTCCCGTATAATAAAAGGCTTGAAAACTGCCACAAAAAAATAAAAATAAACATAAACTAGAGATGCAGATTTGTTTCCTCTAGCGACCAATCAGTTGGCTGAGGTAGAGTTACGTCAATCAAGATTTCTTTGGTTGCACTTTATATACACACAGCACTAGACTTCAAGCCATGTTCTCAAACAATCATAGAAATTGATTTAGATGTACCAGTAAAGACGTCTTACAATATCCAGCGGCGTTCAAAAGTAACCAAATCTGTATGCACCTTTTTAACCACATTACACAGCAACAGTTGTGCTTTGCTTATATGACCTCCCGTGCATCGACCCATTCAAACTCTACATTCAAAGATCGCCGTCTCGCTCATTCAGCCTCACGTAGCCCGACTTGTCAGCCGTCACACAACACAGAGCAGACATCTGGCAGATAAAAGGGGATCAGTCATGATGAACTCACCCTTTTCTGGTCCTCCAAGCCGTGCAGCACAGGTTTCCTCCTCGGGTGCTGATGTGGACTAGCCTCTGCTCCTCCCTCCATCTTCCCATAAGTGAGTGGGTACTAAGTATCCTGTCTTTGCAACAGGGAATGAAGGGAAATACCTGGTCAAAGTATTTAAGTCCCCTTCCCTCTTGGTCCCCAGTTGTGTTGCATGAACGTCAATCCAAAGAACATAATAGGGATGGAAAAGTCCATCAACTTTGCTTCATGCAAAAGGTGACACCCGATCTCTGGGGGGAACCAACATGGGCCGCACGCCTCGTCTCAGTCATAGCGTTTCTTGGCGGTCTCTCTTTCTTGGTGTGGAGGGGGCCGGCCCGAAGCGAGCGTCAGGGTAGAGAACAGCAACCTGAGAAAACCAGGAAGGCTCTCCCTCCTAAAACCATCACCGCCGCTGCCATGGAGATCCGATCTCGAAGGAGGATGCGATCATCGTGATCCTGTCTCTGCTGCCCGAGATTCAATCTGTGCGCGCCACTGTGAGGGGGGGGGGGGGGGAAGAGACGTGGGCAGGTTTTTAGTTTCGATGCAGCAAAATGAGTTCAGTTTCCCAGCAGCAGGAGCATCAACAGATATATTAGGAAAAGGAAAAGCACATGTCCAGAGAAAGCAGTGAGTGTCAAAGCTGTCTCTCTGCTCCAAAGGTCAAGTTTGGTATCCTGACAGTGAACACAGTGAACAGGCGCTTGTGTTGAGAGAGGTTCAGTTCAATTGAAGCATTAAAGCAAAAGCTGCAGTGTCAAAAAAGAAACACACTCAGTACCACACACTCGTGTTCACACTAGATAAACTGCATCTAATGAGACATTTCAATTATTTCAAAGTTCAGTAAATGTCCGTGGGCACCATTTGGATCTATTGCATCACCAAAACAGTTAATTGGTAGAAGTCAATGACACAAACAAGTGTTTTGCTGATTGCTGCAGGTGCAAAACCGCAAAAAAAACAACTTATTTTACGCACAACTATGGAACTTTTTCTGGGTCAAAACTCGCTACGGTGGAAACACCTGGCGACGGAAAAAGCATTCAACTCTAAATAGTTACAGCCTCGGACAGATTGCCGGAGGAGGGTTTGCGCCGCTGCAGCATCCGTGCAGGAGAGTCTGCAGCGCGCCGGCCCGGCTGCCTCTCTCCCTGGGCTTTCTGGGAACTGTTCGGGCTCAATTACAGGACAACAAATGAACCAGGAGCAGAGACCGACGTTAGAGAGCCGTGTCTGGGCTCAGAGATGACGCTCACCCCGCGCTTCCCCGGTGCTTACCTTCCCGGTGGAGATGGTCCCTGCCTCGTGCACAGCGCTCGTCCGTTCCTGTGGGCTGCGAGCGGCGCTGCGTTCAGGTGCTGTCGGAAATATCGATATCAACGTTTTATTTACAGCAAAACGATTTCACGTTATAAATTTGATTTTTGTCGTCCATCTATTGGATTAAAACAACTTATATGATCAAATCTGAATGCTTTTGGATTACTTCAAAATCGAACTTTTAATATATTTCACCTTAAACTACAAAAAAAAAAAATACATTCAGCCACAGAACTAAGTGCCACACATTGTTTTTGTTTCTCTTTAAATCATTTTTAGAAAATTAAGTACAAATGAAATGAAATTTGCAGATTTCCTTTCTACATTCTGAGGATCAAATTCAAATTCATTTCCTGGATTTGGGTGGATTTCCGGCACCAAATTAAGGTGGATATGTCTTTATTTACATAAAGGAAAATACAGGTGACTATTAAAAATAACAAAAGTATAACAATATGTTCTGTTGGGAATTTATTCTCATATTAGGTACAGACTAGGACTATGCCTTTTGGTTATTCCTCCCGCTGTGATTTGCAGCTGTATTGGAGCAGCTTTTGTGCAAATGCGCACATGTCCCCTGCATGTAAAGAAGTTTATTAAAAGGAATACTTTAAAGACATAATCAGACATGTCATCAAGTATCCATGACAATGTAACTATACTTTAATTGCACATTTTTTCATATCTAATCTGGTGTGATTATAGTTCTTTGTAATTGATTGATTAGGCTATGCTATCAAGATTCAAGATTCAAGAAGCTTTATTTATCCCGAGGGAAATTATTGTGCAACAGTTTCATACAAAGGCGGAAAAGGATCAGAGTAACAATAAGCTAACATAATCAAATCAAAATAAAGCTAACGTCAGATAAATCAAGCAATGAACCAAGTGTGACAGAGTGCAACAGACGTCGTGGTTAAACTAGGTATATACAATATACAACAATACGCAGCGTGCAATCCTGATTACATGTAATCCATTACCACTAAACCCTGTAGGCCCAGCTGTTACATTTTTAAATATGCAACTTGTATAAAAAATATGCAATATATATATATATATATATAAAACGAATTCAACTCTTCTCTTGCTACACTTAATTTCATTTGTCTTTAAGGATGAATAAAGTATGTCTTCAGATGTGTTTACAGTCGTTACCTTATACGTAAGTATAGTTGTTAAAGATGTGCAGACGGATTGGGTCCATTAAAAATAAGAAGTAAACCCTTTTTTCGCTGTACTTAGACAGTCGGAGTCGGTGGCGTGATTTACGAGGATCACCTGAAGGCAGCATCAGGGTCCCACTCGCTCTCTCCTCTCACATCCGTAACATTACGTCACTCCCAGCATCCTTTAAGGCGCCCGTCGGTTTCCATGGCGACTCCCGGTGAGGAGGGCTCTACCGCCACCTAGCGCCGAAACAGAGACACGACAACAAAGTTTAAAAGACAGGAACAGAGTTACTACTACTACAACAACAACAACAACAACAACAACAACAAACAACAAAGTTTAAAAGACAGGAACAGAGTTACTACTACTACAACAACAACAACAACAACAACAACAACAACAAACAAACAAACAACAAAGTTTAAAAGACAGGAACAGAGTTACTACTACTACAACAACAACAACAACAACAACAAACAAACAAACAACAAAGTTTAAAAGACAGAAACAGAGATACAACAACAACGTTAAAGACAGAAACAGACACACAACAACAACAACAAAGTTTAAATGACAGAAACAGAGACACAACAACAAACAAACGACAAAGTTTAAATGACAGAAACAGAGATACAACAAACAACAACAACAAACAACAAAGTTTAAAAGACAGGAACAGAGACACAACAACAACAAACACATAAACAAACAAACAACAAAGTTTAAATGACAGATACAGAGATAACAACAACAACAACGTTAAAGACAGAAACAGAGATACAACAACAACAAAGTTTAAATGACAGAGACAAAGATACAACAACAAAAACAAACAACAACGTTTAAAAGACAGAAACAGAGATACAACAACAACAAACAATAACAAATAAACAACAAAGTTTAAAAGACAGAAACAGAGACACGACAACAACGTTTAAATGACAGAAATGGACACACAACAACAACAACAACAAACAAACAAACAACAAAGTTTAAAAGACAGAAACAGAGATACAACAACGACGACAACAAACAAACAAACAACAAAGTTTAAATGACAGAAACAGAGACACAACAACAAAGTTTAAATTACAGAAACAGAGACACAACAACAACAAACAAAAAACAAAGTTTAAAAGACAGAAACAGAGACACAACAACAACAACAACAAACAAACAACAATGTTTAAATGACAGAAACAGTGACACAACAATAAAGTTTAAAAGACAGAAAGAGAGACAACATCAACAATGTTTAAATGACAGAAACACAGACACAACAATAACAACAACAACAAACAAACAAAGAAACAAACAACAAAGTTTAAATGACAGAAACAGAGACACGACAACAAAGTCTAAAAGACAGAAACAGAGATACAACAACAACAAACAAACAAACAACAAAGTTTAAAAGACAGAAACAGAGATACAACAACAACAAACAAACAAACAACAAAGTTTAAATGACAGAAACAGAGACACGACAACAATGACAAACAAACAACAAAGTCATCATCTGTCAGTTGGTCTGTGATCACATGACCGAGATATTTCCCTTCACTGCGGATATGTAGGACCTTACCTGAGACTTTAAAGTCAGTCACATGTCCGTCTTCCACGGTTCTGCAAACCATTACCACACTTTTTGACTCGTACTTTATAACATGTTGTTCCCCATTCACAGAACACACATTAAGGAGCTGCTCTATACCAGCTGTCATGACCGAAAGAACGAGGTCGCGGGTACAAGCGGCCGAAATGGGTTTCCTCAGGAGGGGGGCTGGAGTCTCCCTTAGAGAGAGGGGGAGAAGTTCAGCATCCGTGAGGAACTCGGAGTAGAGCCGCTGCTCCTTAGCGTTGAAAGGAGCCAGTTGAGGTGGTTCAGGATCATCTGGTAAGGATGAACCCTGGGCGCCTCCCTAGGGAGGTGTTCCAGGCACGTCCAGCTGGGAGGAGGCCTCGGGGAAGACCCAGGACCAGGTGGAGAGATTAGATCTCCACACTGGCCTGGGAACGCCTCAGGATCCCCCAGTTAGAGCTGGTTAATGTGGCCCGGGAAAGGGAAGTTTGGGGTCCCCTGCTAAAGCTGCTGCCCCCGCGACCCGACCCCGGATAAGCAGATGAAGATGAGATGAGATGGTCTCTTCTCTGGGGACACCCAAAGATTTTGTCATGGGATGATTGCTGGGTAATATGTTGATGTTGTTCAACGTCAAATTCCTATTCGATCACGCCACAGGGCTCATATTAGCGTGACCTGGGGCCCGTCATGTGTTTTACGCCACTGCACATGCAGTTTGTGTATTTTATGCTGCTACTAAAACGTGTCCTGTACGCTGCTCAATACAGAAATGATAAATAATGTAAACGAGACTTCATCGCAAACCTCGCAAAGGCTTTAAACAATGATGCTAATTTGGTTATTTACTGTATAATCTGGCTTTAACATGCGTCTATGCATTTAAACTGGATGCACCAGTCAGAGCCGTCTGACATCTCATCTCATCTTCAGCCTCTTATCCGGGGTCGGGTCGCGGGGGCAGTAGCTTTAGCAGGGGACCCCAAACTTCCCTTTCCCGGGCCACATTAACCAGCTCTAACTGGGGGATCCTGAGGCGTTCCCAGGCCAGTGTGGAGATCTAATCTCTCCACCTGGTCCTGGGTCTTCCCCGAGGCCTCCTCCCAGCTGGATGTGCCTGGAACACCTCCCTGGGAGGCACCCAGGGTTCATCCTTACTAGATGATCCTGAACCACCTCAACTGGCTCCTTTCAACGCAAAGGAGCAGCGGCTCTACTCCGAGTTCCTCACGGATGCTGAACTTCTCCCCCTCTCTCTAAGAGAGACTCCAGCCCCCCTCCTGAGAAAACACATTTCAGCCGCTTGTACCCGTGACCTGGTTCTTTGGGTCCTGACCCAGCTTTCATGACCACAGGTGAGGGTAGGAACCAAGATTGACCGGTAGATCCAGAGCTTTGCCTTCCTCAGCTCTCTTTTCGACACTACGGTGCGGTAGAGCGACTGCAACACCGCCCCCGCTGCTCTGATTCTCCGGCCAAACTCACGCTCCATCGTCCCCTCACTCGTGAACATGATCCCGAGGTACTTGAACTCCTTCACTTGGGGTAAGGACTCATTCCCTACCTGGAGTAAGCAATCCACCGGTTTCCTGCTAAGAGCCATGGCCTCAGATTTAGAGGTGCTGATCCTCTTGTTATTAATATTACATCACTATCATCTGCATATAAAAAATGCAGCATGTCGTGGAGACGCTACAACCTTAAATTAATCTTTCATAGTTTCTTTACAGTTGTAGGAGAGAGTACAGAGTCTTTTTTCGTTCACATGCCGTGTTAGCTGTGCTGCTCACGATGCTGTGGGCACACGTGATCATTTGTTTACGAGGTGCACAGAGCCATTTATTTCAACTCAGCATAAGAAGCAGGTGCTAATGAGGTTTGGGGGTGTGGGGGTTGGTCAGTGGGGGCCCAACAGCAGATATTGGACTTGGAAATTTTCACAAATACAGTACAAACATAGTAAAACAATTTGGCATCGTACTTGACAAAGAGAAGAATGTGTATATACAGCAGTAAATCCTCCTTTCAATAAAGATTACAGTTTTAAATTATAATGACGTAACATAGGTACGAAAACTTAGATACGCAATAAAATAAAAAGGAATAAAACAATAAAGCAAAAATAAATACATAGAAATTCAATTTAAATGTGGGCTATATTGCTACATTTCTTTAATAAATATTGTAATATATTAGCGGTATAAGTCAATTTCTTATTAGTAATATTTTGGATACACTGGAAATAATAACCAATTTCAATAGGGAAGGGAATAAAATTTGTAGAGATTGGAGAATGTGGGTATTTATTTTTTTTATATATTCTTTATTTGCAATTTGAACAAATATAGTACAACCAGAACAGTGTGGCATCAACCTTGACATAGATAGATATGTAAAGAGTCAGTTCTCCTTTCAGAAAACAATCCATATTAAATCATATTGACATTACATAATAATATTTAATAAGATACAAAGATACAAAGAAGAAAAAAGATAAAGATAGATGCATGTAAAGAACTTAAATTAAGACTTAGGCTATACTGTTACATTACTGATACATTTTTAAAAAAGTCAGTAACTTATCTGTGGTGTAATTACATGTCGTATTATTGAGAAGAAGAAGAAGTAGAAGTTCATTAATCAAAATTCTATTTTTTCACTCTGTTATTATTCATGTACACACACACACAGGCCCGAAATACACACACATGCACAAACAGGACCTTTTCTCTCTCCTTTTCTTCCTCCCCAACCGGTGCAGACAGATGTGCGTCCTCCACAGAGCTGGGTCTGTCTGACGTTCCTGTCTGTTATAGTGAAGGTTTTCAACGCCACCGTACTCTACGGGGGAATTGTTGGGTCTATGTAAATCATAAATAAGTCATAGAGTGTGGTCTTTACCTACTCTGTAAAGTGTCCTGAGATAACTTTTGGTATGATTTGGCACTATAAATAAAATTGAATTGAATTGAAAATTGAATTGTTTTCATAACAGGTAATGACGTCTTTTGGCGGCAGTAGCTCAGTCCATAGGTGACTAGGCTGGGAACTGGAGGGGCGCCGGTTCGAGTCCTTGTGTGGACCATGAATGAAGCGTGGACTGGTGGCTGGAGAGGGGCCAGTTCATCTCCTGGGCACTGCCAAGGTGCTGTTGAGCAAGGCACCGAACCCCCATCACTCGCTCTAACATCTCTCCATTAATTGCACGTATATAGGTCGTGTGTGTGTGTGTGTGTGTGTGTGTGTGTGTGTGTGTGTGTGTGTGTGTGTGTGTGTGTGTGTGTGTGTGTGTGTGTGTGTGTGTGTGTGTGTGTGTGTGTGTGTGTGTGTGTGTGTGTGTGTGTGTGTGTGTGTGTGTGTGTGTGTGTGTGTGTGTGTGTGTGTGTGTGTGTGTGTGTGTGTGTGTGTGTGTGTGTTAAAAGAGTAATCGAATTTCCCCGTTGCGGAACTAATAAAGGTTACACTCCAAGTTACACTGACACTCCCAGAATAAATGCATAATAGTTTAATCTTCAGTCTTACAAAATTATCATAATTATTATTATTACAGCATCTGGTGGACCCGCCTCTGCCCCGCAGTGCGCATGCTCACACAGGGCGGGCCAAACAGTGGTGGTCGCCCACTCAAGGCAAACTTTTCCCACTGTAGTAAAGTTGACCGAGGGGCCGCTCCTTATCCTCACCAGCAAGGGGGAGAAAACCGAAAAGGAACACCGACGATCCGCGCACTTTTTTATTCTATTATCTTTTGGGTGTTTTCACTGTTTATTTCGCGCGTGGTCTCGTTTTAAAAGCCACCTTCAGGATCTATTTTTTGGGGGAAATAACGACGCGGGTGGATCCACAACAGCACCGCGAAGATGGGACGTTTCATGTGAGCTTTCAGCGTGTTTCACAGATTTACGGTACGTCTACACGGATACATGTGTTTTTATTCATCTTTAAATGGAGCGAAGTGTTTGAATTTAACGTAAAGCTTCGGTTCCGGTGTCGCCGTGGTTACCGCTCGCTGCCGACTCACGCGACACAAACATGTTTATCTTTTTTATAACAAGTTACTTTATGTGTGTATGAACGTGACGCTGTCCTTTGGGGTCAATATTCACACTTTGGGCCACAAACGTGTCAAAGTTGAACGCGAGCCGCCGCTTGTTCCGCGCCAAGGATTTTCAAAAAACTGTTTACCTGCGCGGGACGTTCCATCCACTTCCTCTTCGCTCCCATTGGCTGCTTCCCGGCGAAAGAGGGCGGGACCCGCTGCGTCATCGCGTCCGTTGGGAGCCGGCGATTCGTTAGAACACACGTCAGTTTAACCGCCAATCTCAATCCGGGGTCGTGATTAGATTTAAACCGAGTTTGTGATTTAAATCATTTTAATCTAAATAAATAAAACTCTCGGATTAATCTGCTTTAAAACGCATCGTTTTAGATCAAAGCTGTGTTTAAAAATGTGGAAACGTTTCACTGGAAAAACGGTAAGAAAATCACCAATAACTCGAATAATATTAATAATAAATCTGAAATGAATGAGCAACGTTTATGTACGTGACGTTGGATTAGCTAAACACACGTTTAAGGTTATTTTTGGATTAATATGGCGGAAAAAACACTATTATATTTGTCAAGTGTTAACGTTAGATAAGATACATTAATTACTCTTTTTTTACCCTTACTGTTAAAAGCATATTATAAGTTTTTATGATTAATTGATCTATAACTGTAAAATAATGCCCAATGTTAAGTAATATAATCCTTATTAAGGGATAAAACCAGATAATCCTGTCTTAGTCCCACAGTGGGGAGCAGTAAAAGAGGATAAGGCAAATAAAAGCCTCAATCACAGATGCAAAATATGATAAATAGCCTTTGTACACAGTGTAAAACAGTTAAAAACTGTGTAAATCAGTTTGTTTTTTACACTAAAACACAAAAAAGATGAACAGACCGGTAAAGTGTGTGTTCAACAAGAGCACAATAATTGTAAAGTAAGATTATAAAGCTTCTTTATGTAAAAACACAGGTTTAAGATTATCTTTTAATTAATACGGGTGCTAAATTACAATAAGGAAATAGGAAATTTATTTATTTTCTATGGTAAATATTGTGTTTTTTTGTGCTGTCTGTGCATAGTATAGACACATGCTTAGCAAATAGTAAAGAATGTGTAAAAATATGATATAAATGGAGTTATTCATTATGATTATTATATAGTAGTTAAAAAAAAGGGGGTAGGGTTGCATACAATTTTGCTTCTTCGTGTTTTCTTACAGACATGTGAAGTTAATATTGTGTTTTTGTTCCTTTAGCTTTTATTTTATTGTTTACATGTTAGAAATAAAGCATTCATTCATTTATTGTGCAAGTTTATATTTTTAAAGATGGAGCAAATGTCAGAGAGGATAAACCCAAGCTGTTAAAAGCATTTTCTAAAGTTGTTCACACCTTCCCTAAGATTAATTGATCTATAACTATACAATCATGTCTAATGTTAACTAATATATAATATAATCCTTATTTCATTCTTTTACTAAGGTGGAAAATGTTGACTACAGAGCTTGAACCTCAAACCCCGACCCACAAATCTCAGTCAAAGGTCAGTAAGTAGGAATAAATCTGAACGCTTGTTCACCATCTTTCATGTTATAGATCCAAATATACCTCAGGAGGAATGGACGGCACTTGGTAACCTTTCATTTTCTCCTTTTGCCGACTAGGACGATGGCTTTGTAGCTCCCCTGCTTCCGGTAAATACTCCAAATACTTTACCCGGTCAGTGTGCCGTGTCCGCGGACGAACAGCTGACCATGGGTCCCCTCACTACACCTAAAAAAGGGAGGGAAGGAGGCTCAGTGGACCCCTGGACGCCCACGTCCAACCTCAAAATGCTCATCAGTGCTGCTAGTCCTGACATCAGGAACCGGGAGAAGGAGCTGTGCATGGACGGTCTCGATCCTTCACAGGTAGAAAACAAAAACCCATCATTAACACACGATACACACTTCCTGACACGTGGAGGTGTGCGAATGAATGCATTTCTCATCTGTTGTTCTGTTCTCCTCCCGTAGGAAACTGAGAACGGAGAGGAGTCTGAGAAAATGATCAGCAGGAAAGAGAAGAGTCTGGGTTTGCTGTGTCATAAGTTCCTCGCCCGTTACCACGACTACCCAGACCCTGCTCTCAACAACGACATCTGCCTGGACGACGTGGCCACTGAGCTCAGTAGGTCCTCTCTCTCTCTCGACTGTGTGGTGTCATTTTAATCAGATCAACAACGCCATATCCATTTGTTAAGGTCGCAGTCGTCACCAGATATCAGGGCAGCAGCTGAACGTTGCTTTCATTAATATTTAATCTGTAAATTTAGTTTTAATCGCTCAGTTAATGACGTCTATGAGAGGTTGGTGGAGTCCAAACATTTACAAATAACTGCAATAGCAAATGTTAGTTTAGTTTTAGTTTTTTTTAAGTTTAGATAGTTTATTTAGAATATGTGAAAAAACAAAATGATCACACATTAACGGGCAGTCATAAAGAAAAGGAACAAAAACAGAGAAAAATAAAGGTACAATAGCAAAGTAAACTGAAAAATATGAATTCTGTTTACATATCCGAAAAGGAGTGGGAAGAAGTATAAACTTATTTAATTCCACCCCTTTTTCATAAATTTTACTGAAATAACACTTATTCTATCTATATATTAATAAAAACAACAATAATAACTTCCATTTGTCATTCTTCAATTATCCTTGTTCTATATCTAACAAAGCATAATTCTATTACAAAGATATTTATTACTAATATAAAGCTTCAAAGCACATTTGGTTTAATGATACTAATAATAATAGTAATCATAATCATCGTTGTTAAGTGTTAACCCCACTTAAAAGAGCTGCTTGCTTCAGAAAATTTAAACTGGACTTCACTCAATGACCGGGAATCAATTCTTGCTTTTCTCTCTTTTATTTTGAAAAGCTGTCGTGGCCAAAGCAGGTAAAAAAACCTTAAACACAAATGGATCAAGAAATATACCCAAATAATAAAACAGAACACAAGCTCAAATAATGAATTTTAAACGACTAGAAATCCATCTTGAGAATATGTAGAAAAAAACATATTTAAAGCAAACAAAATGAAATGAAGAGATTTTAATCGCTATTCAATAATGATTTTAACCTTTAACCTCAGCAGTTTGAAACTCCTATAAACACATATACGATCCATACTTTTAGCTTTTTAACCTCTTTAAGTCTTTTAAAACAATTTTACATTTTACACTTTGAACTATTTTAAAACCTACATGATTTTGAACGTGACACTTTAACCTGAACTTGACGACATGATTTACTACTTTTAAATTCACACATTTTAACACGAATTTAACTGCACAATTTACTAAACACTAAAATCAACACAAACAAAAGCTCACCAGCTCACAAGCTTTAAGTCCTGCCTAGCTTTTCCATGTCCAGCGTCTCTGCACTTCCACACACACCGCTCACTGTCCTCAGAGTGCCTCCTTCTGCTCCTGATCACTAAATCAACCTCACCTGGTGCAAACACACAGCTGCCCTTGAGCGGAGAGTCACACCAAGACCCGAAGCACTCGGACAGAGAGGGCGTGGCCTGCAGCTCAGCTCAACAATCACAATGATACCGTAATAGCTGCGGTAGTTTTGATACAGTATATGGTAATGGACTTGTACTTATAAAGCTCCTTTCTAGTCTTCTGACTACTCAAGGCGCTTTCACAGTGTTTGTCACATTCACCCATTCACACTGATGGTGGTGGACATCTATACACCATCTAATCTAACCATTCACACCACATTCACACACCCATGCGCAGCACAGGGAGCAATTCAGGGTTCAGTGTCTTGCCCAAGGACACTTCAACATGTGGGCCGGGGGAGGTGGAGATCGAACCACCAATCTCTCGAATGGAGGACGATCCACTCCTCCTCTGAGCCACAATATATCTGGATTCATCAGTAATTTCAACAAAATGACATAACATCTTACATTAAAGGTGATTTTGATTCCAATGTGCGGCCAAACAAAATGAAACACCCCTCTACCAACGCTGACTCTCAAATATGTTCCTCATTGGTCGTAGAGTTCATGTCACGTTTATGCTCATGCGCTAACGTGTGAGTTTGGGGCCAATTCACACACTCGAATTACAGAAGTATTTAGTTTGAATAGTACTGCATCAAATAAAAGTCTGGTTTTGTGACTGCTGTTACAACCCTGGCTCTCAGGTTGAAACAAAGGAGAGAGACACAGAGCTCTGAATATAATGTAGTGTTTATTTTACTAAACAACTGGAAAAGAACACAACGTGTGTGAGTATGGCATCAAATGGAGTGTGTTGTATATATATATGTATATAAACCCAACCACCAGAGAGTGAGAGAGCAGACTGACTGAAGCGGCCTTTTATTAATGAAGCCACACCCTAAGGTGTGGTCTGCTTAGGAAGGCCCACTGCTTCCAGGCTTTCCTGAAAGGCACTGATTGAAGCAGACAGTACAGGGACGTCACACTGCCTTAGTCGTGATACTAGTTCAATTATTAACGTGAGGCGTTTCCTGTTTTCTCTCCATCTGCACAGGCGTAGAACGGCGGCGCATCTACGACATCATGAACGTACTGGAGAGCCTGCACATGGTGAGCCGCTCTGCCAAGAACCGCTACACGTGGCACGGCCGCACCAAACTGGCCCAGACCCTGGCCATTTTGAAGCAGGTGGGCGAGGAGCACAGGTACGGCCAGCAGATGCTGCACATCCGCCAGCGTCTCCTGGACAAGGAGTTTGACTTTGACGGGGAGGAGAAGGAGAACGAGGAGGTGGTGGAGCCGGAGAGCGCCGAGCAGGGACAGAAGGAGCTCTTCTTTGTGGAGCTTCCAGGAGTAGAGTTCAAAGCAGGTGAGGAGCTGGAGCGCGGTGTGTCCTCTATTCCTCTAACTTTATATATAAATCACAAGTGCACAGCAGATCTACTAAGACTGGCTTTATGTATTTCCTGCGTTCCAAGTGCCTTACATATACTTTAAAATGTGTGTTAAAAGTGTTTAACTTCTTGCACATGCACTTGCGGCGCAGTAATCTTATTTTTAAACTCTCCGTTTGTCCCGTCCAGCCTCTGTTAACAGTCGGAAGGACAAATCTCTGAGGGTGATGAGCCAGAAGTTTGTGATGCTCTTCCTGGTGTCCAATCCTCGCGTGGTCAGTCTAGACGTGGCCGCCAAGATCCTGATCGGAGAGGACCAGGGCGCAGATCAAGACAAGAACAAGTTCAAGAGTGAGTACAGTCAGATACTCTGTACTCCACCCTTCCTGTACCCACGTGCTCGGGAGAATAGAAACATTCTAACATTACACAGCTGGACGCACACGTTTGGGCTGCAGGTGCTGTGTCGTGTGTGAATCTATCAGAATCTATTTAGTGTCTCTGTGTTAGCGGTGGATGATGTTGCTCTGTGTTTCTCGTGTTTGCAGCCAAGGTGCGGCGGCTGTACGATATAGCTAACGTGCTGCGGAGCCTGAAGCTCATCGAGAAAGTCCACGTGACAGAGGAGAGGGGGAGGAAACCGGCCTTTGAATGGGTCGGCCCCGAAGAATTCCCGCACGTCAAAGGTATCGCCAGACCTCTTTTCCCATTTACTTATATTTATATATGTTTTGGTCCACAATGAGAAGGAGTTCTGGTCTTAATGTTGAAATATATTTTTCCGTTTCTCTTAAGCAATAATTGCCAGAGCTGTTAAATAAGCATCTCCTTGTATCACAGTCTAAACATTAAAGTCTTTGTTTCAGATTTGGAGGACCCCGCGTCCAAATGCTCGACCAAGAAGAAAAGCGTGCTGGAGTCCCGTGCGTCCGTAAACAACTGTGCCAAAAACCTGTTTTCATCGCCCGGGGCCAAACGCCGCTTCACCCGCCACCCCTCCCTCATAAAGCTGGCCAAGAGCATTCAGGAAGACCGTCGGAAGATCAATTCTGCACCCAGCAGTCCAGTCAAGAGCTCCCTCAGTGAGTGCAGAAAATGTTTCTTCACACTTTACTTTGGTGGCGTATGTTTAGGAACGGCATGATGATACAACCTCCTCTTCTGCCCTCAGGCGATTCATCAAACACTGACTTCCCAAACAAAATGGCTCAACTTGCCGCTATCTGTAAGATCCAGCTTGACCAGGGCTCAGGGTAAGTTCGCTTCCGTTTAGACTTTCCAACCCGTTCGGGGTTCTTTAAATGAGCTGCGGGTGTGTTTGTCTATAAAATGTTGAGTGAGTTCTGTTTCTGCTCCAGGCGCAGAGCTGCAGATCCAAAGCCTGCTGCTGCTGCTGCCGTGAAGATGGACGCTGCTGCTGCTGCTGCTGTGCGCCAAGAGCCGACCTCCTCGGTTTCAAAGGAACCGCCTCAGGCCCTGTTACTAACTCCAACCCCGGAGACCAGAGTCAACACTACTGTCCACCTCACCCCTCACACGCCGCTGCCAGGCCTGCACGCGGGCCCCGTCGCTTATATTTCCGCACAGTGTTCGCCGCTGATCCCTGTCCTGTTACCTCAGCAGCGTGGGAGCAGCTCCTACGCCGTTTATTTGAACCCTTCTTCCCCGAGGCCGAACCCCCTGGTCAGGCCGCAGCCGACCAGCCTCGCCGTGCGCTCTATGACCTTTGAGGACAAGACCGGACAGAGCCCGACGGGCCAGTGTGCACTTAAGGGCCTGCCGACCTTCAGGGCATCAGACGCCAGCCCTTTGACGCTCAAGCGGTTACGTTCAGATTCAGCCTTAGAGAGCAGCCCCTCCAAAGCCAAGAGGACGGACCCCAACTTTAAGGTAAACACATAAATACTATTTTAGCATTTACATCTAAATTAAGAGAAAATTCTGATTGATTGAAGGAATGTTGGAAGTGGCGCGACTTTTGTAACTTCCTCTGCAAACATATGATATATATATATATGATATATGATAGATATACATATGCTGTTATTTATTTCTAACATACATTATTTCCCACCCTCTCCTGTAGGACACCTCTCCAAAACTGTGCGAGATCCTGCAGGCCCGTCTGAAAGCCCGCCGCGGCACCCTTCTCTCAAGTCGGCCCTCGCCTCGCGCCCTCCACCTGGACCCGGAGTTCGTCAACACCCCCGGCGGCACCGCGGCCAGTCAGACACTAGAGCAGAGCGTGGAGACCTTCCTGGACAGAGAGGACAAGACTGCGTACTCCGACAGCGAGGCGGGATTAACACCAGTCAGAGTCGTTCCTCTCACGCCAGGACAACTCCACGCCGAGGTAAACGCACAAACACAACGTTTCAGTTAACACCAGGGTAGCTTTCGGTGTGTTTGTTGATTCAACAGTGTGGCATTTATTCATTTGTCCAGACTTTAGTACCAGCCGGATACCTGATACCAATCTCCCAGCAGTCCCTCATCAGCTATAAGGAAATCCAAGGTTCGGGGAGAGAAAGCAACATCACGTCAACTCCCACTTACAACATCTACCAAACACCGACTGCAGGTACAAATGTCATGTTGTTTGGGGTCAAAGGGTGCACCCAGGTTTTGTCTTTTGTTCAAACGTTCATTGTGGAAAATGTTACCATTTTCAGATTTGCACTGCAGGTTAATAATTGTCATCATTAGTTAATGTGTTGGTTGATCAATCAGTTAGTTTGTCAGACCAACAATCAAAGACTGTTTTGCTCTTAAGGGCGCACTCACACTGTCCTTCCGCACCGGGCCAAAACCGTTTTACGGGTAAAGCCTAGTTCGTTTGACTAGTGTGAGTGCACCCGCTCCGCGGGTGCACTCACACTGCGGCACACTGCGGCACTCATAACTGCGGCCAGCTGGCCGTCCACGGCCCGTCTGAGAGAGGTGGGCTTTTGTAAAGCACGTTTGCACATGTACGAGCACGAGCGTGCGCACGTGTACGAGCACGAGGCCTACGACGGTTCTGACATAATTCATGTGCGCCTGTTCGGACATAGAAAAAAGAAGGAGGGGCCATGCGCGGACATTTAAAACAATGGCGGTGAAAGGTTCCGAGGTCTATGGAAAGATTTGTAAACAAAGCGACGCATCGCGATGACGTCAATCAATGCGTGTGACGTGTTACGGCGTGATGAGGTATAGGCAGCCAGAGGCATTTGCACGAGGCCCAGGCAGTGTGAGTACAAACGGGGCTGGGGCGCGGGGGGAGAGGGAGGGGGGGACAAGTACCCTAAAGCACGGGGCACGGTGCGGAAGGACAGTGTGAGTGCGCCCTGATAGTTGTTTTCTATAGTTTAACTAGTCTGGCAGTGGTCTTGTGTTTCTTTTTTATGGACAAGGTTTCTTCTCTTTGCTTTTAGGGCTGTGTGTCGGTGTAATTAGTCTCCGGTTTTCTTGATTTGTGTTTTTTTAAAAGCTGAAAATTCACTTTTCTTTAGTAACTAGTGTCTTTGGACGTGTTTTACCTTTTTATCTTGTCGCCAACAGGCTCCAGACTTGCCCTAGCGCAGGAGATTACACCCACCAGCGTTCGCATTCATAAACACGCTGCTGCCGTCGCCTCGCCACACACCGAGCAGACCCAACGCCTCCACAGCCCCAGCCCTGCCATCCTCAACTTCACCCTGCAGAACCTGGGCCTGATCTCAGGCTCCAGCCCAGGAAACACCTTCGCCGCCCCCCAGACCCCAGACTGTGTCAACGCCATGACCAGCCCGCTCGCTCTGCAGCAGAGAGGCATGGTCTTCATCAAACCCGTGTCCCCTGGGCCTCTCCAGCCGTCTGTGTCAGGGCAACCGATGGCCCTGTTCGGTGTACAACAGGTAAAACCAACAACCGTGTTTAATCACTAGCTTCACTGTCTTTTGTTGGAAGGAGTGGGGAACTTTCAGCCTCGGAAAAGGGTTGTGCAAGTCTAACTTTGTCAAATCTGAGGGCATTTCTAGGACTGTCAGGACAAACAATCAGAATAAAGCACCCCAATGATTCTGAGTAGTATCTTTTAAAATCTGATGAAGCCTCTTGGATGAGAGATGAAACGTCTTCCTCGACAAATAACCAAGTCCAGTTGCTTTTGACTGAAATTGCTTTGGGGATAACAATGACCTGAAAAAATGAGAACATCCACAGGCCTATCTTTTAAAAGTCTCTCCCAAGTGCCCCGACTGTATGGTGCAACGTTTAACATCAACTCGATTATATCAATATGATTATCTGGTTTCAGCTGCTAACCCTTGAAAACCCCTGAAAAGTACTTGGATTTTGATTAAAATGTTCCAAATGTAGATTATTTAGGACGTCAGGTCTACTTACAAGCAGGAAACACATTTTAAACATTAAAATTTTGTAACAAAACAAAACATTATCTTGGTTGTTTAAAAGCACAAAAAAACATCAGATGTAAACCCATTTCAGAACAAAGATTTGCAACACGTTGAAACTTGCAACTTCTTTCAGTGTACAGATCTGCAACATCTGAAACCTGCTAGTTCACACCAATGAGACGAGATGGTGTATCTTCTCCATAGCAACGACCCTTCCTCTCCTTGTTAAGTGTATAGCTCTCTCTCTCTCTGTCACTTTTTCTTTTTATCTCTTGCGCACTTGTTGAGGCTCCGACGAAAACTGTCATTTTGACCCGCTGACAGATTGGCTGTTGAAACAGGCGATGGGTTAAAAAGTTCTAAATCCAGCAGCTGGAGACTTGACAAGCTGAGTCAACAACGTTGGCCGGTTTGAGTCAAGACGAGACGGACCGGTTCACACCGCGTTCTGAAACGGTGTCATCTTGTCCCGGATCGTTCGTCTGAACTGGGCTTTAGGTGCCAGAAAAGCTTGAAAATACACCTTGAAATGCTCGAGAAGTGCTTTGACTTTGGAAAAAGGGGAAACTCTTGAGTGAGAAGGAAGTCTTGAAATTGCAATCCGCATAGAAGACTATGTTTTAAAACACACAGCTAAGTAACTGTTGGGTGATTTGGTTATTTATGCACTATTAGACACAATGAATTCTGCCATTTTTCATGTTCTGGTATGTTAAAAAGGGTCCGTTCACACCACAGTGCTGAGGTTTTGAGTTCTCTGTATCAGGACACGTCAGACCTCACTGTCAGCAGTTTTTCACATGACCTGCGTATTTGAGAAAAAGTCATTCCGATGAAAAACTGTCCGCAGTGAGGTCTGGATTATCCAGAGTAACGGGGATTATAGACTAACTCACTGCACATTGTCTTTCCTCCAGCCTCTGATGACCACCCCCAAAGGCACGGCGCTCCCCCAGCACAGCTTCTTCCACACCCCAGTCCCCCTCTCCCCTCTGGCTGCCATGGTAACCACCAATGGACACGTGGCCACCAAAACTGTTTACATCCCTCAGAGGAAGCTGGACGTCGCCACCGAGGACTCCCTGAAGGACGCCCTCCGATGACCGTGTGCATTGTGTGTGTGTGTTTAGGTGTTTGCGTTGTGGGTGGCTGTCTTTATATTTGATTTTGTTTAGTTTAGGTTAGCGTTTTTACATCTTCATTACCTCTGAACTTGTCACATCCAGTCTCATCACAGCTCTCTTGAACTGGTGGCCCAGTGGACAGATTTCAAACCAAGTTCACCAGAAACCCGCGGACACTGTTGTCTCGTCCATCGTGGCGCCGTTTGGGTAAAACGTCATGGAGGAGAATTCATTTTCCTGGTTTCTTTTTGGTCATTTCTGCTAACGTGGGTGATGTGAACGCCGATATCCTTTCTTTTAAATTACCAAGAGTAGTAAAAAAAAAAAAATCAACGCTATAAAGAGCAACACACTTTTGACTGAAAGGCAAATTTGAGAAGAAACACTGTCGATCAATCATTTTGTCTCCAAGTCAAAGCCGATGAGATGACTTTTGCACACGTGTACATGCTAACTGTTACCCCTGCTAATGCGATTGTTGAGGATATGTGAATGATTGTGCTTCGAAGACTAATCAGACATTTTGATCAGTTTAATTTATAAAGAAATGACCTTTTGTTTCTGATGTCCGATGAATGTTTAATGAATTTTTAATACATTTCTGGATGAACATCATGCGAAGTCGGTCTGTGTTTTGTCTGCGGGGACACCGGTAATTAGTACTGACATGAAGAGCTGATACCAACATCATTAGACGATCTGTATGAGTCAATTACTGACTACACTCTGCTGGACAAACTGCGTAATAACATTTCTAAATCACCCCCAGCATTATATGTTGTGTAAAAATGAATTATATATATATATATTTACATAAATGCTGACAAATATATTGGTCTGTTAAGAACAGGGCTCCTCCAGGTGCTGGAAATCCTCAAAAACACTTTGAATTTAATGTAAAGTGTTTGGATTTTGGGGGGAAAGGTGCTTAAAATGTAGGTTATAAGATGCCAACGTGTTAACCCTCTGTAGAAGGACGTCACACATCATAATTGTGGGTGTTTATAGCACAATAACGTCTAATTTAACAGGCTGAAGAAGTGCACCAAACAATATAGTGCGTGTGTGTGCTGTTTATAAGTAATACACCGCAGCTGTTATGTGCTGGAAAAGCTTGAAAATGCATCTTGAGGGGCGGCCTGTGGCTGTGCGGTTAGAGCAGTCGCCCCGTGTAGGAGGCTGAAGGTCCTCGAGGCGGCGACAGCGAGTTCGACTCCGACCTGCGGGCCTTTGCTGCACGTCTCCCCTCTCTCTCTCACCCCATTTCCTGTCTGTCCTATGTAATAAAGGCTTGAAAAACAGCCAAAAAATGATCTTTAAAAAGAAAATGCGTCTTGAAATGCTTGAATTTAGCTTTGGAAAAGGTGTAGGAACCCTGTGAAAAGTCCCCACCGGAGGTCAAGAACTCAGCAGGGGACTTTTTAGTACAGGAAACTGAGGAACGACAGAGCGTTGAACCAAGTCTGCGGATGTAGAGCTGAAAGGTCCTCGAGGCGACGGCAGCGGGTTCGACTCCGACCTACGGCCCTTTGCTGCACGTCTCCCCCTCTCTCTCTCTCTCACCCCATTTCCTGTCCTACGTAATAAAGGCTTGAAAAATGGTCTTTAAAAAGAAAATGCGTCTTGAAATGCTTGAATTTGACTTTGGTAAAGGTGTAGGAACCCTGTGAAAAGTCCCCACCAGAGGTCCAAAACTCAGCAGGGGACCTTCAAGTACAGGAAACTGAGGAACGACAGAACGTTGAACCAAGTCTGCGGATGTAGAGCTGAGTGACGCCACTTTTGCGTCACATCATATTAGATATTTGTTTTTATCTCGTGATGACTCAGCAGCTGGTTGGAGGCAAGGACACAAGGACTTTTCTGAAGTCTTGAGTCAGTGAACTATTCAGAGATGTGGGCACTGATTCAGAGGTTCTGGGACCAGGCTGTGTGATATGATTTGAACGTGGCATGAAATATAATATAATGAACACAATGTAGTTTGTAGATGATAAAATATTTTGATTTAGGAAACAACATGGTCTCTTCTCGGAGGTGTCCCAGGCACCAGCTGGGAGGAGGCCTCGGGGAAGACCCAGGACCAGGTGGAGAGGTTAGATCTCCACACTGGCCTGGGAACGCCTCAGGATCCCCCAGTTAGAGCTGGTTAATGTGGCCCGGGAAAGGGAAGTTTGGGGCTTCCCCTGCTAAAGCTGCTGCCCCGAAGACCCGACCCCGGATAAGAGGCTGAAGATGAGATGAGATGGGCTCTTCTCTGGGGACACCCACAGGCCAAACTTTAATTTGCCCCACTGCTGCCACACCTTTGATCCAGCTACAGGTGCTGGAAGTCCGTGAAATCAGAATCAGTAATACCTTAATAATCCCGGGGGGGAGGGTGTGTTTTTGTATCTCTCTATCTTTTAAAACACTTAAATTTGAGTGTGGTGTTTTCAAGGTTTGAAAAGGGCTTTGCATTTAAAATAAAGTGCTTGAAACTGCTTGACATTTATGTTGTATGGGATGGTGTATATGATTTACTAACACAGACAAGAAGGCCTCCATATTTGATTTGAGAGACTGACAACAGGATTTAATGACTTTTTTTTTGTATGAAAATAACTTTAGATGATCATCATGACCCAAAGATCGTTCTTTCGCGGGTACAAGCGGCCGAAATGTGTTTCCTCAGGAGGGGGGCTGGAGTCTCCCTTAGAGAGAGGGGGAGAAGTTCAGCATCCGTGAGGAACTCGGAGTAGAGCCGCTGCTCCTTTGTGTTGAAAGGAGCCAGTTGAGGTGGTTCAGGATCATCTGGTAAGGATGAACCCTGGGCGCGTCCAGCTGGGAGGAGGCCTCGGGGAAGACCCAGGACCAGGTGGAGAGGTTAGATCTCCACACTGGCCTGGGAACGCCTCAGGATCCCCCAGTTAGAGCTGGTTAATGTGGCCCGGGAAAGGGAAGTTTGGGGTCCCCTGCTGGAGCTGCTGCCCCCACGACCCGACCCCGGATAAGAGGATGAAGATGAAGATGATCAACAGATGATTAAAATAGTTTGTGACTATATGTCTGTCGAGTTAATTTACCTGTCTCAAAACATCACACTTGTTGTTTATAGGACAATAACAAGTAGAATAATAGGAACACTGAGTATCGTGTATATAAATATATAGTTTACCACGGCTGTAAGATGCTGACATGACAAAAGCACGACAAAATGAATGATTGTGCTTGAATTGGACTTTAGAAAAGGTGCAGGGACGCTGTATTTTGCTTTGCTGTGATCGTCCCAGTGTGGGCTAAAGCACTGTGTCCGCTTCATGCTTTGAGTTCCTGTCATATATGTCCATAATCCTGGAACACGGCGTGCGACCGGCTCTCTGCGGGCAGCTGTCAGCTCTGTTGGGAGTTCCCTGCGTCTGCCCGTGAGTCCAGAGCAAATGCTGTGCAGTGGCTGATGTGCGGGGCAGGCCCCTCTCAGCCTGCGATGAAGGGTCAGAGGGCTCCGCTCTGTCACCAGTTATTTTAGGAGGATACTTTCATCCAAGCGTCACCGGAGGTCGAGGGGGGGGGGGGCTGTGGTGATGGCGAGACGGACAGTATTTAAGCCGCCCGGGGAGCATCCACTGCCACGTTTGGAGGCGAAGCACAAAGGCGTGGATTCAAGGTAAGGACCCATCTCTGTTGTAGTGAAGCTTCCTGTTTGGAGTTGAGAGGTGAATTAAAACACAGGGGGGGTGTGGTTGACTAATCTTAGTTTAAAGTGATGGAATTACATTTATTTGATCAACTTATAATTTTTTTGTAGTTGTTTTGAGTCTTTTATATTCTTTTTATCTCTTTGTAGTTGTTTTGAGTCTTTATATGGTTGTTTTGTCTCTTTGTAGTTGTTTTGTGCCTCTTTGTATTTGTTTTGTGTCTCTTTGTATTTGTTTTGTGTCTCTTTGTAGTTGTTTTGTGTCTCTTTGTAGTTGTTTTGTGCCTCTTTGTATTTGTTTTGTGTCTCTTTGTAGTTGTTTTGTGTCTCTTTGTAGTTGTTTTGCGTCTTTATATGGTTGTTGTGTGTCTTTTTATGGTCGTTTTGTGTCTCTTTGTGGTCGTTTTGAGTCTCTTTATAGTTGTTTTGAGTCTTTTTATGGTCGTTTTGCGTCTCTTTGAAGTTGTTTTGAGTCTTTTTATGGTCGTTTTATGTCTCTTTGTAGTTGTTTTGCGTCTCTTTGTAGTTGTTTTGAGTCTCTTTGTAGCTGTTTTGAGTTTCTTTGTAGTTATTTTGTGTCTCTTTGTAGTCGTTTTTAGTCTTTTTATTGTTGTTTTGAGTCTTTTTATGGTTGTTTTGCGTCTCTATGAAGTTGTTTTGAGTCTTTTTATGGTCGTTTTGTGTCTCTGTAGTTGTTTTGCGTCTCTTTGTAGTTGTTTTGTGTGTCTTTGTAGTTGTTTTTAGTCTTTTTATTGTTGTTTATTGTCTCTTTGTATTTGTTTTGTGTCTCATTGTAGTCCTTTTGAATCTCTTTGCAGTCCTTTTGTGTGTCTTTTGGGTAATTCTTCGATAAGTTAATTAAATATTTAAAAATGCTTAAATTGCACACACTTATAAAATGAAAATAACAATAATTATATTTTAACTTTAAGGCAGATGCAATGTTGTACTGTTGTACTTTTTCTTCTTTGACCATCTGCAAAATTCAATAGAAAATGTGTGAAAATAAGAAATAAAATGATTTGCAGTAGTGTTTGATGATGGAGAGGCAGTAAAGTCTCGGTAAAGCCTCCTAGAATACCACATACCAGGCCTGTGAGGTGACGGCAGCCGCTGATACCAGCAGGAAGTGGAATGTCAGACACAAAGGCCAGACGGACGGACCCGATGAGTCAAAGTGAGACGGGAACCATCCAATGATAAGGACGTACGAGTGATGAAGAGCTGAGTGCTTCAGTAGAAAGAGGATTTAAACCACCGCACGTGATAAAAGACAGCAATACAGCAGGTCAAGACGTGGGGCGGAGGGTCAGTCAGGGTTTCAGGGTTTAATCATTGGCCTCTTCACTTGGTTTTCTCAATTCAAAGGAAAAACTGTTGTGATTAAAGATTAACTCTCACTTGTTCTTTGTCTTCCAATAGTCCTTTTGTGTCTCTTTGTAGTTGTTTTGAGTCTTTTTTATGGTTGTTTTGTGTCTCTTTGTAGTTGATTTGAGTCTTTTTATGGTTGTTTTGTGTCTCTTTGTAGTTGTTTTGTGTCTTCCAATAGTCATTTTGTGTCTCTTTGTAGTTGTTTTGAGTCTTTATATGGTTGTTTTGTGTCTCTTTGTAGTTGTTTTGAGTCTTTATATGGTTGTTTTGTGTCTCTTTGTAGTTGTTTTGTGTCTTTTTATGGTTGTTTTGTGTCTCTTTGTAGTTGTTTTGTGTCTCATTGTGGTTGTTTTGCATCTCTTTGTAGTTGTTTTGAGTCTTTTTATGGTTGTTTTGTATCTCTTTGTAGTTGTTTTGAGTCTTTTTATGGTCGTTTTGTATCTCTCTGTAGTTGTTTTGTGTCTTCCAATAGTCATTTTGTGTCTCTTTGTAGTTGTTTTGAGTCTTTATATGGTTGTTTTGAGTCTCTTTGTAGTTGTTTTGTGTCTCTTTGTAGTTGTTTTGTGTCTCATTGTGGTTGTTTTGCATCTCTTTGTAGTTGTTTTGAGTGTTTTTATGGTTGTTTTGTCCCTTTGTAGTTGTTTTGAGTCATTTTATGGTTGTTTTGAATCTCTTTTTAATCTTTTTATCTCTTTGTAGTTGTTTTGAGTCTTTATATGG
>NC_139826.1:36528832-36531332 GCF_963691815.1 Echiichthys vipera
TATAACCAGATCTCCCAGCTGTAGCGCTCTAATCCAGGGACACCTCATATAGGTTTACTGTTGTCTGCACAAACACAAACACTCTCCAGCTGGTTGGACGCAAATCTGTGTGACTGCTCGATTGTTCCAGGGGGAGCTTTAAAGGCCTCCGCGATTAGCTCACCCTCCTGCTAAGTGTTCATCTTTTCTCCAACAGTCACCTCACACTCTCCTCTCCTCCTACAAATAGAAACACAAGACATCTGACTGTGTGTAATGCCACCGTTGACTGATAAAACTAGCTTGCTGGGAGCTTTATTTAACCTCCATTACTCCACCGTGACACTGCCCACTCTGGACAAAGTGAATCCATGTCACCGAGCCTCGTGGTCGGACAACAGCTGGTTCAAATGCGTAAAAAGATTTGTGTCTCTCTCACACAGTGAGCTGCAGGAAAGGGCTGGACAGCACCACGGTTGCAGCGCACGAGTCGGAGATTTACTGCAAGTCCTGTTATGGCAAGAAGTACGGGCCAAAAGGCTACGGGTACGGCCAAGGAGCTGGTGCTCTGAGCTCTGACCCTCCCGGACATGTGGGCCAACAGCCTCAAGAGTACGTATTCACACTATCCGGCTGTTCAGTCTGACGTCACACCCTTTCAAAATAAGATTTCCGGGTCCAAACACTCAGTTGAAGCAAAACAGACACAACGGGCAAACGTGAACAATTACGATCCCCTCTGTCATCAGTTAGACATATTTTTCATCGATAAGAAAGAGGTAAAATGACATTACGTTGTTTTTTAAAGTCAGATGTGTTCAAACAACGGGGAACACGGCACTGCGGCATGGCTTGGGACGGCGTGGACCCGGAAATCATAATTTGAAAGGGCGTTACGTCGCGTCTCAACAGCCGGATAGACCTTTCAAGGGGATCCCATTGCTGACTTTCTATCAGCTGGTGTCACTCAACATTCACATAACAGGAATTAAACCAGGACACATTAGGAATGTTTATGTTTACATCTTTTAAAAGGTGCACAGATACAAGTCTGGGCTTTGATTAAAGGTTCATTTCACCCAAATTTAGGTGTGTTTCGACATGCAACGAATTCTCATCAACAGCTTCGTAGGATATCGTATCAAATGTTCTGCACAAAAATATGTATCTAGGGCACTCACGCTCACACACTGTCCGTCTGTACCGCGCCTCGTGCTTTAGGGTCCTTGTCCCCCCCTCCAGGCCCGTTTGTACTCACACTACCTGGGCTCGGTGAATGCTTCTTGCTGCCTATACGTCATCACGCCGTAACACGTCACACGCGTTGACTGACGTCATCGCGATGAGTCGCTTTGTTTACAAATCTTTCCACAGACCTAGGAGATTTTGTGCATCTTGTCCGACTGTTTCTGAATACGTGAATAATATAATGACAAAGTGAAAAAATTCAATTTCCCCTTGCGGGATTGATAAAGTAATTCTTCTTCTTCCACCAGTAAAATGTCTGCTTGCACCCCTTCACCGTACCCCCTCATTTTTGTTGATTTGGGTGAACTAACCCTTTAATTATTGGAAGTCAAACTAGTTAATTTCACCTTTCTTAAATATGATGACGGTTCCTTTCTGAACACAGAGACACGTCTGTAACCTTTGTTGTGGGAATTTTGGATATTTGTAATTTATAATCATAGTTTTGTCAGGTCAGACACAGTTCTGTGTCTCCTCTGTCTCACCTTCTCAATGGATAATGCAAATAACTAACTCATGATGGTATAACGGCATATGTGTGCATCTGCACCCTGTGTTAGAGACCTTGTGATGAGATAGGTTCAGAATTGTAATGTCTGAGGGATGTTTTTGTTTGGTCGAAAGACGTCACCCAACCAAGGCTTGGTGCGTCCTGTCCCTTCCTCTAAAAGACTGTGCGAGATTTGGCTCATTGTCATTCCTGCTAGACTCTAACTTTGTGAGGACGCAGGGATGAACGTATTTTTGTCTGCAGAGGAAAATGCTTTGGCAAAATAAACCACGGAGAAAAAGCTGATCCTGTTTGTTGATCTTTATCGAAGAATCCATTATCACAACACCTTCTAAATTAAAAAGAAAAATCAAGACACAGCAAGCTGTAAACATAACTTTAGTGTCTCATGATGTGAGACCGCAAAAAACCTGCAGAAATGAAACTACGGGTAGGAAAGTCTAACACCGGTGAGATGTCATCGCACCATCGATCGATCAAATGTGATTTGTTCGCTCCTTTCATGCATGTTCGTGCAGTCCAAAGTGCTTCACAGACGACTGACGACATAGAATAATAAAGAAGCTGTTACAAAAAGACAAAAGCAAAGTAACAACTAACAGACGCCAATGTTTGTTTTTGTGTTTTTAGCTCTAAACCTCGACCAGCTTCTTCAAACTCCAGCAACAGTAAATCTTCCCAGAAGTTTGGATGTTCGGACCGCTGCCCTCGCTGCTCCAAAGCCGTCTACGCGGCAGAGAAAGTGATGGGAGCGGGGAAGGT
>NC_139826.1:36536332-36667800 GCF_963691815.1 Echiichthys vipera
AGAGACAATTGAGCAGATCAGTCAGAGTTGGTGCTCCCACCTCTGTGGTGTTGAATATTTACGGCGTCATCATCATATTTGTATTTTAAAGTTGCTTTAATGGGTGGAAGTGAATCGTTTGTGTGTTTTTGTCTTTTTTTGACTGAATTGAATTGAATCTGCAACGCCTAAAATTCGCACTATGTTCTTTTTCTCATGGATTTACCAACTCCATCAGCTCCAGCCTCAAGTTTTCAATTCAATTCAATTCAATTTTATTTATAGTGCCAAATCATAACAAAAGTTATCTCATGACACTTTACAGAGTAGGTAAAGACCACACTCTATGACTTACTTATGATTTACAGAGACCCAACAATTCCCCTGTAGAGTACGGTATTCAAGCCTCACAATAATTTCCACCAATGTATTAAATTAGAAAATTATCTTTTATATTTCACCAATTGCTGCACTTATCTTTTCCATACAATAATCTCCTTGACAACCACAGTTAAGCCCGGGTGAATTCAAAAATCCAACCTCATACAAGCAGATTTTGTGCAAAGACATTAATGCCTGTGACATTTTCGTTCCCCTGACGCAAACTTCCCATGCAGAGCTCCAGTCTGATTCTCCACAAACTACTGTATTTCAAAGCTAATACACACTGAACCATACCGTAACTCTAACCTGATGCCTCAAACTACTCATTTGAGTCACTGATTTCATGTCAACAGTAAGGGCAGAAACATGGTCCATGCAAGTACGCAAACGCAGATGCTTCGAGTAGCAAGGTATTTTCAGGTGTTGACAGAGGGTTTCTCCAAGCTTTTCTCAAGGTTCAAGGTTCAAGGTTCAAAGTTCAAGGTTCAAGGTTGTCTTTATTGTATTAATTTCCTTTGAAGAGAAGGAGAAGGAAGTTGCGGTACATGGTGGGATCGTTACGGCAAGTTTGGTGTGGAGATGTGGTGCGTTTGCCGGTCTGTATTTGCATAAAGTTGACTGGACCTCAACTTTATGCAAATGAGGCTGTCAAACTTAGCAATGTAGTTTTAAAATAAAAGGAGTTTCAGCAGTGACATTACTTACTTCTCCCCTGAAACGTTTGATGGCCCGTTAAGACGGAACAACTTAAAGTTTAGGAGCGGGCTGTCATGTTGTTTCTGCAGAGAGCATGTTTGTCCAATCGGGTTTATTCCACCGTAGGGAACGTCGGCGACACTACAAACAGCCAGTTCCTCTTCCACCAGTTTAAGTGTTGTCGATGACTCTGGGGGAAATGCCCCGTAGTGCAATTTCACGCAATGTTGTGTTCTGGAATGTGTCACCTGAAAATCGTAACGCGACACAAGTACAAGCCGCAGTTTGAGTGTTGCCAAGCGCGCTTTAACATGAAACAAGAGAAATCTTCCCCCTTATGTGTGAATTGAACATGACCGTATGCAACCGCATATTTATGACACTCCGTCACCAGACACATGTCATCGTCCAAGTGTGCCTTGCTTGTTTACCGCATTGGTCGTGAAAAGGCTGTTATTAGCTCTATATTGCCCCCTTGTGGACATTTGGAACCTCCGGCAGTGCGTAAGAGCACATGTTCAATATGTTCACTGTGGATGTACCAGAGGCCTGGTGTCGTCATCCGCATCTGCGTACTTGCATGCAGGACGAATGTTTTTGTTGTTTATTTATGTTGCTTTAATAAAGGCTGCATACAGGGTCACAGCTTTCTACATGAGCCTCTTTTGGGCTTCAAGAATCACAACAAAACGGTGTAAGTGCCTCTGTAAGAGTCTGATGGGACAATCAATTTGATCTAAGTCCTGATTTTGTTTCCATAGAGACCAAATATTCTGTTTGGCACAGGGGCATTAATAATAAATCCAGTCTAATGAACAAGGAGACGTTCATTACTGAGCAAGACCGTGACTGAAAAGCATGAAGCTCCTTCTGCATCAAAATGATCAGAATTACCACCGGAAATAAAGCATGTGTCACTATGGAGCTGCACCGAAAAAATGGATTTAGAAACTAATTTGGCAAATATTCAAAAGCAGTGCAATGAAAAAAAATGACAGATATTAACTCACTTGTATGGATTCTGTCTGAGAGAGACGGATTGTCGGACTTTCCTCTGGTGGAGAATCAGGTTCGTCCGCTCTGCTGTGGTCAGTCCCAGGAAGGCAATCTGCTCGGACACAAAGGACACTAATCAATCACTTCACGGGCAGGGCAGATGCTCATTGTGTGCTCAGACATAGTGACAGACTTTCACGTTCATTTAAAGCCCCCGCTTTGGCGCGGTGCAGCCAAAAGTCTAATGTTGGTGTGCTTATTTTACGAAGGCTGATAATTCCAGGGTCTCTTCATTTCGAGTATTCAACACGGAGAACAGCGTTCACAGGATCACACCTGGTAGAGCTGCAGCAGCAGGATCAAGCTGGACCAGCACGTGTGATAGAAGGCGAGCAGGAAGACGGCGAGCAGCCAGGGAGAGCAGGTGACCAGGGCGGAGACCACGCCCCACAGGCCCAGCTCCTCATAATGCAGCACGCAGTGAGTCGACCAGTCTGAAGAAAAAACAAAAAAACAGCACAGGCATGTGTACCCATTGTGAATGTAAAACTGCGTCAGATACTGCTTTTACCCTGAAAGTCAAGTCACTCACATGTGAGACAGCCGTAGAACATCCAGGCTCCCATCAGCGTGAGCGACAGCAGAAAGAGGATGAAGTAGTGATGGTTCCTTGCACCTGGTCAACAAATGTGTTGAGATTAGAGGTGGGCGATATGACCTGAAGTTTATACGTCATGGTATTTATTTAGTTTCCTGTGACGGTATTGCACAATTTCTACCTCTACCTCATCACTGTATCGACAAGGTAAGAGATCATATCAAGAAAGAAAGACAATGTGATGTGAACTGGCTAACAGGAATGAAAATAAGGTACAGGCCTACATTTATTTAGGGAGGATAGTAGATTCATTAGTAGGCCCTACATGTAATGTAAGTTATTCTCAGGGTTAGTAACATCTATGCTGTCGTTGAGAGTGAGCTGTATTGTTGAGAAACAGTGTTCCCACGCATACTGTAGACTTTACTTTGCACCAGCTTAACGGCTGCCAAAGCATGCTTTCAATTTTTTTTTTCAGTCCAAGAGAACGATGGCATCGGCGATAGATTTACACGTGGACGGTCTTCCCTCGCCCCTCCTGTACCTGCTCAGCTGCACACGCCTCAGCTAACGCCCTCACAAAACACAACAAACCTGTCTCCTCTATGTGCACGCTGTGATTCAAAACATGATTATGAGCGGGTTATGTTCTTAACACAGCTCTCTGCAAGCACCAGCACTCCTTCCTGTGTTTGTGTGCTTAAGCCCAAAAATATGTGTGCTAAAGGTGATGACGGTATTGCAAAATCCATGTCGTGGCAGAGGTCGGCTCTGGTGAGGATTTACCGCCCACCTCTACTTGAGATCGTCTTCGACTCTGTCAAAAGACTCAGTGTTTGCACTTCTTCTTTGGAAGTAAACAAAACTGTATAATAACTGCAGTGACTGATGGATAATGAGTTACTATACACTCATAGCCAAATATATATATTTTAACACATGTTCAGCTTTGTTATAGCTTTACTTTGTTGTAATTTGCTATTTATTCTTAATGATAATCCCTAATATTAACAGAGTTTAAGCATGACGTGATGAAATCGACTATTGCACATCAAATACATTAAAGATTTGATTGTGAAACACAATCATTTTGAATTTTTTCTTATTTTCTCATTAACTACTTAACTTAAATGAAAATAATCGCACGGACAGTGACCCATTCTCACCATCATGTGTATTTTGATGCAGATTAAACCTTAGTTATTTTGAGTCTGTCTGTCCTTGTGCTTATATCTTTGGTATTATGTTTAGTATTTATTCATTCATCTTCAACCGCTTATCCCGGGGTCAGGGTCGCGGGGGGCTGGAGCCGACCCTGGACACGACGGCAGTCTATCACAGGACACATAGAGACGTACAGAGACAGACAACCATTCACACCTACCTGCATTTTAGAGTCATGAATTAACCTAACACGTGCACGTCTTTGGACTGTGGGAGGAAACCGGAGAACCCGGAGAAAACCCACGCAGACACGGGGACAACATGAGACGGTACATCTCAAGGGGCTATTTTTGAAATAAAGAATCCAAAAGGTCCTCAAACCATAAACGCATGCTTCTGTATTATCACTGGCTACGGTCAGTCGTACCGATGCAGCCGTTGGTCCAGATGGAGTGGTGGTCCTGCTTCGCCACACAGGCGTCACAGCTGAAGCAGTGGTTCGTTCTCATTGGTTTCTTTATCTGTGAACAAAACGATGTAAATCAGGATAGGTCGTAACTGTCTTTGTTAATGAATTAAAAAAGGGAAGGTTTTGCATTCAGACCCTCACCATGCAGGAAGTGCAGAATATTCTGGGGTCCAGACAGCCGGCTTCAGCCAACACCAACACATTCTGACAACACGAACAAACAAAACTCTGTTCGTATGTGCACAAAGCATTTACGTGTAAGATCATATTATTCAGTGTTGAACTTTTAACGGCCCTCCCACCATTTTCTTCTCTTCTTCGGTTGCCTTGACGAAGCCCGGGTCGGTCCTGCAGGTGCGGAGGTAGAAGTAGAGCAGAGCAGTGGCATTCAGAGTGAACAAGACCTGAACTGTGGCGCTGGGCCCATGTGGGGGGTCAAAGGTTAAGAAACGCTTCATTCATCAGCTCGATCAAAAGGATAAAATATCAAACATTACATTAAACTGAGGGAAACCTTTAGAAGCCACTGATCACAGTGAGAATAAATGATAAATGGACTGCACTTAAATGGTGCTTTTATGTCCCATTCACACATACACCCACTGGTGACAGCAAGAGACCACGCAGAGTGCTGACCACCCATTGGGAGCTCTTTGTTTTCTTCTCATCTCTAATAATAATAACAATAATAATAATAATAACAATAATAATAATAACTCACAGGCCTTTTTGATGCCTTCACCTGATAGAGATTTTGTTGGAATAATTGTACATAAAGTAATCTCATATTTTGTATGATGATCATGTGTGTGAACAGCTAATTTGTGCAGAGTTGTGTTGCAGGTAGACGAAATCAGATAAGCGTGACTGCTGATGAGTCATCAAAGAGGTATCTGTGCAAAAACAGACACTGCTCCTCTGTTTAAAGACAGAACATGTTTCAAGGACGAGCAAAATGTGCCACCTCTCCCTTACAGCATGTAACTCATGAAGATAATGAATTGTTTAAATGTGATGAGTTGCAGTTGTGTACCTTTAGAGCTATAACTCATATTGTAAGTAGGGTCCAAAGAAAGGAAATAAAAAGAAAGGGCTCGGCAGAGTGTGCTTCAGAGCGGTAGGAGATTGTAACTGAACGCATCTCTGTCCGTTCTCCTTGCAAGTAAAACATATAACTCTTGTCTTTCTCTCTTTTGTTATGTTTTGGATGTTTTAGGTTGCTTGAACCTGAAAGATTTAATTTCCTAGACCACCTCTAAAACAAAAACCTCCACCTCTAAAAAAAACCCCAAAGTGATGCTTGCTTTACTTCTATTCAAACTGGTTATATAAATATATAGCAAAGCCAGCCAAAAAGTCACCTCATCATGTCCTACTTTAAATACCTGCCTTGCATCTGATGAAGGATCACAAGAAACGCCCTTCCTATGACAAAACACGTGCTGATTTGCAGGGAACATCACCAATGGCTGTCTTGTAACTGCTTTAAGGTTTGTTGTTTCCTTGGGAAAAAAAGGATATCTGGCAGGAACCAGAGGCACCAGGTGACGAGCATCCAGAACACAGAAGCCATGAGAGCCGTAGCTGGTAGGAGAGTCTGAAAGGCTGGACTTGGGAAGTTCCTATTAAGACACAAATATTTCAGTTTGGTGCAACATGCAGATAGAGTTCATGACTCAAAAATGTGCCTTTTAAAATGATTTCTTAGAGAATAGCTGTGTCCTCGCCTTGAGGCTAGATTGACGGCGCCTATTACGCAGCCCAGCAGGATCCCTTTAAGCAGCCAGGACTCGGAGTTCATGTCAACTATGGCGCCCACGCTTCCAAACATGGCAGTGCACAGCAAAAACTGCAGAAAGACCTGCAGAATGCAAACAGGATGGTGTTACAGGAGATTTTTGATTCATGTTTGACCAGACCTTTGATGTTTGTAATTAGAGGTGGATTGTGTGTGTGTGAGAGTGTGTGTGAGAGTGTGTGTGTGTGTGTGTACCCTGTATCTGTTGGCGATACGCAGGCAGCGCGAGTTGGAGCGAATCCTCTCCTGTTTGACGTGGTTGAGCATGTGGATGAGCAGCGGGCTGTTGACCTGGTGGGCCAAGTCGATAGGTGTGTGACCCTGAAGTAGGAGCATTAAAAACACCATGAACACACGCGTCATTATAGATTCAATTCAATGCTGACACTCTTGGTTTACCTGAGCTGGACAAAAGGTGCATCTGGCATCACTGTGGATCTATTTTATGTGAGCTTGTTAAATGTTCAGACTTTCTTTGATCATTTAGCGCTGAGAGATGTTTCCGACTAGTGGCATGCGTTAATCCCAGTGTGACAGCAGACTGAAACCTACACTGCGAGACTTACGTTGAGGTTCTCTGCGTCCACGCTGGCCCCGGCCTCCAGCAGGATGTGGGCTGCATCGACGTTTCCTGCCAGCACGGCGCAGTGCAGCGGAGTGTTCCTGTTCACTTTGTCCACAGCGCTCACAGAGGCGTTATTTTTGATTAAGAAATTTGTGGGTTCAGGCCTAGGACGGCAGAACAACATGTTCAGTTTATTTTTTTAAAAACCTCTTTAGATACCAATGTCAGGGGGTCACAAATTAACCCTGACTAATTAGCTGAGTATTTATTCTATTTCTTATGTGTCTGCAGTTTGCTTTAACCACCATTTGAATAGGTTCAGATGCCAGGAAAAGCAAACACATGTATTCTCTGTTTATTTATACACTGCATATTTGCAGACAACAGATGCAGGATACTTTCAGATTCATATCTACGGCATATGTAAAAATAATCACAGTCATGACCTGCACTAAGTGGGTTACTATTCAATACAATTTTGTTTTTCACATATTGACTTGAAACCAGTGGCTTTAAAGTATTGCTGTAAAGGATTTGGATGCTTACCCAATAATCTTCTGGGCTGCTAACATCAGCGGCGTCTGTCCGTTGCAGTCGGGCTCATCCACTTCCTGGAGGGAAATGAGAGGATTACCAGAAAATTAAACTTGCAACCAGTGAAAAAGACCTCTACGAAGACCGTTAAACAAAAGTGTTACAGAGCGTGTGTGTGGAGTCTGACCTGTCCCTTAGCCATGAGATACGCTGCTACGGCCATGTGCTGGAAGAGGATGGCAAGGTGGAGAGAGCGGTAACCTTCTCCGTCTGCGACCGAGGAATCGGCTCCGTATCTCATCAGCTGGATCACCATGGGGAGGTGGCCCTGCCTCATCATTGACAACACACACCAACAGCTTTATGGAGGAAGCACTGACAAAACAAGTCAACATATCACCCTGCAGAAAGACCTACAGCCAATCAGAAGCTAAAGCATACTTCCTCTTGTGTTTCATCTCAGTTGGTACAGTTGTGATGCAGTTATGTATTCAAACGTACTCTCAGACGAACATAATCTCCGCCAGCTCTGTTAAAATGTGACCTTTGGTGGTGATGAATATGTGGAAAAAGGTCCACACGGAAAAGCAGCCCAGCGGAGGCAAGGTAGGTTTGTATCAGGACTAGCTCTGAACTAAAATCTATTTAAAATCCATGAGAACTGGGAAACAGTTAGAGATGTAACTTTTGAATTTTAGGATTAAAGCAAAGTCGGTATCTGTGTTTCGTACAATATATTGATATGTAAATTAATCCTGTGAATAAACACCCCTGGTGGGGAAAGGCCTGAAAGCTGATGATAATAAAGGTCATTTTTTGTTTTGAACATTTCTTTTGACATATAAATGAAATAAAATAATTATATTTAAACAATTGAAACAGGATTAAATCAAATCTGGAGTAAAAATGCAAAATCCTTGCATGGTCATTCAGTCACCTTATGGCCCAGTGAAGAGGAGTCGAGTTCAGGTCACCTCCAAGCTGGTCAACTATCGACCCTTTGGAGATATAATACCTGACAGGGAAGATACAGAGGGCAAATGAATATTAAGACAGGAAGTTGTGTCAGCGGTTCACATCATTTTGTGTTGGAGCTTGTTTCAGTTCAGTTGTGTCTGTTTCTTTTCTGGATGTTTGTTGTTTTATTCTTGCTCAAAGCACAAGTCTGTTCTTCATCTCAGACGCTTCTGACAATGAGAAACAAAATACATGAAGTCCTTAAAGGAAGGACCCAATGCACTGAAGCGTTTTTAACTCAGCCGAACACAGCCGAAACCCCACTCCATTTACATTATCTGTGCTTTTTTTAAATCATTCTAATTTAAAAGGTATGATATTTATGTTAACTTGCAGTAGATTGATTAAATAATGAATCACCATACATTCCCAGATCCCTCACGTCTCCCTGGTAAGTCACTTGTAATGAGGCAGAGATTAGATCTGCGGGTCTTACTTGACCAGCTCGGAGCGGTTGTTGATGGACGCCCAGTGCAGCAGAGTAACGTTCTCTTTGTCCGGCGTCCTGACGTCGTATCCCGCTTCCACCAGCTCCTTACAGCGCTCAAGGATACCGAACCTGAGAGGATCGCACAGAGAACATATTTTATAAACACACCGATAATAATAAATACCGGACAAATGCTTAAGTTGCACTGTGCTGCACAGTTTAAAAACTAAAATGCTCAAAACTACGGATAAAGCGCGGGAGAAGTAATAACACATTTCCAACTTATCGCCACTTGTGAGCCAGTAAACTCTAAACTGTGAGTAGAAAATAAAGTTTATTTAATAATAGCTTCACACTATGTGAAAGAAACCTGCAGCATGTGTTCACACAGTTTCCACAATGAATAATGATTAGACAGAACGAGTGAATAGACACTCAAGAAGAGTGACCTTCGCTCTGCTGCACCTCAACTCCCTGATCGGTTGGCTGCACGTACTCTCTGTGTATGACTCTCGACTAAAGCACACTGACAGCTTTGAGCAGCCTTTACTTGACATGTTTTAGTGCTGAATTGCTTTCAAGCTGGCCAAAAAAAAAAAGAATCATTGCTCTCTGACTCTTAATTAAACACAGAGCTCGGAGAGCCTTTGTGCAATCCTCGACCTTTGGGTAACTCCTGTGCAAGTACAGTACATTGATCAAATGCTTGTCAGTGCCAGGAAATCACAAGGTGTGTAAGAACTAGGGATGGGCATGAGTAGTTAAGTCCCAGATCGAGGGATTTCAATTCCTCAAGGGCCAATTGAGTACTCATTTTACTAAATCTATTTTAAGAACGCAACTGATGCTTATTCCCAATACAGTCACGCAGTCACAATTCCCTTTAAGGGTTTATTTCTCACAACCACAACTTCAAAACATTGTTTCCTTACAAAAACGTAATTAAATCAGTGTTTGCATTTTGTGAATGATCAGTTCTGCTGTGAAGAACAGAGGTGGCAGGTACCAGCAGGTGCTGCTTTGACACAATGCACAGCTCAATGAAACAAGCTTCTAGCTCATTGATATCCATATTTTCAAACTAGTCGTCCATGAAGAGGGTGTCCAGTGCTTCTGTGTTGCGGCCCCCCTCCATATCATCTGGGCCTCACACAGTAACAATGTCATGTTGGTCAAACAACTTCTCTTGGATGGTGAGGCGAAGTGCTGGTTCCAAAACTCAAAGGTGTTTGTGTCGCGGGTGCAGAAGCAAGAGGTGCTGCGCGCACGCACGGAAAAAGCTTGTTTGCCTTTGTTTACCAATCGAGTTCATTTGAAACGAGGACTTCTCGAGGTAACGATCACTCACGCCCATCCCTAGTAAGTGCTTCTGTGCTCAACTACTAACACATATGAATCTTATATCTTTCAAAAACAAAAGCAGAACTGTGTTATTATGTTACAATTAAAAACACATTGAATAGGTCTTAGTCAAAAATAATTTAAAGAAACATTCATAGTACAAATGCATAAATTGTAGAAGGGTATTTTTTTTATGGACATTAACAGAGAAAAAGCTTAAATCTGAGGTTACCAGTTGGTCTAATTCTACACTCAGTGACTCATTGAAGAGCTGCACTACAAAACACCGACACAAATAGTCAAGGTGAGTGACATCTTCTCTTGTCTGGTTGCCATAGTTACAGTCTTAACCCATTCAAGGGTTATACCTAGTTACAGTATGTTTAGGGTAATTTTAAAACTAAATGTTTAAGGCCAAATAAAGCATTTGATCCTTAGAACTGACATGAAATATTAACAGTTAACATATTGACAGTTTTTTAAGGGGGTGTCTGCAACGTTAGAAAAAGAGGAAGTGTGCGTTTGATGCAACAACTGTCAAGACAAGGTCTGGTTGAACAAAATATATTGATACAATCAGAAAAAGGCCTTTTTTTGGTTGTTTACTAAATATTAGTTTGTAGTTTGGGCAATAATTTCTATCAGTAACACATCTGGGAACACAACAACATCTCAGAAGTAAGATGGGTGCCTGTCAAACATATTTAAATTGTACCACGTTGTTGGCATTGCTTGAATTTGAACCACACAGTGAGCTAGTGTTTCCCCCACTTACTGTGTTGCCTTCACGATGTCCCAACTGCCGCTGTCATCCATGTGCCGTCTCTTCGGTTGCTGACTGATGTCCATCGCCTGATCTGCGTTCTTGGCGAACTGTCCGTGAAAAGGTGTCATGAAGGGATGCGCCGCTCTCGGCCCGTGACTGTGAGAGGGACCTGAATGTCCGTGGTGACAGCCGTCGTGCATGTGGCCGTGACCCTGCAACACATACACGAGCAAAACACTGATTTGAGCCAAAGTGGTTGCGTGGGTTCTCTCCGGGTTCTCCGGCTTCCTCCCACAGTCCAAACACATGCAGGTGTTAATTCATGACTCTAAATTGCCCGTAGGTGTGAATGTGAGTGTGAATGGTTGTCTGTCTGTCTCCATGTGACCCCGGAAAAGTGGTTGTAGATGATGGATGCATGGATGGCTGTCAACACGTCACAATAAAATCACATGCTTCAAAAAGACATACCATAAAGTGTAGTTAATTTAAGAATAAAGGTAAAACTGCAAAGAAACGGACACACACACACACACACACACACACACACACACACACACACACACACACACACACACACACACACACACACACACACACACACACACACACACACACACACACACACACACACACACACACACACACACACACACACACACACACACACACACACACACACACACACACACACACACACACTGCAGCAGCCAGGGGTACCTGGACACGTTGGCTTGTCAACGCATCATCACGTCACCCTGACAAATCAAGACTTTGGGGTCTGAACGTCCGGGTCTGAACCTGCGGGTCTCCGGGTCTGCAGACACATACTTTCCCCGCCTTTACGTGAGGAAAGTGAGCTAAATCTGACCGTTGACGGACCACAGACACATATGGTTGGGACCGTTGAGGAGAGATTAGCTAGCTAATGTTTAACGGTCAGGTAACTATAGCAGCGGGCTAACAACGCCCACGAAAGCTAACTGACTAACTGACAGGTGCTACGTCACGGGAGCTAACTGACTAACTGACAGTTGCTACGTCACGGGAGCTAACTGACTAACTGACAGTTGCTACGTCACGGGAGTTAACTGACTAACTGACAGTTGCTACGTCACGGAAGCTAACTGACTAACTGACAGTTGTACGTCACGGAAGCTAACTGACTAAGTGACAGTTGTACGTCACGGAAGCTAACTGACTAACTGACAGTTGCTAAGTCACGGAAGCTAACTGACTAACTGACGGTTGCTACGTCACGGAAGCTAACTGACTAACTGACAGTTGTGTATCAGTGAGGACAGGTCATTCCGCGTTACAGGAACTTACCGACAAGCTAAAAAAATATATAAATAAATAACAGCAAGCGAGCTAATACATGCAAACAATCTGCGGAGATAACAGCTGTAAGGACAAACTGCATCCACCGGGGGAAAGAGTGAAAACACAGGTAACAGAAGCAGCTATTAAACCGACTCACATCATCGCCCTCGTTCCAGTCCATCTTGTTGTGAAGGAACGAAGAGAAGAAAGTTCCTGCTGCAGGACGGACCGCGATCAACGTGCAACTTCCGCTGTTCGATTTTCAAAATAAAACTCGCGAGGGAGGATGCGGTTGAAGAACTGGGAAATGTTGATTTCGAATGTAATCAAATAATAATTAATTAATAATAAATAAATGAATAATAAATAAAATACAAAATCTAATTTAATCAGAAAACACAAACAATAAATGAATAATACTAAACCAAAATGAAAGCATCATTGCAGGCAATCAAAGAAATCAAACATAAAAAATAGAAAAACACTATGCACTATAGATCCAATATGTTTTACACTTTAATACATTTTATACTATATTATATTTCTCTATTAATACAGACTAACACTAAGTAGCCTATCATTACTTTATCATATTATATAGTAGTCTGGTGTACACTGTTTACATTAACTACACTTTGCTGCTACTAATCACATCACAGTCTCTTTGTCTTTAAGTTATTTTTTATTATTTTATTTGTTTATTTGTTATTTCTGGACAATGCACTTTCATAAACATATACAACAGTGAACGTAAATGTGCCAGATTGTAGCCCGAGAGCTAATTGCTGTCTATAGTCCATTAGGCAGGTTGATGTCACAAGAGAAAAAATGTAAAAAAATATATATTTGCTATAATAAGCAGAGATAAAGATAGATAAATAGAGATAAATAGAAAGAGAGATAAAGAAAGACAGAACAAGTCATTAGTAAATGTTAAAACAAAGACACAATGCATTTATTCGCTCTACTGGGCGAGTATGGTAGCATACAATTAGAGGTGGTTGCACATTTGTTTAGCTCTAAGCCACACCGTTACCTCTTAAAGCGGGACATACCCTTATAGTTTGGGGTAGTGTGTTCAATAATGTACGACCTTTAATCAATAGTGCATTATGGCTGAAAGAGGGTTTTCTGAAAGGAACCTCACAGTCCCTGTTTACAGCGGCTCTGGTAAACTGAGTCTGCCTGTATTTAATAAACTCTTGAAGTGGCGGTGGTGCCTGGACATGTAGTACTTCATAAATTAAGCGTATAGGAGTGGGAGCCACTCACTGTGCAATTAATAATCTACTGTTACACACCTGGACACTTATCTTCTTCTTTCTTTGTGCAATAACTTGATCCACCACTTAAGTGCAATAATTTAATCTTGCTGCTCATTTCTGTCATTTACAGTCAAACATATTTTATCTGATACATTTCCTCTACATCTAACTTATCTGATTTAATTTTCTGTGAGTTTAATTTGACCTGTATTCTTATATCTACCTCATATATATTTGACTAAGAGTTTATTGTTTACTGTTTATTGTTTTTAATACTTTCTGTATTTTATTTAAGAGTTTATTGGTTATCCTATACTGTATTTTTATTTTTTTTATACCTCCCTTGTGTTTTTGTAACCTGCTGGAAAACTCAATTTCCTTGCAGAAGTTCATCCCAAAGGATCAATAAAGAGAGCTTTAAGTCTATGGAGAAAAATTTACAAAATGATTAAAACTAGGTAATTTATATTACTCTAAATGCTCTTGTTTAGTTTCCTCTCCTGTATGTACCTCTTATTATTTGTTTTTTCTCTAAATACTATTTATTTTTGTCCTTGTGCTGCTGCAACAGCCCCTCTGGGAATCAATAACGGCTTATCTTATCTTATTTTGTCTTGTACATATATGGCATATATATATAGATTTACCTGCTCGGGGCCCCAGGGCAAAACAAATTAAAGTGTGTGGGACCCCTTTAACCCTCTGTTCCCCGCTCTCTTTGTGCAATAGGCTGGCATATTACATGGCTAACCTGTCGTTTGGTCATTTGATTACATACAAATTCATAGAGGAGGGCTATTTGAATATTCACCCATCTCAGGCTGCAGGATTCAGGCTTCATGTCCTGGCTTTACTGGGAGTTTAATCACAGTTCTACTGTCTGTACTCAGTCCTTAAAGTTTTCTCTTATTATTTTGGTAACATTTTATTTATACATTAAACAGCTGCTAATGTCAACTAATTGCAGCAAGTGAAAACTGAAATAACAAAACTAGATTAGGTAAATATGATAAAAAGGTCTTTATCATATTGACGTTGGGCTTTAGTGATGTACTGTATATTCCCTAAAAGGTGGTCAATTCATTTCCAACCCGTCTGGAGCTTTCAAGGTTGAGATTGACAAACCAGTCGATCTTTTATTTTGAAGGCATAGGTGTTAAACAGGAAATCCGCCTTCATTTCCGTTGCCTTGATGCATTTTTCTTCTTCCTGGAATGCATTGGGCTCTTTTGTTAAACTCACGCCTACAGGCCTTTCTTTTCCTGCATTATTCAACAGTGAAACTAAGGATTTAATTCTGCAGTGTCCCGATGGAAAAGCACAGGAAATCAAGGCTGGGGAAAAAAACAAACCATGCATATTCTTCAGTAAACAAAACGAGGCATATTATTAATTAATCAGAGACATAATAAAGGGGGACACAAATGATTTCAGACTGTATTTTCTGACATTTTCACCCTGCTATATAAAATGTATCCCCACTCACAGATGATGATGTCCTATACCTTCAAGTGTTTCATTTTGCATCGACTAACTTTGGTAAATACAGAGAAGTTTCTTCTTCCCTAGCAAAAGTTACAGGCACACACGCACACGCACTTTCTTTCAGGCTGTATTTTTTTGTTGTTGTAGTTTTTGGTCTGCTACAAAATGTATCCCCTCTCTATAACGCACAGTGCAAGTGTTTTATGCACATATTTCATGTTTCAGCCGAACATGACAAACCATTCGGGTTACATCAAATTTTCAATGTGTGCTCTACACTTGATGCAGAGCTACATAAAGTTTGTTTACTATGCACTTTCCTAGGGATCATGTTCCAAGGGTCCTATGTTCCCAGGGTCCTATGTTCCCAGGGTCCTATGTTCCCCTGGTCCTATATTCCCAGGGCCCTATGTTCCCAGGGCCCTATTTATCCCAGGGTCCTATGTTCCCAGGGCCCTATTTATCCCAGGGTCCTATGTTCACAGGGCCCTAGGTTCCCAGGGTCCTAGGTTCCCATGGTCCATTGTCCCCAGTCACATAACCCTCTGCCTTCACTGATTTAATTCAGCATTTTGTTAGGGTTAGTCGTTACAGTTATGGTCAGGGTTAGGGGGTAGTGCTAGGGTCTACATAGGCCTATTTGCTGTGGACTATGGCAATGTTTGTGGAAAAGTTAACAGACCGGGGAACATAGGACCTCTTCTGTGAAAAGAGGGGAACATCCAAGCCCCCAACACAGCGACTTCCTGGTTGTACTGGAGGTTAAAGTTGATGAATAATTAGGGGCGTGGCCTCTTGAGTGACAGCTAGCCTCTGGTCCTCACTTCTCCTCGGAGGTAAACGTCAGCCAGATGGACGTATCTCCCTCCCCCCAACGTCACATACATGCCCTTTTTTGGTCAGAGGAAATGAGGCGGAGTCAAAGTCTGACAAGATGGAGACTCCCGTAGGCGAGGACGATTGGATCAAGTTGAGAGAACGGACCTCGACGAGAGGCTACTCCCAGTTTCTATACAGTCTATGGGAACTTGGCACAAAGGGTCCGATGTTCCCCGGTCACATACAAAGTGGGGAACATAGGTACGCTCCCCTTTCTAGTGCCACACAGTGGACGCAGGAAGTGGTGAAGAAAGTTACAAGTTACAAAACATGGCTGCGGGTCACGCCCTCAGTAACACGCAACGTCACCTGCCTGAGTTTATGTCAGGCTGAAAGTTGGAGAAATGTGTAAAAGATGACGCGCAAAACAGCTATAAATACTTCCATTTGCTGTATGGTGCAGTCATGATAACAATTCTATGTTGAAACACCATTTAATCTTATAGCCTCAAAGTAAATACAGTAAAAATATGTTCTGTAATGAATGAACTTTTGAGAAAATTGTGATTGCATTACTTTTTCTCTGCCTCCAAAAGGTGAAATCCCAGCATGTGTGACGACTCGTTCTGGAGAGGAGGTTTTTGTTTGACCTCATCTCGATAAGTGTGGTGGAGATAAACATGCAGCTGCGATGACTGTCACCATGGAGCTGTTACTGCAGAGACTGTGACCTGTGGACCTGCTCTAACGTTAATATGCAAACATGAAGTGGAAAGCAGGGAAATACGACTTACTGAACACAGTTAGACTCTATTTGCATCTCGTTTGATGCTCAAATTCCCATTAATAGTCACGCTGCTAAGCCCTGTTTCTTTATTTTGGGTTTTTCAAATGAAGAAGTCGTTCAGAGCCCCCTAATGCCCTGTGTTTATTCATAATAACGCCCTCTCCATGCAAATTACAAGATCAGGTAGAGTCTGTCTTCACATGACACGGTAGGAGACAAAACATTATCCTAACTTTTGTCTTTTTATCACATTTTAACATTTTAAAAGCATTCTCCCATACTGTCCTATATTTATATACCAGTCTTTCTATAAGGTCGAGATAAACAGTGCCACTGTTCAACTGAGACTCAAAACCTAAACCCAATTTAGTGTTTTTAATTAGCACTTAAAAAAATTCTAAAACAATTGGTCAATTATCAAAATGGTAGGCAATTGATTTGACAGTTGATAATTAATTATTAAGTAATTGCAGCTATTACGTTGGTGCCATTGCCAGGATGTGATTTACATTGTTTGCGTATGTTTTTGACATTTGGATCTGATATTTTGTTTATTTTATTTTATTGCTATTATTTTGTTATCTTTTGAATTGTATTGATTTATTATTATTATTATTATTATTATTATTATTGTTATTATTATTATTATTATTATTATCTATTTATTTAATCTATTTTTTTGGTTTGGTTGTTATTGGGCCGTCTTCCCAAATAACCAAACTACTTTGAAATGCAGATAAACCTTCATCAGGTCTTGCACTTCCAGGCGAGAAGCAGTAGATGGCGTCATCGTTCAATCCACGATCAGAAGGACCATCTGTTGTGATGTCAACACACAGGATTGGACCTTCACTACACGGTTCATTTATTTATTCTTCTGGGGTGAAACTAATAAATAAGGCCTCAGAAAGATAACCCATCACAGTGAACATCAAATCTGATTTAACTGCCCTCAGATATCGCCTATGCTATCGTTGCATGGCCATGCAGATTTTGTCTGCTCTGTGTTAGCACCCACTTTTAAGCTTTTCCATATCACGCATGTTTGAAACTAACGCCTGCCTGAGAGGCATGGGACGGCAGTGGGAACAAGTAAAACGTATCACATCACAGTGTATCCTCCCTTCTTTTCCCGTGAGATTTACTCTGTGGGACAACCCTGGTTAAATGAACATTAAATTGATTAAGTCTGTGGGTAGATATACTCATTAAAACTGAGATGCCGGGGCGTTAAGAGCAGTCGCCCCCCAAAAAGAGGCTGAACGTTCTTGAGGCAGCGACCGCGGGTTCGACCCCGACCTGCGGCCCATGTCTCCCCTTCTCTCTCTCACCCCATTTCCTGTGTGTCCTATCTAATTAGAGGGCTTGAAAAACTGCCAAAAAAACAAACTAAGGTGCCTTGTTATTTCCCCATCCACTTGACCAGGCCTTTGCTTGGGGGCGTCTCAGCAGCGATAATCAAGGTGCTGCTCCTTCACTTCCCCTGCCCAGATTAATCCTGCTGGACGAGGGAAAGAAGGGACAACCTTTGTTCACAAGTTTAAATGTAGATGAAAACACTTACATCGGTTCAAAAATGAACATGTGTTTGTAATGTGCATGACCCGAGGGACCAGTGAGTGTTTCCTTGTAAGATCCGAGAGGCTGTGCTGATGTAGCTTGATACCCTCGATTTGACTTTTTATAATGTACACAACATGGTCACTCACTCACTCATCTCATCTTCAGCCTCTTATCCGGGGCCGGGTCGCGGGGGCAGCAGCTTTAGCAGGGGACCCCAAACTTCCCTTTCCCGGGCCACATTAACCAGCTCTAACTGGGGGATCCTGAGGCGTTCCCAGGCCAGTGTGGAGATATAATCTCTCCACCTGGTCCTGGGTCTACCCCACATGGTGTTTCAGTTAATCTTGTGACTTATCGTCAAAAAGGACTCAACCCTAAAACTGAAGAACATTACATTGGTGCTTACGGACAAAATGCTTCTTTAAAACGGCGCTTTGGTTTGAGAGCCATTCTTTGTATCGTTTGGCTCCAAATTTCACTGCCTGCCGTAGATCTGCAGTGCTGGGGTCAAGTGCTTTGCATCACCTCCTCCTGTGGCTGTGGCTGTTGCTGTGGCTGTGACAGTGAAAGCAGCGGGCTGAAGGATGCACAGACACAGGGTCAGTAAAGGTGCTTGAAATCCTTGAAAAGGCTCGAATTTTAATGTTGTGTTTTCAAGGTTTAAAGTTCTTGGATTTTGGATGAAGTGCTGGAAAAAGCTTGAAATTGCATCTGCATTTCTGTGACAACAAACAGCTAAAGAATAGGAATTTATCCTTATCCTTCTGTTATTACGACACACAATTTTAGATGTTTATAGCACAATATCGTCTCTTTTAACGTGATAAAAAAATGAAATAATTATTTTCAATGTGTATGTATTTGTAGAAATATGTAATTACGACAGCTGTAAGGTACAGGAAAGCTTGAAAATGGAACTTGACAGTGCTTGAGAAGTGCTTGAATTTGACTTTGGAAAAGGTGTACGCACCCTGCAGACAGCTGCACAGCACGCCGAGCACGCTTTTATTCACTCTTTCATCCAACATGGGGGACAGAGAGGCGTGTGTGCACAATCCCTTATTGATATCCACAGTAAAGTATCCCCAGCCCCTCAAAAGAAGTATTTAAAAAGGAAGGAGGAGTCGCTCTTTTGAACGGCTCTTGGAAACGAACGAAGCTGTGAAATCCGGCTCCCATCAAATACCATGATTCCCATCACTACTGCAGTGCACACACTGGAGAAGAGCAGAAACACATTTGTCCCCCCAGTGCTTATAATTCAGACCCTGAATACTGAATTCAAGGAACAATCTAATCGCATACCCTTGCTTCCACACAGTGGCCAAAAGATCAATAATGCAGATTTGAGATGTGCAGAATATTCACGTGATGATCTTTTCACGACTGCAGGAAGAGGATACTGACGATACGATATCACATATATCATAATATGCATCTCCAAAACGTCAGCTGTTCAGGAAACTAAGAAAAACATTGTTATTATCTTCATAAATCTGGTCATTAACGGTCTGAAAGGGTTTGAAAAGGGCCAAAGTGTTATTCACAACTTGCCAAAAACAGTACAAATACCCTAAATTGGGGTTGTGATAGCATTATTGAATTCCACAAAGGCTTTAATGGGAGCAAAGTCCGCTCGTACAGCTCCCGTCTGCTGCTGCTCTATCAGCTGAGACACACATCCTCTACATGTTTTCATTGGACGGCCCTGCTTCCGTTCTTAATGACCCCGGCGTCTGCTCGCTGAGGAGTAGGGACTCAAACCCAAAGGTAAAGGCCGTGTATGTGTTGGTGACAATGTGAAATTCCTCCTTTTCCCTTCATAGCAATACTGTGGTTCCTTTTTGCTTTTACTCTCTCCTCTCATGCAAAAGCTCGACAATCCTGACCCTTAGTCCTCGTCGCTGTTATGACTTCCTCCTGACAGCTCAATTACTTCTGCTCGGCACATGCACTCAAGCTGGTCGCTCGTATCCAAGCCGCACGCGGTTCCATGTATTTTAGTTGAAAATCAATTTGGGAAAATACTTAAAATAATCAGTGTCACAGATCAACGGGGAAATCGTTTTGTGAACGTTACAAATATCTGACTTTGATCCCATTAAAATGGAACAAACAAAGAGAGAAAATTAGCACTTGGTGAATTATCTATTTTGATATTTTGGCATCAGCGTGTACTGTAATTAAAAGTTAAGCACACCTTTATCAACAGCAAGTCTCAGATGACTTTACAAAGACAATGTGACGAGTTGTGATTAATTAACTGTCGTCAATCAACTTTTTATCAACAGGTGCATTGAGTAGCTCCGTGTAGTCACTGTAGTCACTGCAAAGGCCCCTTCCCAATATCAAGGCTGTTAAATGAAGGCTGGGACACGACCTGTGTTCCAATACCCATGCTACCATACAAGTGTTTGAGTTCTTAATCGTATACTTTAACTTTTAGCATGTCCTGCAGCTGCCCTTACAAGGTGTATATACAGTATTGTTGCATGAAGTAAGCATACTATTGCGTCTTCATAACATTGAGCCTTGAACTTTGACCCTTTTGGTCTTATACAGTATATTGTGCAAAGGATTGTGGGTCAGAATAGCCAGAACAAGGTTACAACAAGCCGGTGCTAGAAATAAAGGGATGGTGTTCGCTCAGGTGTTCGCTCAGGTGTTCGCTCAGGTGTTCGCTCAGGTGCTCTTTGAGTGCGCTCGGCCCGACTGAACTATTGGGTACGCTCAAATGGATGGCGACGGATATATATATATATATATATATCTTTATTTTTCTTATAAAATATGTTCCGATCCAATGCCGAATCAATCATCCCGTGTTCTATGATTGTGAATTTTAGACCAGATTGTACTGCTGATGTGATGCCATGTGACCAGAGGCTGTATATAACGAAGGTTGACGTGTCTCCATCTCCTCCGACTTCACAAAAGTGACAACAAAATATCCCGGATACGGGCGCCGCCATGATGTATTTTTGGAGCCGGAGTCTGAAGAGTAGAGATTGGGTTGGGTTGACTGTCAATCATGACGTTTCACCCTGATTTTCTAGCATTAAATAACTACTTAAATCCAAACGTATCAGAAGAATTTGTTTCAGGTTTATGACCTTTACTGCAGCCAGCCACCAGGGGGCGATCGAGATGTTTTGGCTTCACAGACGGTCTATGGATGTGTACTATACACAGGTTCAATTTATCTCTCTTTTCTCCTTGTTCTTTGTCTTCTGTGTAGCACCCTGTGTTGCCTTTGCTGTGCATGAAAAGTGCTTCAGAAATACAGTTTTGATTGATTTGATTGAAATAAACAAGCAAACAGATATTAAAGTATGTTAATGTGGGCAATTCTAAAACAGCTCAAAGACCAGACAACAGAAATATCAGGGCAACCCTCATGAAGTATTATTATTATTATTATTATGGCTTCAATTTATATAGCGTCTTTCTCAGTGCTCAAGGTGCTTTACAGAGTCCAGGTTTCATTCATTCACACAGACGTACATGGTGGTGGTAAACTACGTGGTAGTCACAGCTGCCCTGGGGCAGACTGACGGAAGCGCGGCAGCCAATCAGTGCCTACGGCCCCTCAGACCACCTCCTCAAACATACAACAGTCATACACATTCACACGAGGCAAGGTGGGTGAAGTGTCTTGCCCAAGGAACCAACAACAACCATGACACAAGTAGGGCAGGGCGGGGATCGAACCGCCAACCCACTCTACCAACTGAGCCACAGTTTATAAAAAACGTTCCTTAAGTTGCTACAGGAAATGAGGCAGGTTGATTTACTCCTTTAAATTAGCCGAAGACCATTTTAATGCAAAAATCCAATCAGCTTTCTAGATTTCCGCCTCTGTGTGTGTCTGTTGGACCACTTTTTCCGCACTTGAGTGAAACAGAAGAGAAACAAGCTGAAAACACAACACCTGCCCAAGCTGTCATGGCTAACATGTTGGTAGATATCATCCCGTGAGTTTATTTTCAAGAGTGAGTGAGAGAAAAGTGAGAGCTGCGAGACCGAACATGTGCCGAGAACACATCTCATCCTGAACCCGACACCCGACGGTTTCATCATAATGAGCATAAATAAAGCATTAATATGCTGAACAACCTGCTGTGTTCACACTGAGCTTTTGCTCACACTCTCCAGAGATACGTACAGATATGAAAGTGAGAAGACCCCAGTTGGTGGAAGTTAATTATAGTAATCAAGTGTGCGGTGGCCGTTGGGAATGAACATTGCATCTCTGTCTGTTGTGGCTGTTGGACTCTCTGCTGGTTGCTTCATAAAACAAAGGAGTCCTAATCTGAGGCAGTTATTTTGTTGTTGAGAGTAGGAGATGGTGGAGTGGCAGAAAACTAAGCACTTCAGTTTCCTTTGGATGGATAATCAAAGTTTATCTTATCTTATTGGGAGGAGTTTGTTCCTGTTGTACCGTCTACCGTATATTCCACTGTAGCATATTATGTATTGACTGTAGCGTACATATTTATATCCTGTACATCTAATTACCTTACAGAATATATGTATTTCACTTTTTTTTTGTCTGTCGCCTCACAGCGAGAAGGTCCCTGGTTCAAATCCCGGCTGGGGCCTTTCTGTGTGGAGTTTGCATGTTCTCCCCGTGTCTGCGTGGGTTTTCTCCGGGTTCTCCGGTTTCCTCCCACAGTCCAAAGACGTGCAGGTGTTAGGTTAACTGATGACTCTGAAATTAGCCGTAGGTGTGAATGGTTTCTGTCTCTGTTTGTCTCTATGTGCCCTGTGATAAACTGGCGTCCTGTCCAGGGTGGACCCCGCCTCACGCCCGATGTCAGCTGGGATCGGCTCCAGCCCGCCGCAACCCCGACAAGGACAAGAGGTTGAAGATGAATGAATGAATGAATGATATAACGCTTTGCACTTCTGATAAGACCCTACTTAAAGTGTAACTCAATCATCCCATGGTCTTTTTCAGCACTTACATTCATCAAATAAGCCATCAAGACAGTTTTTTGTGTGTATGAACTATTAACGGAGAAATCGGGGGGAGAGTCGCTAACAGCCGGACGTGGCTAACACTGATTAGCTCGGGGCAGTACGGTGAAGGCATTCAAACGTCTTTTTTAACCACTAATACTGCTGAAAATAACAGAAAAAACCTCTGCAGCAGCATGAGAAGAGTCCCTACACACACAACAAAGCACCAATGGGCTCCTTCCTTTGGGATTGACTTTGGTAATCCACTGTAATGGACTTTACTATGAGAGGAGCTGGTACAGGGGCCAGTAGGTAAGTCTTTAAAACACTCTTTTGATAAACTCCGGGTTCACTAACTATGTTGTTGGTGCTTTGTTTTCTGTGTAGGGACTCTTCTCATGCTGCTGCAGAGGTTTGTTATCACTGTGTTGGAGATATCCAAAATGGTTCCACGCTGCAGGTTTAAGGAGCTTTTCTGGTGGATAGGAAGGCTGGAGAGTCAGTTCCTCTCGGACATTTTTTACAGCTTTTCCTCTCAAGAAAGGACTCTCACACGCACAAAACAAACCGACAGACTGCAGCTTTCGTTTTCACAGGGCAACATGCAGGAATCAGGACACCATTGATATTGGGAGCTTCTACGATTCTTAAACCGTGACATTATTTAACAGCGGTTAACCCCAGACTCTTCGTTCCTACCCTCACCTGTGGTCATGAAAGCTGGGTCATGACCGAAAGAACCAGGTCGCGGGTACAAGCGGCCGAAATGTGTTTTCTCAGGAGGGGGTCTGGAGTCTCCCTTAGAGAGAGGGGGAGAAGTTCAGCATCCGTGAGGAACTTGGAGTAGAGCGATGAAAAGGAGCCAGTTGAGGTGGTTCAGGATCATCTGGTAAGGATGAACCCTGGGCGCCTCACTAGGGAGGTGTTCCAGGCACGTCCAGCTGGGAGGAGGCCTCGGGGAAGACCCAGGACCAGGTGGAGAGATTAGATCTCCACACTGGCCTGGGAACGCCTCAGGATCCCCCAGTTAGAGCTGGTTAATGTGGCCCGGGAAAGGGAAGTTTGGGGTCCCCTGCTGAAGCTGCTGCCCCCGCGACCCGACCCCGGATAAGAGGCTGAAAATGAGATGAGATGAGATAATTCCCAGCATCCTAAAAGTAAGACAGAAAGAAATTGGTTCACCAAATTAAAAGAATTACATAAACTCCTGGAATTAACGGAGTAGACTGATGATGTCTGACACTTTTAACGAGGGAGCTTTATTTAACTGTCACATGTACACACTGTCACACTTTCTCCGCCACATATCTACATCACATCCTCAAACTCTCGCTAAAAATCCAGAGGCACATCTCCTCATTAAACACATAATTAAGACACAATTACAATCATTACATCCATCAATATTCAATCCCCAGATAATCAGACTCATATGACATCACCCGGATGAGTTTGCCTCAGCAGAAGCAGTCAATACTGTAGTGTGCTCCTCTTCCCCTGCTCTCCCCCTGCTCTCGCTGTCCCCCCGCCCCCCTGTTGGGAGTTCAAGGGCTGGATCACAGTCTGCATTTGCACCCGAGAGGACCAGCGGTATTCAGGGTCAAAGGTCACTGCCGACTATAAGAGCCAGGGTCACAAACTGGAACCTCGCTCGACCTCTTTAGCGCCCTGCATGGTGATTCTGACAGAGGCGCCGGTGGGAGGGTTTGAAATGAGTGTGTTTTAAAAGACAGTTATAGACACACGCAGGAGTAAATCAGCGTGAATATGGGCAGTTATGTCCGTGCGGAGAGGAATATTTACAAGGCTAGAGTCGATAAACGAAGCCGGAGAATCAAGACACTTAAAGAGCGACACTGGGGTGAAAGACAGTCAGGGTGTCGGTCAGAGTTCAGGGTACGCACGAGCTCTCTGAGTTCAGGGACGGAGTCGAGCAGCATTGCACCGTAGGAAAGGTCAGGAACTACAGGTTTAATGGAGGCTCCAGGCTGCATTTAAAACAAAGGGTGGTGGAGTTAAGTTATATAACTGATATGTAGCAGTGGTTAATATGACAAATGGAAAAAGTGCATGATTAAGTTTGATCCTTACGTGTCCTCACTGTGTAAAATAGGTAAAACTGTAAGTGTTCTGAGGTTTTAAAGTTAATTCTTAGGATGCCGTATTAAGGGGGAAAAATAAATAAATAAATAAAATAAAATGTAATAATATTAGATAAAATAAAATGAAAATCAATTAAATAATATAAAATAAAATTAAAAATAAATAAAAGTTAATTCTTATGATGGTGTATTAAGGGGGAAAATAAACAATAAAATAAAATTTAATAATAGTAGATAAAATAAAATAAAAATAAATTAAATAATACAAAATAAAATAAACAAAATGAATAAAAGTTAATTCTTATGTCGGTGTATTAAGGGGGAAAAATAAACAATAAAATAATATGTAATATTAGATAAAATAAAATAAAAATAAATTAAATAATACAAAATAAAATAAACAAAATGAATAAAGGTTCATTCTTATGATGGCGTATTAAGGCGATTGTAGGTAAAATAAATACATAAATAAGTACAATACAAACAATACAAACAATGAAATTTAAAAATATTAGATAAAATAAAATAAAAATCAATTAAATAATCTAAAATAAAATTAAAGAAATTAAAGTAAATTCTTATGACGGCATATTAGGAAAAAACTAATTAAATAAACGAATAAAAATAAAATAATTATTACGGCGATTGTAGGTAAATTAATATCTAAATTAAAATAAACTAAAATTGAATTTAATTTAGTAAAATAATAATTTGGACCTTACTTGGTTATTCTCTGAGATTATAAAATCATACATTTGTGGGAACAAACTCAAACTCAAAATCCCTGAAATACCCAAACAAAATGTATAACATATACAAACATTCAGATTAACAGCGGAGGGGTGAAATAATGCATCATTAAGAAAAATATTATTTACATTCTATAAAAGTAGCAGAGAGCAGGGCTGGTGTCACCTATCTAACAGCCACATTTCACCAGCGTGTGTGTGTCAGTGAGGGTCTTCAGAGAGACGCTGTGTGTTACGCAGCAGGAGCAGCAGCTTCATCGATTATTTCAGAAGCTTAATGTTTAGTTCTGCTTCCTCTGTTAAATTCATAACCACAGTCAGAGTCCAGTTCTTGACTTTGGAAAGAAATAATCTCACTACAAGGTCAATGTCGGTCCCATCACGCGGTCTTCATCAGCGAATGCAGTTTCATCACTTGCCATGGAAGCGTACAGGAGATGTTCAAATATCCCTTTTTGTTTCTTGTCCACGTTGGACTGAGCAAACTCCATCTGCTGACGACGCTCGTGGGATATCATCGGAACAGCTGCTAAATAGACCCGGTGGTGAGATTGTTTTTCTCAAGCGATGACTGTATTTAGCCGCTTTCCAAAAAAACATTTGCAACATCTGAAAGATATTTGGTGATAATCGTGCCGTCTGTGAGAAGTGTGGGTGAAAAAACAAAAGAAAAGAAAACATGATAAGTGTGTGTACTCATCTTTACTTTGGGGCGGCAGTAGCTCAGTCCATACGTGACTCGGCTCGTTCGAGTCCCTGTGTGGACCATGAATGGAGCCTGGACTGGTGGCTGGAGTTGTGCCAGTTCATCTCCTGGGCGCTGATTCATTGGCAGCCCCCTCGCACTGACATCTCTCCATTAATTGCATGTATATAGGTCCTGATTGTGCATGTGTGTGTATTTCGGGCTTGTGTGTGTGTAACGTGAATAATATAATAACAGAGTGAATCCACCGGTTTTACTCCAGGTAGAGAATGAGTCCTTACCCCAAGTGAAGGAGTTCAAGTACCTCGGGATCATGTTCACGAGTGAGGGGACGATGGAGCGTGAGTTTGGCCGGAGAATCGGAGCAGCGGGGGCGGAGCTGCAGTCGCTCTACCGCACCGTTGTGACGAAAAGAGAGCTGAGGAAGACAAAGCTCTTGATCTACCGGTCAGTCCTGGTTCCTACCCTCACCTGTGGTCATGAAAGCTGGGTCAGGACCCAAAGAACCTGGTCGCGGGTACAAGCGGCCGAAATGTGTTTCCTCAGGAGGGGGCTGGAGTCTCCCTTAGAGAGAGGGGGAGAAGTTCAGCATCCGTGAGGAACTCGGAGTAGAGCCGCTGCTCCTTTGCGTTGAAAGGAGCCAGTTGAGGTGGTTCAGGATCATCTAGTAAGGATGAACCCTGGGCGCCTCCCTAGGGAGGTGTTCCAGGCACGTCCAGCTGGGAGGAGGCCTCGGGGAAGACCCAGGACCAGGTGGAGAGATTAGATCTCCACACTGGCCTGGGAACGCCTCGGGATCCCCCAGTTAGAGCTGGTTAATGTGGCCCGGGAAAGGGAAGTTTGGGGTCCCCTGCTGGAGCTGCTGCCCCCACGACCCGACCCCTGATAAGCAAATGAAGATGAGATGAGAGTGAAAAAATTGAATTTCCCCGCGGGATTAATAAAGTAATTCTTCTTTTTCTTCTTCTTCTTGTCAGTTTTTCTCTCTGGCTCAAACATGTGAATTTTCCAGGCACACCAGCGTCACAGATTTGAGTTTGGGTCTGTGATTTCTGCCGTTATTGAAAGGGTGGCTGCAGATTAAGTGAGAGGACTGATGGGTGTGTGTGTGTGTGTGTGTGTGTGTGTGTGTGTGTGGGTGTAGCAGGGAGGTAGGAGGTTTGTGCTCTTCAAGGTCTTACTTTCAACTACATTTGTGATATGTATTGTATTACTGTAAATAAAAAATATCTAGCTGTCAAAGGCAACTCTTGTGTTTCCAAACTTCTGACTCGACTGTGAACACAGAGGCTTATTCTCTTTCTCTGGACCTGATGCTCCTGACATTGTCTGGAGATTCACATGTGAAAACAGTCTGCTTCGTAAACAGGAAGTCATCCACACTGGGAGGACTTCTCCCTTTACCAACATCTCACCTCTCTGATTACATTTTCGATTCAGCGGAAGAAATCAATGAGCGATGATGGCTTTAACCTTCATTGGAAAGAGAAAGCACCCCCGTTATTCTGTACATTCGGTGTGTGTCTTTGTGTCTTTGTGTCTTTGTGCGTGTTTGGTTTGAGTTGCGTGAGTGTGTTTGCGTGTGGCTGTGAAAGTGGCTCTAGTGAGGGGAGGCTTTTCTGGTTTCAGCGTGCCAGTGGACGGCCTCTCTGTAGCAGTGCCAGGGCCGGCCGGAGGGAGGGAGGGAGGGGAGAGGGGGGGGACGCTGGAAGAGGGGACGGGTGAGCTGGTGAGGGATGGACATCACAACAACAAAGGGCAGCAGGGGCGATAATCCCACCTAATGCCCCCTGTCTACCCCATGTCTACAGTGGCTCTCTGGTGAGTGGCAGATTGAGTGCACTCATGCAAAAGGTTACTTGGGTGATCAAGTGCTCTTCTCAGGGCCAGGGGGGGGGGGGGGGGGGGGGGGGGGGGGCGGTGCAGGCTGCCTGTCTTCGGCGGACCCGCTCCGGGCCCTCGTTCGCCCAGAGCAGCAGCAGCAGTTTTTCTGCCGCTGATTCAGCAGAGCTCTGGCCGCCGTGTCGTCGATGGTCATGCATTATGTAAGGGGTCCGGTGCTGTCTGGACAGTAAGCGCTCGCAGACTGGGACAGACTCTCAGACACGACACCGGGGTCAGTCAGGAGAGAGGCCGTAGTCCAGTTTCCAGAATAATGGATCACTTAGCTTGAAGCTTTCTGTCTCCACGCACATCTCCGCTTCCTTCCAGCCATCCAACTCTCATTTAAGGCTACTTACATAAGGCGACTTTAACTCTAATGTTCCCTTTGGTGAACTGGAGACCCCCAGGTCCTCTTTAAAAAGCTCAGTACACATAGTTGGGTACATGAGTATGAGGCAGCGAGGACTAGGACTGTCAAAACTGGCCAAACATGATGTTTGAATAATTGTTTCTGAAGAAAACACACAGGTTTGAATATATTTACTTAGCGTCCACAATGTGTAAATGTGTCTTTGGTCTCATAAAAACAACAAGCAGGACGGCAACAACCACAACGGACTGAGCCCGTGGATTGAACTCTGAGACTGTGGGACACTTTTCACACAACATAGAATAATACAAAATGAAAACTGAATTGAATGGCGGTCTGTTTGTGTTTTGCAGTGCTGGTCATTGCTGCCGTTTCAGTTGCTGCTACATACGCTTTGCTCTATGGTTTTGTATGATTTGACGGAGCTCTTTTCTTTCTATCTTATAATTATTATCTGTCAGACGTGACTCCGACTGGCACCCTTAAACACGTCAAAGCTGCTACAACACACAAACATCTTCAGGGCAAACAGCAGGACAGCAGTGGCAGTTACATTGAAACGCATCAACGGGACATGGTGTTCAGTGCTCCAATGGCATTAAGGATGAGGGACTTAAATATTCAATTTGCCCTTGGTACTTTGTATCGTCTACCAGAGGGAAGACGTTCAAACGCTCTCTTGAGTGGGTGAGAGGGATCGTTTGCTATTTAGACAGCTTTTTTCCCAAGCACTTCCACACACACTCTGATTTTTGAGGCTAGGTTCACTATTCTCTGCAGCTCGCTTTTCCCTTTATGTTTAGATTACCGTACCACATTGCCGTGTTAAAAGTTAAGATGCCCTCTATCAGGTTCTCATAAACTGTTCCCATAATATGCTTTCTCACTCTAAAGGAGTCGAGCTTGTGTAGTAGGCGGAGACGTTGATTGCAGGTTTTAAAAATATAGTCACTGAAATTTAGGTTTCGAATCAATATATGTACTTAAATATACCTAAATATTTGATCTTTTGCGCATTATGTCGTTAAAATGCCGACCAATACAACTGGAGACCCAACTACTTGTATACTGCAGGTATATTTATTCCAACATAAACATGTCCTTTAAAGATCTACACAGTACAAAAGCACATTTCTGTCTCCAGATGAGTGACAACTGGTCGGCTTGTTTCTGTAACCAGTGTAGCATGACAGCGCGGTGGAGTTAGCGAGCTTGCTAACTAGCCAGCCGTATGCACTTTACCCCTGATGTGTGTTTTCTTTGTTTTGTACTGATGCTGATGTAAAGCTTATACATGTTTTACAGTAGCTCATGAAGCAGAGATGAACTTCAGAGGTAAAGCGATTGTTGTCATACCTCCGCCTCATCTGTACAGGACACGTAGAGACTGTGTGAGACTGTGTGAGCAAGCGTACAGCGTGCTGAGCTTAACTCAGGGTTTCAAACGTCTTCTGTGAGATAAAGGAATTTTCAGTGGAGGGATCTGAGTGAAGGGTTGGCAACCGTCTGCACCGGACGGCATCCGAGTTGTGTTTAATCTGCTCGTGTGAACTCCATCGCCACGGCCATCTGCTCACAGCCATAAAAGCAGAGCACCGGCGCAGTTATTTCAATTTCCCCACATCAATACCAGTTATTTCATGGAATAGAAGTGGATGTTCTCTGTCTTTGAGGGACGCCCTCGCCCACACACAAACACCGAAGCTTTCTTCTGGCCAACTAAAGGAGAACTGGGCCGACACTTTTCATTATTTCACAAGCTTTTGTGAGCAAGAGCCTTCATCTTTCTTCTGACACTTGCAGTCGTACGCAGGGAATGTGTTTGATAGCATTTAGAATGATTCTGGACCCACGTCCTCATATTCTTTTGTCGTTTTTAGGGGGAGCAGGGCAACAACAAAAAATGGCACACAGAAGTGGTGTACATCATTTGAAAGCTGGAAACCTGAGGATTAATTTGAGATGCATATCAGCACTGTGTCAAGTTTTTGGAGTCATAAGGTAGAGTGTATAAGGGCTTTGAACATTATGTTAATTTATGATGACCGTACCCGTGCTCTCTCTCTCTTAGTTGGAGCATTTGTTACTCAGCTTTGGTGCTACATTCAACCATTTTTTGACCACTCGAGGATCAATAAAAATGGTCAAATCCCTCAAAAATGCCACCCAGACCTTAAAGTACACCATGTTAAAAAAATCCATGCTGTGATTTGACATCCAAAGCGTTTGGCACTTGGAGATTTCTGATTGGATAGCGATCACGTGTTGTGTAAACTGCCCAGAAACCCCCTTATTGTGAATTCCTGTAGGAAAGCCGTCCATCCTCTGAATGCTCCGGGTCTCTAGTTTGTGGTGGTGAAGTTTCATGAGGGTGTGATTATGCTAGAGGTCACAACAACTCAGTTTATACAACAAAAAAAAAAAAATGCTCTGAATACAATGAAATGTCTCCTATGGGGACTAACATTACTACACATGAGGACAATTGGACTCATCGGATCCACGAGAGTCTCAGCTTTACAGTCAGACCTGTTAGGAAGAGAACATGGGAAACCTGGGACCTGAACGCAGGACACAACACAACACAGAGATAATTTACAAGTGATATGTACAAATCAGTGCGCAGTGAATGGTGGAAAGGGAGAAGGGGCTAGTTGCGTGGTGGTGAGCTCTCCAGAGCGTGCTCAGTTCAGGTGAGTTCAACAATTCCAGGGGAGTCATCCCTCCACGTGGTAATGGCGTCCTCCGGGTGAACAAACAATTAACTTGGCATGAATAAGGTGCTGCAGAAAAACAACCTGTAGGTAAGCAGGGGAACCGGCAGGCAGGCAGGAATGGGTAGCAAGGAACTGCAGCAAATAGGGCACAGGAGGCAAGGTACGCAGCACACTACCACTGACGAAACGATCTGGCGACGAGTGACTGTCTTGTATTGGAGGAGGGTGATCAGAGGAAGATGAGTCGCACCTGGTGCAGCCTGCTGGAGATCACCACGCCCATGGCTCACGGACACAGCAGAGACAGGGGAGACACATGCCGGAAAGCAAACAAACACAGAAACAAGAGGGAAGAGGAGGGCTGCCACGATACGATCATGACAAGACCCAATTTATCACATTCAACACTGTTTATGGACCCTAGTATACAGAAATATCACAATACTACTTAGAATAGGACAGAATAATATTCATACCAAAGGAGAAAAACTGCATGTTTTATCTCAAACTGTCTGGATTATCATAAAGTGTGTGTGTGTGTGTGTGTGTGTGTGTGTGTGTGTGTGTGTGTGTGTGTGTGTGTGTGTGTGTGTGTGTGTGTGTGTAAAGGGGAGACTCGTGGGTACCCAGAGAACCCGTTTTCATTCAGATATCTTGAGGTCAGAGGTCAAGGGACCCCTTTGAAAATGGACGTAGCAGTTTCCCTCTTTATATGTGAGCCTCTGATAGTTTGATTCTATCTTCAAAAGCCAAATAATTTACAGCAGGTACAATTAAAGTGTGTTTTTAAACTGTTAATTAAGTTATGCTATATTCATGCTTCTGTTAATATGAATGGGCCGAAGCGAACAGACCTAGCTGATGTTGCTTTCCTCCCTAGGCTAATGAGAATATCTTTCCACCATGTGGCATTGTTTTGTTTATTTGACATTAGATGAAGTACTTAAAGCACAAACAGCTTAGTCCTGTTAACTTGTTGACATATGAAGTAACTTATTATCTTTTCACATATTCCGCGGAAACCATTCTTGTGTTATCGTGCGGAGGGCTGCACGCCGGCAGTTTCTCTCCTCCTCCAGGAGAAGTGGGTGACCTCGTGTGATGAGGTGAGGCAGCGCGGAGTCAGGGGAGCTGTAGATTCTCACTCTGGCCACGACTCTGTGACTTTGGGTCGTAACTCCAGAAAATCAGAGCAGTGGGAACATTGCGCCCGTGTCCTTGATCGGTAGCTCATCTCCACCCCAGCGAGGCACGCCGACCGGCACGCTGCTGCGGCACTTTATGGCGGATCGAAGCTGCTCAAGTTTAATGTGTTTGTGGCTGTTGCAGCTCTGATAGAGGGTGCAATACATAACGCAGGAGTAATAGAGGAGGACAAGACGATCAATAGCCAGAGAGGCCATTTGACCCACGTTTTAAAATGACAAATTTCCAGCCTTGCATCAATGAGAGTGCCTCTTGCCGACAGCGGCCTGGAGGGACGGTGTGCGGAAATAACCGGAGCGGACACAGTGTCTGTCAGTGGGAAGAGGCCCGCTTTCCCTGGAGACGACTTGCATGTGTGTGAGCGTGTGTGAAATCTCCATTTCAGGTTCAATCTCAGAAAGGCCAAACTGGCAGCGAGAGTCTTGTACAGTAAAGTCCGGGGCTTCACCTGTGAAAAGAGGCTTTTGTAGAGGCGGCCTCCTGTTTCCCGGCAGATAAAGCACATCTGCTTTTCCAAGAGATAACAGCGCGCATATACGCTCACACAGCCCCTCTCACTCTCACGTTCACCTTTTCTTTACCTTTCCCTGCCTCAGCGCCTCTCCAACTCATTTATATCTATTTCTGTAATTCCGTCTTGCCGGAGCGCTCCCACTCGATCCCGGATGTATATTTTTTCCCCAGTGTTTGCTCGGGTTTTATTCTTCTCCTCTCATTTCTCCTCTGTCTCTTCTATAGTATTTTCTCCGGCAGCTGCTCCGCGTCGACGTTCTGTTATAATGTGCGTGTTGTCTCTCCTGAAGTGGCCTTTGCTGGAGATTAGGCTGCCCTCTGTCAGGGTGCAGCCTCTGGGATTAGACTGCTAACCCCATGAGTCGCGTGTGTGTGTATGTTTGTGTGTGTGTGTGTGTGTGTTCATGCCTGAGGGCATCCAGATAAATGCCTCAGAGGAAGCTACCTGCTGTTGTTTGATTCACTCAGTGAAACATGATTATTTCTAGATCACTTATCATGAATCTATGTGCTTTTCTTTTCCTGCGTCCGTTTCTTTTTGACATCAAAAATTAAGAAATGTCGTATTAAAATTAGGCGAATTAGAGCCCAGTGAAATTAAAAATAACTTCTATCTCCAATCAGTCAAGAAAGAAATTAGAGAACTCTATGTATCTATTGACTATTCTCTCCCAAGCAACACTTCCAATTTTCCTAATGCTTACATGATAATGACATTGGTGTGTCCATGTATGCCCAGACCAGTTTCTAGTGTGTGTGCGTGTATGTGTGTATGTGTGTGCATGTGTGTGTGGCTGCGATGACTTGTGTGTAACTAGCTAGCTAAACAGGACAAAAAATGCGGAGCGCAACTACGTCCCCCAGGTCCTATTTCCCCGGCTTTGTATGTGAGCGGGAAACATCGGACCCTCAATGCAAAGACATGAACAGATGTCGTTATTAGGTGGCCGATATATTTCAACTCGACTGATCAAACTTGTGTGAGCAATGCAATGGATGTGTGAACTCAACATTAAGAGATGCGCCTCACATTTAGTGGTGGCTAATATTTAATCTAGAAGAGGTTCGACATTGCTTACACCGTTAGTATCTTAGCGTGCAAGTTTGATTCATTGGGCTAGCTGGTATTAGGTTTCTTTGTTCATTCATAGCATGCTAGGTGGCTAGCTTTATACTGGAGCATGCATACTAGCTAGCTAGATGCTAGTTTCAGTGAGCTGTTGGCCAATCCAGCGGAACAGTTGAGAACCTGACTGACTGCTGAACCCAGCCGCTATTTCAGAAAGAAGAGGTGGTGGCAGGGGGGAGTCGAGGAGAACGCAACGAGGTAGAAGTGAGTCAGGAGCAGCTGATGAGTTCAGAGCCCCTTTCGAAGCTGCTCAGTGGTAGCCTCGAAGGTTTCCCAAGCAACCGTACCAATCAGCGTTGGTTTGAGAAGCAACAAGAAGCGACTGTTCAGTGTAAACAACATGGTGGCTTCCACAGATGAGATGGACCGGGCACCTGAAACTGTGCCTTTTATCCGTGAATTCCATGTTACACAAACTGCAAATATCCTTTACAGACATGTTGTTTACTTTGCCTCAACGCTGTAAGTACGTCATACGCTTCGTTGATCTGATTGGTTGATTTAGCCTCTCTATCACCAACATAGGTGGTAATAGACGGATGATTTATCCAATCAGCAACCAGTATTTCCGCCTCTTACCCAAAGATCTCCAACCGAGATGGATATGCAGAGCAAATGCGAATTATGCAAATCAATCCATCTGGCGGAGTCAGGTTAGCTCAGTGGCGTATGAAGCCAAAAAAGTTCACCTGCTGCGTCTAAAAATACCCAGATAATCGCCAATCTTCCGCCCATAGAGCCGGCTAGTTCTGGTTTACCGTTCCGGCTAACTTGAATGGTGATTAAATGATTTAATGGGCTTTATTGGACTTTCAAAATGTTATTGGAATGACAATCCAATTCTGATATTAACGCGAGTCATTTTGCTGGGGGTTGTGATGCCTGAAAAGATGTTTCCACAGATTTACAGACTTCTCTTTCACCATATAAGTCAATGCGGGAAAGTTTTTTAGAGCCAGAGAGCATCACGTGACGGACACGGTAGTTGTAGTTCTACCGTTTGGCCACTATGTCAAGTAGTGAGGGTAGCAACACTTAAGAAACCAGGCGACTGATTGCATACATCTTTAGTTTCAACTGCAAATACTGTATATCCAATAAAAGAATTATGCTACGGGAAAAATGTTGTGCCCTTTTGAAGTTAGAGCAACCTGATACTGACATTTTATGTTTGCAGGGTGGAGAGTTTTACGACTGCATGACTGAGATCACTTGTTTCATCCCTGTTTGCAGTGCAACAGTTATTAAAAGAACAAAGGGGACAAAAATGCCCCAAAAACAATCACTCTTTGAGAATATCCACATAATTGAGCCATTTTGCCGCATGCTTGGACTCGTATCTACTAGTAATCAGGTAAACAATACTGGTCTCTGGTCTCCTTCTAATTTAAGATAGGAGACAATCAGATGGCAGCCATAATAAATCCTCTCGCTCTCTAGCCACATTTACTATCAAAGTGCATTGTCCAAGAAATGTCCCAGAGTGTCGCAGACTTCCTCTTGATGTTAAGCAGCAGACACTGTTTTTTTCACATCCACATGGCTGTTTTCTCTCTTTCCCTGCTCCACCTCCTGCTTTGTGTTCAGTATGGATTAAAGAGGGGAAATCAATACGCTTTTGCCTGGATTCACCTCATGTTGAAGAGCCGATTCACAGCATTTCAATAACACCTTTAGGGCTTGGACTTTGTAAACTTCCCCATTTGGCCAATAAATATATATATTTCACCTCAGATATTTAAGTAAAGAGGAAAGACAAGATGAGAATTATATAATTTCCGAGTTAAATGTTCGTTTTTTTAGCTTGCAAACATTTTAGGATCAGTGCAGGAAGATTTTATGTTAGTTCAAGCCATTTTGACACGAAACATATTCACAAAAAGCATTGTTGTAGATTGTGCAGCCAGCATTTCATTAGATTTCACAAGTGTTTGGATTATAAATCAACCTTTTCTAATAATCCAATGGTGTAATGTCGGCATTTTACATATTTTCTTATTTAGTATTTCTTAGTACGAATATTTCTATATTTGTCAGCAGTGAACCTGGGTGTTTCGGTTAGTGATGAGTCTGTGGAGTCGTCTCTTATTCACACACTGGAGGGTTTTTTCTTCAAAAGGACAGGTTCATTTCTGTTTTTCAAATATTGCCAGACTAATTGAATAAAGCAACATATTTCTAAAAGAGTCTGAAACTCCATCTGCACCATGTGGGCGCCACGTGAAGGCCAGCAACTCCTGTATTCAATGAAACAAAACAAAAAATGCTGTTTTTGTGAAAGATGTCTGGTGGCTTTGAAGAGAGCAATGTAACGGCTTCAATTCCCTGTTGGAAAGGACGGTCTGACTGCATGGAAATCTTCTAAATGTAGTGCACATGTGAACTGATAGATTTTCTTATAGCTGGTCCCTTTTTAAGGAGGTTAAGATACATTTTTGCTGCACATATCGCTCTTCAAAGCTTCAAAGCTTCAAAGCCGCCAGACTCCATTGAAAAAAATTACCTCGCAGTACACGGGAGTTGTCTACTGCCTCGCTTGTTTGTGTTATTGTGTGACTTTCAGATCCAAACTAACGTGGCGTCCACAGCTTAGCTTCCGTGTCGGTGTGGTTCTTCGAATATTATAACAATAATATTGACTAATGACTATTGGTAGGATATATTTTGCATTGTCATGCAGAAACATACGTCCGGTCGAACAGTAAAACGTCTTTCAGAAGGACTTGGGAAGACACACACAGACTTTTTGAACCAAAATGCGAATGTTTGTATATTAATACATAAGAAACACTACTGACAAAGCTACAGAGAAATATAAAACATCATAAAAGAGCAACACATAATGGACCTTTAAGAAAAAAAAAAATCTTTTAGCGTTTGTCTGAGGAGAGACGTACAGCAGGGGACACAAAGGGGACATGCCAGATAAAATAAAAGCATCAGAGCAAAACATTGATTTGACAAACAAGACAGAGCCAGAGCCATTGATTAGAAAATCCACTATTAATGACTTTGCTCAGCACAGTACACAGTGTTATTGCTGCAGAATCACAAGAGGAATCAAAAAGCACACACAGTCTGGTTTGAGTGACTTTCAACATCAGTAAATGCATTAAATATGCTGTATGTATATATAATAATTCTTATATTAATTAGAATTTTGTGGATGCCCATTAACAACAGGTGAAGGTACTGCGGATGAAAACTAGCCTTTAAGCTAACTCGGTTGCATTTAAGATTTTCTTTTTTAAAGAATTAAATAAAAATAAAGTGTAACACCGGCTCAAAACAAACCCACAGTCTTTTTTGGCCAGACACGGCTGACACTGAGGGCGCACGAACACTGTCCTTCCGCACCGGGCTAAAGCCTAGTGCGTTTGACCAGTGTGAGTGCACCCGCTCCATGCATTACTGCGGACAGCCTGAGAGAGGTGGGCTTTTGTAGAGCGCGTTTGCACATGTACGAGCACGAGCACGAGGCCTACGGTGGTTCTGATGTCATTTATGTGCGCCTGTTGGGACATAGAAAATAGAAGGACGGACCATGCGCGGACATTTAACAACAACAACAATGGTGGTGAAAGGTTCACGTTGGTGTGATGCGGAGGTGGAGTGTTTATTGCAGATTTGGTCGATGAAAAGATTCAAAAACAGTCGACAAGACGCACAAAAACTCTGAGGTCTATGGAAAGATTTGTAAACAAAGCGACGAATCGGGATGACTTCAATCAATGCGTGTGACGTGTTACGGCGTGATGACGTATAGACAGCAAGAAGCATTTGCGCGAGGCCCAGGCAGTGTGAGTACAAACGGGCCTGGGGCGCGGAGCGAGAGGGAGGGGGGGCAGGTACCCTAAAGCACGGGGTGTGGTGCAGAAGGACAGTGTGAGTGCGCCCTGAGTAGCTCGGGGCAAAGCGCTAAATCATCCAAAACAGCTCAGGATTGTAGCATTGTAGCATTGTAAAACAGTCTTTTTAAATAAACTCCGGGTTCTCTAATTACGTTGTTGGTGCTTTGTTTTCTGTGTAGGGACTCTTCTCATGCTACTGCAGAGGTTTGGTGTTATTTTGAGCAGTATTAGTGGTTAAAAAAATACTTTTTGGATGGTTTAGCGCTTCGCCCCGAGCTACTGCTACTGCTAGCGATTTGTCTGTTAATAGGTGATCCCCCAAAAAACTTTGTCTCTACGTCTCGTTGGCTTATTTGCTGTATTTCCTGCTGGAAAAGACTGTTTGTTCGTTTTAAGTTACTGGAGTTACTTTAATGTACACCGTCCCTGAACAAAGCGAGACTTTTCCTGTCTGACCCGAGCCGTCCCTTAGCACCTGAAATTAAACTGCTTCCATCAAGACGCAGATTTAATGTGCCCAGATGCAAGACTGACAAATTTCCTGGGTTCCAGTGGCTGTTGGCCTTCTTAACAATGAATAGCACTGTGGTCACTTTAACTCCTTATTTTTATCCAGTTTTTATCCAGTGAGGCACTTTATTTGTTTGTTGTTGAATTGATGTTAATTGTTTTCCCATGTCACCCGTGTTGTTGCTGCTGGCTGCACCGCAAATTGCGCTACGGGTACAATAAAGATCTCTTGACTTTTATTAAATAAAGAAATTTCAATGAATTTAACGAATACGTGACGATTCATATCAGTAGGATGAAAAATTGATTAACGATACGATACTAACAGTAGATGGCTCAGTACTTTTGACTTTGCTTGCCGACGTCCTACATCACCTTGCGTCAGTAGACTGTGGCGCCAAGATGGCAGCAGATGCAGTGATGACTTAGATGCCGATATTAAATCAGAGGCGTGGCAGCATTTTGGCTTCCCTCAGTCTGAAGGAGAGAAGCCAACAGAGAGTGATGAACGACACAAACAGCTCGACCAACATGATGCAGCGACAACGTACCGCCTGAGTGAAAAGGGTGAAACCTTTGTGACAAGACGATTAGCGACCCTGCTCGACAAAACGAGCAAGAGAGCCAACGAGATTACGACGTGTGTGGGCAAAAGATATGAGGCTGTTTTCCGTAGTTGACTGTAAAGGATTTCCACCTCTGTCACTGTGGAAGGTCGTACAGCAGGAACAGAGTGCATGAGCGGAAATCTCAGCCTCTGCCTGAAAATGTAAATGTTAGTCCATAAAAAAAAACATGTAGGCTACATGCTGTTGTGGAAATAGATTCTTCAATAAAGATCAACAAACAGGATCAGCTTTTTCTCTGTGGTTTATTTTGCCAAAGCATTTTCCTCTGCAGACAAAAATACGTTCACCCCTTCGTCCTCACAAAGTTAGAGTCTAGTAGAAATGAAGATGTGCCAAATCTCGCACAGTCTTTTAGAGGAAGGGACAGGACGCGCTAAGCCTTGGTTGGGTGACGTCTTTAGACCAAACAAAAACATGCCTTAGACATTACAATGCTGAACATTCTGAGCCTCTCTCATCACAAGGTCTCTAACACAGGGTACAGATGCACAAATATGCCGTTATACCATCATGAGTTAGCTATTTGCATTATCCATTAAGAAGGTGAGACAGAGGAGACACTGAACTGTGTCTGACCTGACAAAACTATGATTACAAATTACAAATATCCAAAATTCCCACAACAATGCCAAGCTAGGTACACAGGTTAATAAGCCTATTATTCATTCATTCATTCATCTTCAACCGCTTATCCCGGGGTTGGGGTTGCGGGGGTGCTGGAGCCGATCCCAGCTGACATCGGGCGTGAGGCGGGGTCCACCCTGGACAGGACGCCAGTCTATCGCAGGACACATAGAGACGAACAGAGACTGACAACCATTCACACCTACGGGTGATTTAGAGTCATCAATGAACCTGACACGTGCAAAGCCTATTATTGCTTTTGTTATTTAAAACTAAACATATGTTCAGTTTCACTTTTAGAAAGAAAAGGAAATATGCACCCTACCCTACCTTAGAAATAATAATTCTTTATAAGCACAAGAAAAGAAAGGGGAAATATACATTTTTTAGATTTTAATAAAGGTATTTTTTCCCGCTTATACATTGTCTTCAATTATCAATCATTTGTGAATAACAATAAATCATTACTGCACAGACTCACAGGTGCAACACTTGACATACTGAGCACTGTATGTAAAGGTGTTTTAGTGTAAATGCAGACACTGCCCGTTTCCTGGTGTGCGAGTTGTGATGGGGGATGGAGAGAGGACGGAGGAGGAGTGTGAAGGTGGGGGAGGAGGTGGGATTGGGGATGGGGGGTGAGGGGTGAGGGGACCAGTTGGAGAAGCTCATTCATCAAGTCATTACGGGAGGTGGCTCTTGTGGTATTTCAGTCTGTCCATCAGTGGAGGAGGAGGAGGATGGGGGAGAGATTCCCGGAGGAGGACCGAGGCTCGGCCCTCCTTCCTCCACCCCCTCCTTCCCCCTAGACGTCCCTGCCCTGCTTCTCCTCTGACAGCTCACCTTCTGACTGCTATTACTCCCCCTTCTTCCTCTCCTCCATCACACTGTCTTCCACTTTATCTGCCCCCTCTATTACATCTTCCATCTCTCTCTCACCATCCTCCCTCCGCATTCTCAGTACTTCCCTCACTGTCTTCCTCTTTACATTTCTCCCGGGAGGCCGCCCTTGACTCTCAGATGTCCCTCGCATGCCAAAAATTACTATTGACATTTCAATTCAGTGAGTTTTTTTCCACTCACTGCTCTCTGCTGATGCCTTATAGCAGAGAGGACATTTACATGTCAATGGGCCAGACAAAAGAGAAGCAGAGTGTGCCCGCTCCCGTGTCCTTAACACAGTGGCTGTAACACTGAATTTGTGGCTTCTGCGGTTGACAAAGAGGCTTTGTGTGCCGCATTTCTTGATTAGTAAATGGATTATTAATATATAAAGAGGTAAACTGGCCCATAATGCAACAGCACTTTGCCAAGAATAAAAGTATCATCAGCATTTTTCTTTTCCACTAAATTAGTTATAATATCAGTGAAACGACAATAAGCAAAACATCAATCATGCACTCGACCATTTCTGTTACTTAAAGCTGCAGTTCTTGATCATATTCATTGAAACCGACACTCTGCCCCGATAGAACGACATAAATCATTCGGTTTTAGAAAAACGCCTCTACGTGCACCTAGAGCTTGTTTTTTGTTTTGCGAAAAATCCACCGCGCCCGCATCCTCCTGTCCACTCAGCTCAGTTCACAGTCCGTCCTCGCGCATGTTACTATATCACAGGTACACGCCTCAAGCTAGGCATTCGCTAAATGACGTCAACAGTTACTATCTATGAGTAAGTTAGCCAGCCTACCTCCATGTAACGTGTACTCAATGCTGTTTATTGATTAGAGAAGACACGGGTGCGTTCACAGGAATCTGGTGCACGCGCGCTGACGAGCACTCGATGGGAGGGAGAGGAGGAGCTCGGTGGTAGAGGGGGAGGAGCGTGAGAGCTGTAAAGATTCAAAATGTGACTGAGTCAACTCGATCTGCCAGACTGCAGCTTTAAGCCAACCCATCCTCATCTCAGCTCGTCACATGTGGCCGATCTGTCAGGACCCACTGATGTGACTGGTCAATGCATGACGCTTCACTGTAGCCACTGTTTTAAACACGGGGGACATATGGTTAACGTTTTGAATTCCAACAAAACTGTGTGGTTGGGTTTAGGCAACAAACCACTTGGTTAGGGTTATGGAAAGATTGTGGTCGGAGTTGAAATAAGTGTCTTTGTAACTGATGGAAAAATTCAGAACACTATAAAGTGTGAGCATTGTTTTGTGAGCATTGTTTTGGAAAACCTGCAGATAACTACTTGGGTTCTCTCAATATATATCACCATGACAACCGTTAAATGACTTGGCTCAGGAGGACTACCCTCAGAGCATGTGAGACACATGAAGTGTTGAAGTGTACCGTGCTTTCTTGTACAAGAATAAACTTAATTTTATCATAACTTGGTATTGATTCCGAACTGGTCCTTGTAACAGTAACGTAACTACAGTGACACACGGGACATGAACAGGACACGGACCGCGGTCGCTTGGATGGGATCATCTGAAACTAAAGGCTCTAAGGAATCCCTCAGTACCAACCATGTCATGCTAGCTTGTCAGGAATTGAGCCAAATAACACTCCAAGGTTACTCTACATTCTACAGATCTCTGTAACAAATGGTTTCAACTCGAAACTTGCTGCAACGATATATGATGCATAATTAAGCAATTTAATATTTGTTTTGTTTTGATTCACAAATTGACAGGATCAAGAAGAACTGAGCTGCAGCTTTGATTCCTTACAGGGCTACATCCGGCCTGGATGTGTATTTGCATTGACCGGTAGGAAGCCAGTGAGGGATCATGTTCATTCATGCAGCTGTCACAGTTGTTTGAGTTGTGTTTATTTGCAAGAAGGACCGACACTCTCTTAGCTTCAGGACCGGACATTTATTGCCTGGACAATGATACAGGAATGACTGGTAAGCTCACGGTCAAGCACATCACTCGTTCAGCACAGCATGAGCTCAATCCTTGCATCATTAACTATTAAAATAATTTATTCAAAATAAATATATATACAAAAACACATGTACCTGGATAATGATACAGGAATGACTGGTCAGCTCACGGTCAACTACGTCACTTGTTCGGCACATCTTCATGGAGGAAAATTAGCAAGTTAGCTTAGCCTTTGAGCTAAGGTCGCTAGTTATAAACAAACAACCCCTCTGTGAAACATTTAGTTACATGTAAAACTTTTGCCAGCTTCCTGAACATAATCATGATAACTGCATTATTACATTACATTGTTTAAACAGTTTCAGTCGGCTATTACGCTGTGCTTCATGTAACAAACCTACCATGGGCTCAATCCTCGCATACTGGCACTGTGTTTCATCACAGCCAACATTTATGTGCTGAGGAGAGCCCTGCTAACCAGTGAGCGTCCGTGATACGTGAATAAAGAGAAATATGATTGGCTGTCACTGTGGAAGTGGATTCAACAGCAAAACTCTGTTACACAGTTGCACTGGCGATTTCTACTGGTTTGTGGGGACAACGAAAAGAAAAAACATAAAACTGAATAAATTACATCTGAATCCATCTCACCTGGGGGCACCATACGGGTTATCTAGGACAAGACGGGGATTAAAGATATTGATTGCTGGTGGAAGATGAACGGGGGGTAGTGAGCGGTGTCCCTGCCCTTTAAACATGAGAGAGGTTGTTGTGCTTCTGGCCTCATGATGTCTGACTTCAATTGGTTCCACACTGTCTTCACCATCAAAACCCCCCTTGAATGAGTTGTGTTCATGCATGCAAGAGTGTGTGTTTGCATGTTTCTGAGAGTTTATTAAATCTCCCTCACAAGAGGGTTTGCCAGACATGCATCTTCATTTTTTAAGCCCTGTAAGGTATCACCACCTGACGGGTCCTGAGGCGCCGGGGCTCTTGCCTTCCCGTGATTACCTTAAAGGAGATGCATTGCATATGTAAATGTCCTGTTTTGAGAGAGCTGGCTGCTGCTCAAGTGAAGGAAAAAAAAAAGCCCCTCAACATTGATCTGCCCTTCTGCATTTAGTCTGGGTTAAGTGTTCAGCTTCCATTTGGACTAAATTCATGCAGGGGTTTGTATAATTATGCCAGAGTCAATCCCCATTACTCCTTAGCGCTATCGAGCATCTGCTTACTTTAATAAAAACACATGTCAAATCCAGGGAGAAGAGCTGCAGCATGTGTCTTTGTGTGTCCGTGTTTGCCAGCGTGCATGCATATTCCTGTGTTTGCACATATCATTTGAATCAATATGCGCAGGAAGGAGGTATTAAATTGGCAAAGCAGTCGCAGGCGACAGAAGCAGCGAGCCGACCCTGTGCACAAAAAATGTTCTGTCAACTCCACAAGCCTTTCAATCAGTGCAACAAACAACTCTTTCAACATTTGTCTCTTTCTCCCCCAGGACACGATTCCTCTTTTCTGTCTGCTTACTGGAGACCATCAATCTGTAGCTTCTCCCTGTTGCCTTTCTTTCATCATTTCATGTTTTTTTTTTCTGCCAATGAGAGCTTTCAAGCCTGACCTTTGTACCCTTGGAAAGGACCGCTGCGGGTAACAAAGACCACCAACCAATCAGAGATCGCTCTGAGTGGCCTTGGGTATGTGAGCCTCATTCTTAATGACACAAGAAAGCCTGAAATGGATTTTTGGGGTATGTGGTGATAACTCTTCAAATGTAGCTACTCACACGCAAATACCTCTCGTAACTCTAACTTTGAAGTCGAAGTCCATTTTATTTTGTGAGTATCTACCACGTCATCTTCACCTTCTAGATGCGACTCTTTGCTCGGGGAAGCAGATTGCAACTTTTTTGCTCGACAATGCTATAAGATACTATTCTCAAACCAAATCCAACACACATGGTTTTCACCATTTTTGTAGTGTCATACATGTAAGAATAGTTTAAAATTTTACAAAATCATAAAATATGTTTTCTGATAGGATACGAAACTACCGTCAGCAGCAGATTTTCTTCCCTTTGCACAGAGCCAGGCTAAGATTAACTTTATATTATCTTTATTGTCCCACAGGCTTGAACGATGCGGGGAATAACACAATGGAACCGGACCCAAATGCAGACAAGGACACAGAGTATGATACCAAACAAATATTTAATAACAAAAACAAAAGGGATCCAATTACAGGGGAAAAAGTACAACACGGAGGATGATGGTCGAGGGTAACAGGAATGGGTAACAGACGAACAGTCAGGGATGTGGACAAGGGAACGGGATCTTGGGAAATTACAAAGGAAAAGAACAAGGAACCAAAACCAACACAAAGCGAAAATACAATCAAACGAGAAACGGGAGCCAACCAACAAGAAGTTACCACGTAAATGAGAACAACTGTCTGGCACCGAACGTGTGCCACATCCGGCTTCTTATACTCAGGGAGGTGATCAGTAGAGCTGGATACAGCTGGGGTGGAACCATGCCTACCAGCTCCAGACAAACAAACACACAGGGACACATGCAGGGACAAACACACAGAGGGAGACAAACTCACACAAAAGGAAGAGGGAAGAGACTGACAGGACCTGGATCCTGACATCCACAAAATGGGACATTTTTCGGCTCCCATGCTGCAGCCAAAATTGCATCAGAAACATCCACATGTGGCCAAAAGTGAGAGAGACAGACATCGTGCAAAGATGATGCACCAGCAGCTAATACCTGTGAATAACTGTGAAGCTAAATTAACTCTTTCAAGTACATGTCTTCATCTTCATCAGCAGCTCTAGCAGGGGACCCCAAACTTCCCTTTCCCGGGCCACATTAACCAGCTCTAACTGGGGGATTCTGAGGCGTTCCCAGGCCAGTGTGGAGATCTAATCTCTCCACCTGGTCCTGGGTCTTCCCCGAGGCCTCCTCCCAGCTGGACGTGCCTGGAACACCTCCCTAGGGAGGCGCCCAGGGTTCATCCTTACTAGATGATCCTGAACCACCTCAACTTGCTCCTTTCAACGCAAAGGAGCAGCGGCTCTACTCTGAGTTCATCATGGATGCCTGAACTGCAAGTGCATGTCGAATCATCATACAGAAAATTAACAATCCAACATTCACGACCACTTTTTGCAACTTTTACAGAGCGATTGTGCCGCGTTTGTCCGCACACCTTCCCTAAATATACTGTACATACTTGCCAAATGCGAATGCGATTTTGAGAAGTTTTTGATGCTCATCCAAAAGGATCCAAAAGGATTATGAACGCTAGATCCGCTCTCGTTGTCGAATAAAGCCAAGGAATTCTGACAAGGGATAGAAACGTTTTACGTGCGTACATATTATTTGGGACATTCTCCAGTGAAACATACGTACGGTATGTGGCTAACTGTGATTATACAGATCCAGTGGAACAGTTAACACTACACTGCAGACGAGAGAGAGAATCTGGATGTTTCATACACAAAAATAGGTCAGGGATAATGCAGAGAGGTTGCTGCTCAGTAAATGCTGAGTAGCTGGAGCTCAGTGAAGTATCCGTGTGTGCACAGTAAGGGAGCTCTTTTCTTCCCTGCCTGCCACCGGAGACAGAACTGCATCCAATCAAATCGAACTGAAGGTAAAGTGCAGAGCCGCTCGACTCATCTGCTGCTCCTCTCTCGCTACGCTTTCGTTTCGAAGGGGTTTGATGGGGCTGTAGGCCGCATTAAAGAGCTTTAACTGCAGATTAAGAGCCCATGTCTTATAGGAGAACATAATTTGTCATCATCAAGTCGATGTCATGAATTAAATCTTTGAAAGTTTGATAGTTTGTCATTTACTGGAAATGTATTATTGTCACCAGAACAAACGTTTTTTGGCAGACAAATTATTGGTGTTGCACATTTGTATGAGAGGGTGTAATTATTTTTGAAGTATTGCTTTGAATGTGGAAGTGAGTAGATGAAGTAGAAAGAGAGGAATTATGTCAGGAGTGTGTAAAAGCTTGTGTAAGAACAGCAAACATCATGGGGAGTTTTGGCATTTTTCAACCAGGACGCTATTTCCCCATGCGTTTCTGTGTGAGTGACTCGTGGCAACAACTTTTAAAAAATTGGTCCAGTATCAAGCTCGAATGGGGCAACTCTGTACATCCACTTAACAGTGTCACTGACAGGCTCAGATTATCACTTGATTGTTTTTTTAAATTTAAAAAAAAAGTTGTTTTCACGAGTCACTTACACAGAAATACATGGGGGAATTGGGTGCAGGATGAATAGTGCTGAAATTCCCCTTTAATTTGTTACCCTTGGCAGGTTTGACGTAAAAAAAAGAATTCAGATAAGAGTGTCAGGCCCAGGTAGGAATGAGGACTCAGAGGATGCGGAGGTTCGCGGATCAACACTGAATTTATTTGCTTGACGACAGGAACGTGGCACAGAGCGAAAGCCACAAACAAAAAATAACTCCGCACAGGAGGAACAAAACGAAAGTCGTCAGTAATAAAGCAAAGTACAAAATAAAGTCGCTCCGCACAGGAGGAACAAAACGAAGAAAAAAAAATGACATCAGCCTGCCTAGGTTCAATTAACACTGATGTTGATCACAACCATTTCTGACCTTGTCGTCGATGCTTGCTAGCCTGGAAACCAGACGGATCTGCCAAACTCACCTGTTGTTCTGTAATGGCCTTGTGCACACCAATCACAACCATTTACGAAAGGTTTGTCCATTCAGCGCAATTTTTCAAGCTCACAAAACTCAGTTCAAACCCAGACCAAACTGTAACTGAGCTGTAATTAAATACTTTGTAAAAAAAATATTCACAAATGCTTATAGCACCTATACATACTGTGTACAAACATATGCGCATACATACGCATACTCATACGTGCACGGCTACAGCAGTCATAAACAACAGTGCAATATTATGTACATAGACATTTTAAACAAAAAAAACTTGGCTGGATAAGAAGTCCCTGTGGATCTGAAGGCCAACGAGAAAAAACATGTTTTTAAAGCACACTTAAACCTCTCCATGGATCCCGTGTGTCTAACATGTAATGGGAAGCTGTTCCAGGCTCCATGGCTGGGTCGAACACACCAGACTTTCACTGGAAGGATGGCCGTTCATGTCTCGTTCATGTCCTGCCCCATGTCAAAGTGAAACTTAATCACAAAACAGAGTTTGGGAGCAGCCACAGAGAAGGCACGATCGCCCTTGGTCTTTAATTTGGATCCAGGTCCATCACGCAACAACTCACTGGCTGGATTACAGACTTGTATGAGTTCAGTCAGATATAGAGGAGCCAGACCAGTTAAAATCTTAAAAACGATTAATTACACATTAATAACACTCTTGAATCAATCCTAAAGCGAATGGGAAGCCAGTGGAGGGAGGAGAAGAGAAGAGAAGCCAATTTCCATGGAGGTGGATAATAAAGTCGATCCATCTTTCCATCAACACGCGCATATTCGAGTGATCTGGGACAATTCCCAAACCGACACGTGTATGCCCAGTGTACGTGAACATAGTTTTTGTTTTAAAATGAAAATGTGGTGCTTTGGATTTAGCCTGCCGACTGTTCTGGGTAAAAAAAAAGTCTTTCAGGGGTCAAACTGCAGCAAAAATCCCAACAATAACCTCAAACTTGTCCTTTGGGGTCAGGAGGAGCTCTTCAACGTCAACATCAGGAGCACGGAGAACAATTACTTCCTCTCATCCATTTTTATTTTTAACAACCTGATCCCCTTTGTTTCATCAGGTTAGCTAGCTAAGGCTAATGAGTGAGTTGCATAGCAACAAGAACAATGATGAACGCTCCTTCAGCCCTTTGAGCTCCTGCTCTCCCTGTTGCTAGTGAACCTCACAGAGGAAACCCCCCCCCCCCCCCCCCCCGATCAAATCACAGCCATCGTGATGGTCATTACTCTGTCTCACCCCGTGGCTCTATGAAATATGTGATGAATGTTGTCTGCATTCATATGGATCTACGCTGCTCCTGAATCTGGCTTCATCCATTTTATTCCTGACATCCTCTGCAGCGCCGTAATTACTGGAGATTTAATTAGTCAGAGAACAAAGGCAGCTTGACCTTCTCCGCACGTTCAGCAAAGTTGTGTACATCATACAGACAGTGAGCAGATGCTTGAATATTTTCCACCCGTTTGTGTTTTTCCTCCGATAAACTACAAACCGAACACGCAGATCAGACCGCAACGCAAACTCAAAGTTTCCTGCTCACCTGGGACATTCTTGCTCTCTCCCGCACACTCATAAAGACAATAATTACAAAGGAGGCCATTCAATTAAAAGGTGCCGTGCGTCTACATGGCTCTTCACACAAAAAAAGAAATAAAGAATCACAGCTAATTAAATGATTCAAACCTGGACTCGAGACACAGAGGAGGGAAGACACCAACCTTCAGCTGAATACTCAGATCAGCAAAGGTTTTCGTTGACACCGTTCTCTACGGGGGAATTGTTGGGTCAATGTAAATCAACCGCAACCGACTGTCAGTTTTACATTAACTGTCTTTGGTAATATTAACGTTAACGTTGGTTTTCTACAAGGAGTAAAAAAAAAGAGCACGAAAATCATCCACGTCGCTTACCTCATCGCTGCTTTGGACATTACATGGATGTTTTTACAGTTTTCTGTCACCCCGGTAAGTATTTCTGTTATGACAGGAGGAGGAAGCTCAGATTTCCGTGCATTCCCTGAACGCAACGTTATGTAGTCACTGAGATTGTTGTTATTGTTGTTATTGATGATAATTTACCTCTTTATTATGAGAGCATTCATGTGTATGAGGGTCTAAACATGACTTAAGTCTCAATAAATACATAATTAATGATGAAATGAATCTTTAATATTCATTTAATACATGTAAGTATCTCTGTAAATCATAGATAAGTCATAGAGTGTGGTCTAAACCTGGCTCTTAAAGTGTCCTGAGATAACTTTTGTTATGATTTTTTCACTGTAAATAAAATTGAATTGAAATTGAGCTGAACTGAAACTCACACAAATGAATTAATAGACTTTTCCAGCCTGTTTTAAACCACCAACATCATGTGGCATATTAAAAAGGGCCAACAGTCCTGTAGGAGCTGCAGGTGGATGAATGTGATCATAGAGGGGCCTTCACATGATTGGCTTTCTGCGCTGGGCTCACCGCAAGGTCGGGCGCAGGGACCCAGTAAAGGGCTAAATCAACATTAGTATAAGAACAACCGTTTACTATTCACAAACCTGGTGTGATGCTTATGAACCTCCATCATTACGTTTAATTCCCTGATCGTGACACGACACTAACGCGGGAAACGCGGACACACAAACAATACGTTTTTACTCCATCTTTCTGGACAGGCTTGATGTCACTCTTTGGTTGCCAAGGAAACGTAAACATCACGCTCAAGGCTTCTGTCTGATTGGTTGTGCAACTAGGTGACTCTAAAAAAAGTATTAAAACTCTTTAAATATGGGGGGGGGGGGTCGAACACACCGGACTTTCACTGGGAAGATGCCAAAGTGAAACTTAATCACAAAACAGATGTATTAGCCCACAACAGGATCTTTTCCTAAACCTAACCATGAGTTACATTATAGTTTGTGTTTGAATTTGAAAGGAAATTCAATTTGTGTGTTGTGTGCATGGTTCTACTGTTTAAAGTGTTTATTTATTTTTATTTATTATTTTTATATAGAAAACAAAAGGGGTCATTTGTAAAATCTTTGTTTTTTTTTACTAATTATTTCATCATCTTGAAGAGATCTCATCTACATTACAGGGAAAGCACCAAATACACTGTCATTCAAACGTTCACAACAAGCACAGTCGGCTAGGAAGAAGCCAGCTGTCACAGTTGAAGGACGCAAACGCAAAGAGCAACCAGAAAACCGACTGGATACTGAAGCAAGGATTGGTTTGGTCTCAGCCTTGAACCCAAACTGCCACCAACGTGACAGCAGACTGACAATGAACTCAAACAGAACAACAGGGGAGCAGGCTACATAAAGGCCGACTAATTACAGACAAGACACAGCTGGGGAGGGCAACACAGGTGGCACAGATCAGGACAGGGGAGACAATCACAGACAGGAAGACGGGGCACAAGAGCAGAGGACTTCAAAATAAACCAGGAAACTGACAAACGAGGAAGAAGACATGCAGAACACAGAACCTGACACCAGTTGGCCAAAGCAAGACCAGGAAGAAGTTAATAAAGACTTTTCACTGACGCTTTATTATCGGACATGGCTGAATGATCCAAGTTTGCCAACATTTCACACACAAGTAATCTTCTTTTAACATGTTTAACCTGGAGAAAAACGGCCCAAACGTCCGAACTGGTCAAGGTCAAAATCTGCTAAGCCTGACGATGACGACACAGACCCGCTTTGTGCACCGTCAACCATCGGCGCCAACAGAATCCAGATCTAGTCACAGCGTTTGTGTGATTGACAGCAGCCGTCCTCCAATCAAGCCCTCGTATTGAACGATGTTCCCAAATGACCGATCAGGCTGGAGTTGCTCAAATACGCCGTGAGATGTAGAAGCGCTTTAATCCCGACTCAGCAAACGTTAAATTCAGAGTTGATCTTTCAACATTGTATCTTAATTCATGTGTCGACACTTTTTCAGCAGTTAATTGATCAGCATTGTTTGGATGTTGCAACAACGTTATTTTTCTACTGATATATTTTTTGTTTAACTGTTTAAAAGTCATGGTTGTAAAAATAATGTTGATTTACAGACATACAGCTCAAAAAATGTTGATGTTTCAGTGTGGAATCCAAAGTAAATTAACAACACCACTTCAACTATTTGGTGTTCAGTGCTGTTTTGACGTTGAATTAATGTTTTTTCATAAACTGACATTATATCAACATCATCCTAGCGTTTAATGTCATTTTAATGTCAGCTGGGTTGTTGCTGGTGAGTGTTTTATCACTGTACGCGCTGTTAGCTTGTTTTTAGCTGTGTAGCCACCTAGCTAACCTAAACGTAACGTTTTCACAGTCCCAGGGGTTCCCCAGCCCCCTGCCAGAAAAAAACACAATATACGGACACACGCTCTTAAACTGCTATGCTAACACGGCTAGCAAGCACATCCCTTATCAAAATAAACCAATAAAGTTGCATCATAACACAACATATCTCATCTGTTCTCCACCAAAATATCTGAAACAATATGTGCTTACGGTGACTACGGCATTATTAAGCATTTCTTGGTTGTGTTTAGGAAACAAAAGCACTTTAGAGAAAGATTGTGTTCGTGGTTTAATACAGAAAAAGTCCAGACAAGACACATTTAACCTCAGTCTCTCCCCCCACCTTAACAACAGTGCTTCTGTTACCAAATAAGTGTCTAAGCTTTGTATGTGTGCAAGGTTTGCAGGTGTTAAGGAGTCTTTGAATGCATCTTTGAAGTCCTGGTTTGCAGCATTTACACTGTAAAAAGCCACTCAGGAAAAACTACCTCATTCACTTAATGGAGTCCTCAAATTCTTTCCCCTTCTCTGGTCGAACGTATTGAAATTCAGCGTGGAGAAAGGAGAGCTGCTGGGTAAACAACAGTGACACAGAGGTTATCATACTCAATTAAGCCGCCATCGCAGAGACAGAAACAGATCTTTTGTCATGTGACGGCAGAGGGGCCGAGGGCGAGCCGGCGTCTCATGTCGAGTGTCTGCTGTTAACTCCCAGGGCAAACACAATTGACACTGTGTGCCAACTATAACAGCTGTAGTGCGTCTGAGCGAGCCAGTGAGTGTGTGTGTGTGTGTGTGTGTGTGTGTGTGTGCCAGGAGTTTGCCTCATCGGCGGTATAGAAGAAGAAAACGCTGGCGCCAACCGACTGTTTGTCAGGACGGAAGGAGAAATTCCACAGGATTAAAAGGAAAAATCCTTCTCAGATACTTTAACGCTGTAAGATCCCATCGATTTTTGTTTTTGACAAAGAAATGCCAGAGGGTGTGTGTGTTTGTGTGTTTGTTTGTGTGTGTGTGTTTGTGTGTTTGTGTGTGTGTGTGTTTGTGTGTGTGCGTGTGTAATTGAACTGCTGCTGCTCCAGGTTTAATAAGAGGAAATGTTTTGATAGCTCGGAGATTACTGGTAAAAAAATAAAGTTTAAAAAAAAGTACATGGTTGTTCTTGCCTCTGAACACGGCCCTGAAGCTAGAAACAACTACAGACTTTCCGCACTATAAGGCGCACCACATTATAAGGCGCACCTTCAATGAATGTCTTATTTTGAAACTTTTTTCATATATAAGGCGCACCACATTATAAGGCGCATAGAACAGACGCTACAGTCGAGGCTGGGGTTAGGTTAAGGACCGCCTCTAAATTCATCGATGTTAAGTTTGCGTGCTAGCGCGAGAAGCATCCAGCTGCAGACCCGGAGCACAAGCCCCTCACTTGACACAAGTCCCTCACTTGAAAAAAAACCTTTTGCGTCACTTCCTACAAGCTAGGGGCTTGTGACAAGTGAGGGGCTTGTGTCAAGTGAGGGGCTTGTGCTCCGGGTCTGCAGCTGGACAGTATCGTGCTAGCGCTGTTGCCTTCAGTGGAATAGTGATCGTACGAACACTTCTACTTGCTGCTCTCTGTTCAACAACCCACTGTTCGAGTTTGTCCTCCAGCTGTAGCCGTCTCGCTCTGTTCCCTCTAAACTCTGTTTAGTTTTCTTTACTTGGCGCAGGTCGTCTTGTTGCTTCCTCCACTTCTGCACCATTGATTGGTTCATGTTCAACTCTCTGGCTGCTGCTCTATTCCCGTGTTCTGCTGCGTGACTAATGGCCTTGAGTTTAAACTCTGTGTCGTAAGCGTGTCTCTTAACAGGAGCCATTTTGGGCTCTTTACACAAACACACACATGGAAATGAAACGGCACGCTTCACGCAGTCGTATATCTCAACATGCACCGCGCGTTACTTCTTCTACGGGGGAAAATAGAGTCTGCGGCTGCTCACCGTAGTTGGAGACCTGTTGTGGGTCAATATTGGTCCGTATATAAGACGCACCGGATTATAAGGAGCACTGTCGGCTTTTGAGACATTTGATGGTTTTTAGGTGCAACTTATAGTGCGGAAAATACGGTAAATAACATTTTTTTATATAAGGCTTAAAATGTCCATTTCCACTTGAATTCAACACAAAAAACTTCATTAAATTCTTATATTTTTGGTGCAGAGTTTCTTTTGTATTTCTAGTCAGAAAATGAACCCCAATAAAAAGTTTACAGTTTGTTTAATGAAGGATTTTTATGCACAATGCATTCCCATGTTTCTGTTACATCGCCATAACATTACTCCAAATGATCACCTGTAGTTGCACCAGACCACACGATAACGCCGACCGTACCTCCGGCTCCGCAGTTTATTCAGTGAGCTGCTTCAGCTGCTCAGGCTGTTCCTGTTGCAGGCTGGGAAACGCTTGTTTTTTGTTTTAAATCCAGTTTTTGCCAAACCTCTCCCAGTGCGCCCTGTTGACCCTCCCAGTGCTGCGGTTGGCATCCTCTGGTTCTGGCTGCACCCGGCCAGCCCACACAGCCATGATGCTCCCCCATATGGCAGACAGCATCTCCTGCTGAGGGACTCCTTCACTCCCATTAATACACACGGTGTAATAAAGGGCTCAATTGAATTAATCAGCTTGAAGACATTAATCAGACATTAACGAAGTATTGACCTCTGCACCGCACTGCTGTTTACGTCTCGAGTCGTATCGACCTGCTGCTCCGTTTGGAAGGGGTTTTTTTTTTTCGTTGATTGTTGAGAGTCAGAGTTTTCTGTACAACAGCGTCAGTCACAAAGCAAACAAAAGCACTCTGAGGAACAAAAAACAGACATTTTTAATGCAGCTACACAGATTCATTGTGAATCACGGTGTGTCTGAGGAGCATTAAACTTCATTTCTGGACCTTTGACAAAACGTTTTTAGCTCAAGGTCCACTTACTAACAGCCGGCAGCTTTCACCTTTGCATTTGAAAGATGGTTTTCTCCCCTTATTGCCTTGTAGACACTTGCATTAGGCTTCATTCAGGTGTGCAGAGATTTTCTTAAACATGGACTTTATAGCTGTAATTTCAAGTTGCTATTGAATATCTGTCCGGGGACTACAGGCGCCAACGAGCCTCTTTGGCTCACTCTGGCTCACTTACACACACTTGACCTTGACTGTTGATCAGTGTGCAATGTCCCTGAAGAAAACTAAAAAATAAAATCAATAAAAGAATAAAAAAAGGACAGAAAATCCAACTTTTAAGGCTCATGTATTAGTTAAGCTCCCCTTCAGCACCAGGAGAGAAATTCCTGACAATCCATTGATTTTATGTGGAAAAAGGTGCAGGCAGGTGCAGGATCCAGGTCACATGTTTTTAGAGTATCAGAGGTATGAAGAGCAAATGCACGAAGCAACAAAGAGGGGAAGGAGGGTAAAAAGGCTCAACGGCAGGTGCACGACCACGGAACATGGGGATGATTGATTTGTTTCACCGATCATCCGCAGCCGGCCGGTACCCAAAAGGTTCTGTCGGGCCGATACGCACCATAAAGAGCGCCTAAGCGAAAACCATCCCTGTATTTGTAACCCTCCATCGAAGCTCCAGTTGCATTGCACATGTGTCGCCTCCCGTTCCCTCCATTCTGTGCGAGCGAAGGGGACAATAAAACATTTGCTTCTGCCTCAGCAGACCATGAGCGTCTGTGTGACTGCTCCCTTACGGTTAACGCGGGGAATGAAGAGCAGGTGAGCGGCTGCATGTGACAGTCAGGTAACTTGGACAGGAGGGAAAAGTCCGAGGGCATCTGGTGGGCAGGTGGAAGATGACAATGAAGAGGGCTGGGGAGGTGGAAATGGGTCGCGTCAAGAGATTTGCGAAAGCTTACAAAAACTCTCACGAGAGTCGCTTCCAGACCACCTATACAGCCGGATGGTTTTAAGATGTGATGTAACGCCCTTTCAAAATATGATTTCCGGGTCCAAACTTCGTGTTTCTACAACGCAGCAGTGCCGTGTTCCCCGTTGTTTGAACATGTCATGATTCCATCGGGGCAGCGCTCCTCCCCTTTTTAGGCTTTGTGTTTTTGTCTCCTTCTGTCGGTGTTGGTGTTTTCCCTTTGTTCTCTGTGCACCCTTTTTGTTAATTAAGTTAATTAAATCCGTTAAAACTTCCTCCTGAGTTCGTGTCTGCATTTGGGTCCAATCCGAGGGAACAGAGCGAGACGGCTACAGCTGGAGGACAAACTCCAACAGTGGGTTGTTGAACAGAGAGCAGCAAGTAGAAGAGTCAGTACGATCACTATTCGACTGAAGGCAACAGCGCTAGCACGCAAACTCAACATCAATGAATTTAGAGGCGGTCCTTAACCCTCCTGTTGCCCTCAAATTTTATTAACACCATTTATTCTAGGGCTCAATTTGACCGTAGCAATTTAAACATCTCAAAAATGATCAGAATCAATGTGTGACTCAAGTTAAGTCGGGTACTTTATGTTTTTATTTAACAAAATGAAAAATATCAATGATCTTCAATTGCATCAAGGTATTTCTGTCTGTGTGTTTTAGTAGTAGTATGTTATTTTAAGTGCTATTTTGTGTTATTTGTAACATCTGGAATGAAAGTAACGTCCATTATCAACGACAGCAGCATGAATTTGACCTCATATAATATTTAAATTGTAAATTAGACGATAATAATAATGATTAAATCATCCAGATGATCAAATTAACCCAAAGGAACACGGATGCGACAAGTACATGTACGATAAGAACAATAAAATATATATAATCATGACAATTTTAGTTTTTTTATGAGTTGTCCCCATAAAATGAGGAAAAGTCATAAATATAAAGCAAAAAAAAAAAAAGATGTCATTATTTAGAGATGTTAAACATTAAATGGGGTCAAATTGACCCTTAGGATAACAGGAGGGTTAACGTAACCCCAACCTCGACTGTAGCGTCTATGCGCCTTATAATGCGGTGCGCCTTATAGTGCAGAAAATACGGTACTTCTGCATTCTGCTCGCTGTTTAAAAAATAACTTCACGTGTAAAACGACATCTTCGTTGAAATGTTCCCTGAAATCTGGAATAATAAAAAGTATTTGTTTCCGTCTAATTGTCGGTTGAGACAATGTCAAAACCAATTAACGTATTAAAGGTCTGCCGTATTTTTATGATTCGTTAATGTGGAGATTTTCCAATCAGAGGAAAAGTACACTGACACATTTGATTGTCAAGGATTTTGATTTGTCCGCTGAGTAATGTTTCTGATTAATGACTAATGGAACAATGGTGCCCAACAACGGTAATTACGGTCATTTTCCAAACTCCACACAAACTAATCAATGAGGCGCTCGCAAAAACGGCAGCGAGCAAAGAGAGAGAGAGAGAGAGAGAGAGAGAGAGAGAGAGAGAGAGAGAGCCAGGAGAGCAAAAAATCAGGAAGGAGGTAAATTATATACCATTAGACATTTGTAGCTTTTGTCTCTGTGGAGATGTAAAAAAAAACACAGCGGAGGTACTAATCATCTCCCCGTCATTCAGCCGATCCACTTGTGATAATCACGTATTGTTACCGGGGGTTGGAGGGTCAACGCTTTTCCAGTTCAACCGGCTCTCAGAGATTCCTTTAAAAAACTCCGAATGTAAAGAGAAATGACAGTCCACTCTGCAGGGGGAAGTAATTAACTAGAGAAATAATGAGGAAGGCTCGACAATTAGCCGATGACCTTTTCAAATTAATTTAATCAAGTTTTACATTTGGAGCCGACTAAATTAAAAGCGAACCGATGCTTTCAATGGTTTACGTCTCGCTGTAAATTCGCATTTCTGTCAGAAAACACTCAATTCCAAAGTTGATTTTTACGATATCTCTCTTATTCGTGCCGTCTTCCAAATATGTATCCATTCCTGGAATAAACCCTGAATAAAGTAAACTGTATTAACAAAAATGTTTAGTGTTAAAAGATGTTAAGTGAGGCCACACGGGAGAGATGAGCGCATGGAAAGCATGACTCTGACATCTAGTTTGTATTTTAAGCACATTAAACTTGAAAGAGCTCCAAGATACAGACAGACATGTTGTGCCCTTCTTGTACCCCATGGAGGACTTCTACTGTTCCCATCAACAGTTATACAACAAACAGACCAAGGACACCAGATCGTGGAGCAGAAAAATTCGCATTTCTGTCTGAAAACACTCAATTCCAGAGTTGATTTTTACGATATCTCTCTTATTCGTGCCGTTTTCCAAATCTGTATCCATTCCTGGAATAAACCCTGAATAAAGTAAACTGTGTTAATAAAAATGTTTAGTGTTAAAAGATGTTAAGTGAGGCCACACGGGAGAGATGAGCGCATGGAAAGCATGACTCTGATTCAGAGAATTATTTCATACATACTCCACTCGTGCCAAATGAGCTGCAGATTACAATAATACCACTGGCAAGCAATTAAGTCCATATAAACAGTGCATGCAGAGTGCTGGCACCAGTGTAAGCCGCACGCACACACACACACACACACACACACACACACACACAGAGACAGGTTGATATGGTGCTCAGGCTCTGTCAGCCTTCACCGTGTCCTGCCCCGTATCCATCAGCGGCAGATGAAGGCTAACCTGACAAACACCCAACACCACCAGCAGCTGCCTGAGCAAGGATAATTAATACAGCCAGTGATTTGGCAGAGCTATAAACGTCCTGACGCTGAGACATGAAAGGGTGACTGGTGGAGAGACTATCACTCACAGAGAGGGCAGCAGAGAGAGAGAGAGAGAGAGAGAGAGAGAGAGAGAGAGAGAGAGAGGGGCAGAGCTGATTTCTCTGGCAGACACATGGATGCTAATAAAACCAAATTAATTGTTTCTGTCAAAGTAAAAATCCACTTGAAAGATCCTCAGTTTGTGCAGCAGACAGAATGATGGGTGACTTCCAAGGCTTTATTGCAGTGATTCCCACGTCAGGAACAAGCTACGAAGCACTTGATTCACTCTGCACATGCTCAGTTTAGCCCTTATTCCTCACGTGAGACAGCAGCACCCTGAGACCAACAACCCTCCACAGCCACTTCCTGTTCGATCCAATCAGGAAGTGCGAAAAACTGCAGTTCTCTGAGGTTGCACAACATTGCAGTTTCTCATTGACCCCCATGTTAAACAGGCCGTTTACACAGCATCATTAAACCTGTTTAAGGCCTGGGACAAAAGAACATTATAGTCTGTATGTCGAGGTCATATCTCCATGACAACACTGAGAGGGGTAATATTTTTTTTATATTAAAATTTTTTTTCAAATGTTGAATAAAACACTTTCAAAAGCTCTTGTTTTTGTTATAAAGTAACAGATAAACATTTGAAATAGTTAGCTAAAATTAACGGATAAACAGTAAAAATAGTTAGCTAGCAGTAACGGATAAACAGTAGAAATAGTTGGCAAAAAGTCAAAATAGTTAGCTAAAAGTAACAGATAAACAGTAGAAATAGTTAGCAAAAAGTCAAAATAGTTAGCTAAAATTAACGGATAAACAGTAAAAATAGTCAGCTAAAAGAAACAGATAAACACTGGAAATAGTTAGCTTAAAGTAACAGATAAACAGTAGAAATAGTTAGCTAACAGTAACGGATAAACAGTAGAAATAGATAGCAAAAAGTCAAAATAGTTAGCTAAAATTAATGGATAAACATTTAAAATAGTCAGCTAAAAGAAACAGATAAACAGTAGAAACAATTAACTAAAAGAGGAGATGTACTCTGCATCCAGAACCTTAACTGCACACTCATTAACTGTAAACTAAATGATGAATGAAACGCAGGCGAATTTAGCAAATTTATTTCTTTTCAAATACAGAAAAACCAAAATGGAAAAAGAGACGCTGTACAAATAACCTATCATTTCATCTAAACTGTGTTTGACTGTTATAATAAAACAGTACAAGTACAATGTTTACTTCTAAAGTGTAGCATAGTAGAAGTATAAAGTCGCAAAAAAATGTAAATACCGAAGTACAAATACCTCAAAACGAGTACAGTACTTGAGTAAATGTGCTGAGTTGCCGTCCACAGCTGTTACTAACTAATTAAATAACTAACTAGCTCTTGTTAACACCTTCAATTAGCATTTTGACACGCAAACATTTAGCCTGAAATGCAGAACATGTCAACATTTTGACATTTAGTTTAGCATTCACCGCTTTGCTTGTTAGCATTTTAATGACTAGCATGTAACCCTTGACATCCTAGCATGTTAACATGTGTACTGTTAAGTGTGTTAAGTATGTTGTATAGGGCTAAACCTTATATTAGGGGTTGTATTAGAGGGCTGCAGAGCTCTAACGTGCAGCATTAAAGCGCCCGTGCGCGCTGACACCCACACTAAGAGGTTGAGCGAACACAGCAGAGCCAGAGCAGCCGCGTCTCCTCCTGCTCATCTGTGGCCTATGTTAATATGATTAGACTGGATTATGGTAATGTGCAGGGGGATCTGGTGGGTGTGGGGCGATGCTTTGCTGCTCTCGTTTCGGGGAATAGTTAATTGGTTGGGTTGCTTTGATGTTGTGGTGATGAGAGAAGGGGGTTGGTGGGAAAGGCTGGCGAAGGCGCCCCGCAACTCAAGCCCATTTTATTTTTGGCCTACGAAGGATCTGAGCTGGCCAGGGTTGAAAAGGAATGAAACCTGATGAAACCAATGGGAACTGATGCAGATCTGGAGCCTGAAACTTTGTGAATATTCAGAAAACAAGCACGATGAGAAAGCACAGGGCGCATTTTTATCCTCTCCCGCCGCGTGAGGCGCGTCGAGTCATCTGTTGATCCCAGTTCTGTCCCCGGCTGATGCACGTTTAAGTTAGTTTATCTGCCGTCGTCTCAAATAAACCTCACAGCTGGAGAGGTCAACAGCGTGCAGAAAAAAAAGTTTTGCATTTTAGCTTTAACAGTTTTTTCATCCACGCAGTCACAGCAGGGAAGAGCTGCCGCGCTGCCTTTATCTTCATCTGTGGGTCAATACTTTTAAGCGTACTGCTCTTGTGGCCCCGACACAATCAGGACCAGCAGGTGTTCGGCCTGCAGAGGCAAAACACCTGCTGTGATAGTGGGCTGTGCAGATGAGCGCGCATTTATATATTTTAGAAATAAGTAGACAAATATCTCCCATAAGTAGGCCAAAGCTGCTCGCAGCTGTGCGTCCACTGCATGAACATCACACGACACGCACTCGTACACATTTTGCACAATGTAAATGCAATGGTTACTTAAACTAACAGTTTATTATCGTCGTATTAGCTTCATCGGTGTGAGCAGGATTTGTTTGCTTGCAGGTGAACAGTCGGTGTGGAGCGCAAACAACACGAAACACATGGACTGAAATGCAATCATTGGAAAACATCCCCTATTGTCACAGCTCGTTTTGTTATTATATGATCTGAATTCATACACAGATATGTTTATAGAGACGCCGCCTCTCAACAACAAATCCCTTTTCACAGTTGCTAATCAGAGCGTAAACTGCACCGGTGACTGCTGCTCAGAAGAGGAAGTCATGGATACTTTTCGTCGTCCACAACCTCTACCTTTAACACAGACTTCAGGATCTTCCTCACTGAATGGATCATCTGTTTTTTTCGTGGTTAAAATGAGTCTGTCTCCGCATTTCCATAAACGTACTTCCTCAAATGGGAAATGGAAACAGCTTTGTTGAACTGGTCTGATGAGCTGCTTCTGCTCTCAGCGTCTCCTCATAACCGGTCTTCGTCTGCGGACGGCCTGAGACATGAACGACACTAGCTGACATGAAAGAATGATTCACACTTGCCCGACTGAAACAAATCCCTGAGGACGTCTCGACATGTTTCTCTCGTAGATGCTGTTCGATGACCGAGGCGACTTGTTTTGTTCCCGGTTAGCAAACTAGACTTCTTCTATTTGTTTACAGGAGGATTTAAGCCACGCGTAGTACCTACTGCTATAGCGCCACCTTCTGACCCAACTACGCAGCCTGGGGCGGGGCAGCAGTAGCTCAGTTCATAGGTGACTCGGCTGGGAACAGGAGGGTCACCGGTTAGAGTCCCTTTGTGGACCATGAATGGAGCGTGGCTGGAGAGGTGTCAGTTCATCTCCTGGGCACTGCCAAGGTGCCATTGAGCAAGGCACCGAACCCCCAACTGCTCGGGGCGCCGGTCCACTGGCAGCCCCCTCGCTCTAACATCTCTCCATTAATTGCATGTATATAGGTCCTGTCTGTGCATGTGTGTGTATTTCGGGCCTGTGTGTGTGTGTGTGTGTGTGTGTGTGTAACATGATTAATAATAATAGAGTGACAAAATCGAATTTCCCATTGTGGGATTAATAAAGTAATTCTTCTTCTGAATTTATTTTATATACTCCAAAATAGCTGATGGAAACACACCTAACTGTATTTTTTTACAACTTTGTCCTTCATCAGAAGGTGGCGCTATCGGCTACACACGGCTGTAATCCTCCAGTAAACAGAGCAGAAGAAATCGAGTTTCCGTCATCCATCAACCTAAACCGCTTGTCCGAGGTTGAAGATGATGGTTGAAGAATGGGGTCACGGGGGGCTGGAGCCGATCTCGGGGGGTTCACCCTGGACAGGACGGCAGTCGTTAACCGCGCACATAGAGGCGAACAGAGACAGACAACCACTCACACCTACGGGCAATTTTTAGAGTCATCAATGAACCGAACACCTGCACGTCTTTGGACTGTGGGAGGAAACCGGAGAACCCGGAGAAAACCCACGCAGACACGGGGAGAACATGCAAACTCCACACAGAAGGGCCCCAGTCGGGATTTGAATCAAGAACCCTCTTGCTGTGAGGCGACAGTGCTAACCACCACTCCACCGTGCCGTCCGAGAAGTCGAGTTTGCTAACTGGAAACAAAACAAGTGGCCTCAGAATCGGAGGTCTGGTCCCATCTTAAAAAATAAAAACCAAGACAGAGCTCGATAAGTAAAAATCTTGCAATTTTATTTGCATATAAAGGCAGCTAAATATATCACAATGAACTGAAAGAGAGAACTAACATTTCCATGAAGAGGGATACAATCAGAGAAAGAGCGAGAGAGGAACAGAGCACGGAAAGAGCATTTACAGCGGCAAAGTTGAGACGACTATTGGCAACGTTTTTTTTTTTTGTGCTAGCAAGATTGCATTTACACACAGTGCAAAATTAGAAAAAGAAAGCAATAAAAAACAAACACAAATACAGATCAGATTTACACTTTAAAGGACAACTTTACCAGGTTTAGGCAGGGGCGTGTTGTTGGGGAACAACCGGCGCCTGTCGGATTGTGACTCTGACGGATTTTTCCTCTCTCATCCAAAAATAACGTCTACCCTACCGGGAGAGCCGATACAAAAAACATGAAAGAGAAACGCCTCAAGTGCGTCTGATGGGAGCGTTAAAGAAACATGTCAATTAAACAGGCGCATACGGAAAAAGACGCACCAGATTTTCTTTTTTTTCGGCAAACACAACTTTTAGTACAGATGTTTTACAACATGAATATATAATATATATATATATTTTATACATACATTTTCCAAATTAGGTCAGAAATCCGTAACGGGATGTTACAAAGTTAAATTTTTTCAGGGGGCTGTAATTTGATAGCTTCCTGTCCCTGCGTTGGTCAGGTGTTGTTTTAGCGGGGGTAATAAATAAGGGCTTTTCTCCGAGCTCGCAGAGAGTGGGGGGCTCTAGCTGAGAACATTAAAGCTAGTTTAAGGCAGCGTCCCTGTCAGCCAATAAGAAAAGAGCAACTGACGAGAAAGAAAAACAAAACAAAAAAGACCTAAACACAAAATATCAGATGATACGACATAAAACAACGGCGTCCGTCGTCCGGCCAACGCGAACCGAACGTAAAGAAAATTGTACAAATTCACAAAGCGTCATTTATCTTACAGATCTGACCAATATTTATCAAGAGCAAGATTGTTTAACCACAAAATCCCTCCGAAGAAAAGGAGAATACCAGCGTCACTCATAGCCCCCCGAAATTCATTTTTGCATTGCATACTTGTTTCGACTTCGAACACTTGTTTTCCGAATAACGCAGACGTTCAGATGTGACGGTACGACGGCGCGGAAGGACGCGGATACTGTTCACCTCGTGGTTTCCCGCGATCGCGCGTATGTACAAATTCTTACAACGGCCCCTAGAGAATATCGTTTTGTGATCTCGAGACGATGAGCTTGCGATAAAAGTACCTTCATGACGTCGTGATCTGGAAAAGTGATCGTCCTGAAATCACCGCTCTCGTCTGTCTTTGCTCTAAGGCAGCGTGTTTTGAATGGGGCTCGCTTCCTGGATGAGGTCAGGCGATTTAACAGTAAACGGAGCGTAACGGTGAATTTGGCGCGATGAAATCGGGACAAAGGACAAAGTTTCTTTGTGGATTATCTCACTCTGCGAAGGTCGATTCTCGTTCTTCTGGAGGGAAACGAAGCCCCGGTGTCTGCGACTGCGCTGGCTGTGTAGAAAAAAAACAAACGGAAAAAAAATCCGCGAGGGAAACGAGCGTCGTTGGCACAATTAGAAAAAAGATTGAAACACCGGTATTCTCCTTTAACCCTCCCAGACAGACACACTCCCCCTCCCCCCCCCTCTCCTCCAAATCTTCTCAATCTCAACGACAGCGTGGAGAAGACCGAAAGTTCGCAAAGAAACACTTAGAACGTTTTTTTTATTTTTATTTTTTTAACCTTGACATATTTGTAGAAAACAAAGTAGTTTTTCGTGCCGGCGACCCCTCCCCCCCTTTCCCTTCCCTCCCTCCCCCCGCCCCCCCGTCCTCTGCTCTCAGGAGCTGGAGGGGTTGGGCAGGTCGAACACGATGGGGGGGTTGGTGGGCTGGAAACTGACGGTGCAGGTTGACGCGTTGACGAACGTCGTGTAGCCGTCCGTCATGATCCCGTAGCCTGAGGAGCAGAAACAGGTGCAGAGGGTCACAGTCGGTCACCTCGGCCGAGGGCTTTGGATAAACATGTTCAGAACTGATGCGCTCAAACTTATTTCTTTCACTCAGTTTCAACAATTTGTACTCTTGACTTTAACGTGTTTGCATGAATTTACAGCGTTCATCCATCACCTTTATTACACTTTCTCATTTGTGCAGTAATTGCTATGAATGGCGGATGTATAATACAGTCAAGTTATCATTTAGCGATGTTATGTATTTTAATTATCCATTAAACCGCAGAATTTACAGTCTATAAAAAGTCAGAAAATAGTGGAAAAAGTCTGAGGTGATGTCTTTAAATATCTGGTTTTGTCCGAACCACAGAGATATTCAGTTTAATATGATCTTAAACAGAGAAAAGCAGGAAGTCTCCACATTTGAGAGGCGGAAAACAGCATTTTCTGTCTTTTTTGCAGAAAACACAACTGTACAGATTAGTGCATTTCATGTGGCTATTGAACACAATGTTGCGTTGTCTTCGGCGTCTCTTCAAAGTGTTTCATGGGAGAAGAGATTGTGTTGATGCATTGACTTTAACGACACTGTTCATAATCTAAAGACAGCTCATAATCTGAAGCTTTTTACAGCTGGAGATGACTTCACGATAATCCAGAACAAACTGAGCAGATTACTGTAATCAGGGGGAAGGACCACAGATTTGAGTTTAGGTTAGGAGTTTCAGACATACAGCACTCTGAATGTTGTTCTTTTGTTGGTAAAAGATCCATTTTCTACACTTCTACTCCTTAAATGCCACCACTTTTATCGTACGGACAAGATTTCTTTCTCCTGTCCGGTCACCAGACCAAAGCCGGACCCTACGGTGTCCATCACGTCTGACTCCACTAATCAAAAGTTAAACGCAGAGGTCCAAAGTGGCTCCTCTGTGCATCAGTGTGAAGCTCAGATGAAACGGTTACCGGTTCAAAGATAAACCACGGAGAGATTTCCCACTGTTATTGTTAAAAATTTGAATAGTAGTTAAAACTGCATTTTATTAACGGACTTCTCTCTCACTCCCAGACGCGGACGCAGCATCCTGGGTAAATTTTGCACCAATGAAAACATGGTGGAAACGCAGTGACAGCTCTGCAGGATTTTCTATTTCTCTATGAGAGTCGAAGTCTGAAGTAAGGTCGCATTTTGGTTTTTGAGTGTTGAAGATGGTCACTGATGATCATCTCTGGTCACTGTAATCGTGATACGACACCTTCTAGGGGTGGAACGGTTTATTGAAAACATCCGTCCCATTCAGTACGCAAGGCACGGTCCGGTACACGTGTGTACCGTTCGGTTTATGAGGTGCAACGTAGCGTAAGCCTTCATGACCGCTGTCCTCTCTCTCGTTCCTATCTCAGCGCTACGTCTCAGTGCGTCAAATCCTGGCGCGCTGGGAGACTTGGTCCACGCCGCAATGCTACGCACGCTCCCGCTACGCACGTCCCTCGCTGCGCACGCTCCAGCTACGCACGCTCCAGCTACGCACGCTCTCGATACGCTACCTAATTTTTTCAATTTTTGCATGACATGTCCTTAGGAATATCTTATTACATTTTTTTTCAATTCTAAGGCTACAGATCTGATACACAGTAGTTTTAGAATCTAAAAGAAATAGAAAAAAACAACGGAATCGAACCGAAAAACCGTGACCCCAAAACTGTGATAAGAACCGAACAGTGGACTTTGTGAACCGTTCCACCCCTAACACCTTCATATTGATCCATCTCTGAACCTGGACGTTTGTTCTCCGTACCTTCGTGTATGCCTCCGAAGGCATGAAGTTTGGGTCGCACCCTCTTCTGGACCGTGTTGAGCAGCTCCACGCAGCCGACCCGCTGCAGCTCCTTGGGGACCCAGTCTCGGAAACCTAAACAAACGGACACTTCAGTTGTAAACTCTCAGTTCGCCCAGAACACTCCTGGTCTGAATGATACATATCAAGTGACTCTTTCATGTTTGAACAATCATGAGCAATGGACACACGGGAAAATGGGGAAAAAAACCTGTGAGCTGTTATAATTTCTTTAAACCAATCACAAACGCCTCGGGTGGCGTTTAGACCCGGGTGCAGCAAAACAGCTGATAGTGGGAGAAACGGAAGGGGGAGAAAATGCATTTGTTCTGATTCCTGTCATTTGATTTAAGTTAGAAAATAAACTTTATCAAAAGCAAAAATCATTTTTTGCTTTCTAGCAGATTTGGGTTGCTTTCTGCCATCGTTTGTCATAAAAGGTGAAGTAGTTTTGTGATTATTTTTGCTAAAAATGTAAAAATAACATTGATCATATAGGGCTGGGCATGATATACGGCGTCAAATGCTCTACAAATGTCTTGCGTATTTAACTTTCTATATATCGATTCTATCACAATGTTGAAAAACCAACGGCCGAGCTGCGTGACGGCCATATTCACGTCACGTGGACGACACGCCCTTTAAGTTCTGATCCAGGCATGTTATGTTTGTATCTATTTTACACTTAAAATACTATTAAATTGAGAACATATTCAATATCGGTTCATTCATCTTCAACCGCTTGTCCCTGTCGGGGTCGCGGGGGGCCGATCACAGCTGACATCGGGCGTGAGGCGGGGTACACCCTGGACAGGACGCCAGTCTGTCTTCAATGAACCTAACACGTGCACGTCTTTGGACTGTGGGAGGAAACCGGAGAACCCAGGGAGAAACCACGCAGACACGGGGAGAACATGCAAACTCCACACAGAAAGGCCCCAGCCAGAATTCAAACCAGGAACCCTCTCGCTGTGAGGCGACAGTGCTGACCACCACACCACCGTATTCAATATCTGTGAAATATTTAATTCACACAGGAATTTAATTAGCAGGGAACACGTGTATCGGGCTGAACAACGCCTGTTGGCTGTGATTTAATCGCAATTATTGCTTAAATATACGGTCGTTAAGATATGAAATGATAAATCCGCATGAAACGACTTTAGTTCAGTTCATATCCAGGATCTAAAAGAACATTTTGGACCAGATTTACAGTTCTCATAATAACTGCAGCCTTTTGTAGTTCAGAACGACCTCTTGATACTAACTGTGAATCGGTGCAAACTGTTTATCCACTGCCTTTTATTCATTTATCAGAAATCTCAACACATCCTGGCAGATGAAAAACCCTTCTTCACATTTCTCCCGCAGTCGTGCAACAATGATTGTCTTTCCATTTCCCAGGTTTTGGAGAGGCACCCTACATCCTCAGCATCCCCCCCCCCTCCCCCCGCTCTGCTCTCTTCTCCCATGGTCTCTCTGCAATCGTTTGCAGCGTCTGTCACACTGCTGCAAAATCGAGTTTCCATGCAATCAAACGGCCACAGCGGCCGCTGCAGCAGCAGCAGCAGCAGGTACCTTCCGAAGGCGAGAGGGAAGGAAATCACTCAATAAAGCCAGATGGAGAGCGCAGAAGAAAGAAAAAAGAAAACCAACCAACTGGGGCCCAAACAGCTAGAAGCCTGTCGTGTAAACCAAATAATATGCATTTTCTTTTTCATAAAGTCAGAAACACACACAAATATTCAATCAGGACATGTATTTGGTGTGTTCACTCACATACATTTGGATTTAGATCATATGTACACACACACACACGCGCGCACACACACACACACACACACACACACACACACACACACACACGCACACACGCACACACGCACGCACACACGCACGGACACACACACACACACACACACACACACACACACACACACACACACACACACACACACACACACACACACACACACACACACACACACACACACACACACACACACACACACACACACACACACACACACACACACACACACACACACACACACACACACACACGGCCTGCTGCGATGCCTCCAGTGACTCCGATTTTAAATAATGAGGCACAACCTCATTAGATATGGTGATGAGGGGCTTGTGATTGGTTAATTGGACTCACCGAGTGGAGGTCCGTGGGTCATCAGGATGTCGATGCCTTCAGGGACCAGGTTCCATTTATCCAGCAGGGACTGACCCCGAGGCAGGTTGAACCCCCAGCCGTTAAACCACGGAGTCCTGCAGAGACGGAGGGACGGAGATCACGTTAACGCTGCTCAGGAGACTCACACACCGTGATGAGGGCATAAAGCTAAATTGATATCTGGCAGCAAAATGTATACGACTGGATTTATGCACCTTTTTCTTCTGCATGCGATGTTTCTTATGAGCTGCGAGGAACTCCTGTTTTAATGGTTTTTGTCTTTATTTACTCGGTTCTCTTCATAAACCGCTTTTACAGCTTCATGCTGAATCTCCACATAAAAGACGCTGATGTACGTTCAGGAGCTAACGCAGGTTTAGCAGATGAAAACCTGAGAACCTCGACAAACGGACGACATTTATTAAGTGCTTTTACCCAAAGTGCTTTACAATTGAGCCTTTCACTCACTCATTTCCACACAGTGATGGCAACAGGCTACCATGCAAAGTGCTGACCAACCATCAGGTTGTTAAATGTCTCCTCCCAGGCGACCAGGGATCGAAACACCGACCCTTCACTCAGTGGACAACCGGCTCTTCCGTCTTACAAACACACTCTCATCCCATCTCTGCTGTGTTCAGACTGAGATGATAAAAGAGTTGCGTTGACCCGAAAAAACCTGTGTAAGCCGACTTTTTTCCACACAGAAAACTGATGAGGAATCAGTAAGAGAATCGATAAAGAATCAACCTGATAACCAGAACTGATAGCGACGTTGGTACTCTCTCTACTCGAGGATACACTCATCGGTGCGCTCGTTTGGTTACAAGAGAACTCCACAGAAGACTTTAAAGTGATTCTCTCGGCCAGTTACAGACACAAACCTGAGGCTCGTCAGCAAACAGATGCCTATTTACACATGCAGAGGACACAGAGCAACATCAGCATTAATCCATCAGCATTTTTAAGCCGGCTCCAGCCCTTTCACATAATACAAAGTTAGTCAACCTATTTCTCATATGAAAATATTGATTATACTTGATTTAGGGCTGTGAATGGGCTGGTGTAATGGACATGTTCAACACAATATCAAGACAGATCACACAGTGAAGACAATCCCATATATAAACACTGTATCTCTACGATTACCTGTGCAGCAAACAGGACTACATGCTTAAATGATAAACACTGTGTTGTAATGCAGTGGGAATATTTCAGATTGAGCGAAAATAAACTCAAACGCACACGTTAAAATCAAAATATACTGTACGTAGAACCTGGAATAATGACGATCCCACGACAGGATGCATTAAAAATAAGACATACAATTGCAGTCTATCTGTGTCCACTTGCGCACAGCATGCAGTGAAAACTCACGAGGATAAAGTCCCGCAATTGGTCGGACTGTTTACCCGTGAATGGGGAGCGCTTAATTTGATGCACCAAAAGCAGCGGCATTAAATTCAAAGTGTCAAAATCAGAGTAATTAATTTTAAAAAAGCCAGAACGATACGACTGAGTGCACAGGCCTTACGAGTAAAAGAAGAAGAAGAAGAAAAAAGTGAATTTCTAAACAGCAGGGAGCCACATCATGTGTCAACCCTCATCCCCCCCCTCTGCCACACGGGGCTGCAGGATTGATTGACAGCAGCCCGGGCCACCTCCGGCAGCCTGGATGGGAGTCTGCAAGCTCCAGGGTGACAGGCAGCATCTCAGCCTTCCCCAGCAGACACAAAGAAAGCCTCGATCTGGCAGAGTGGGAATGAGGGAGGGATGGATGGATGGATGGATGGATGCGGAGGGGGTGAAAACCGATGAAGAAGTAAAGCGATCCATGCAGAGGTGAGATATAGGAGCGGGGTCGGGGGAGGAAAAGAAAATCGAGCAGAGGCCGGTTGATGAATTGAGCCTTCATTTATCACAATAGTTGTAATGGCAGAAGAAGGCTGACAACAGGAGAAAAGGAAGATAGATCATCACCGCATAATACCTCCGTATATACGCTGACCGACTGCAACGGGCCCCGGAAAATACATCTTTTCATTTTATTCTGAGTTCTGCAGCACAGAGCAGCAGAAGAGTCGCTGATGGAAGGATGATTTCTGATTCACAGGTTTACTTTGGGACGGACCGCGGAGTTGGGAGCAGCTTCCAGTTATTCAGCGATGGTGCTGCGTATGATATTTGACCAAGGGGGAAATCAGGGCTTCACCAACATCAATAGGCTTTGTTACAGTGAGGGATGGATGCTCCGGCTCTAATCAATACATACTGTTCCACGGGAGGGCCAAGGGGGGGCTAAACAGAGCCCGAGCCGCACTCAAGGTGTGTAAAACACGAGATCTCCATCCCCTCTTGGTTCATTTTAAAACACAACCGCGCTCCTGAAGTATCCAAAATAAGAAAGAAAAAAATCCTATTAATTCGGCGTGTCGAGAGAAAAGAACATTATAATGCAGTTGGAGCACCGGCTCAACCAGTTTGGGGGCTTATTGAGTGTTTGTGTGCTTCGGCAAAAAGAAAAGGAGGCGGCGGACCTGAAGCTCGCTCTTTGATTTGCTCGCTCAGTCGTTGCCTCGTTCTCTCGCTCGGTGGAGAGCTGAGAAATGAGGTTAAAAATGAAATGTGAGGAGCGCACAGGGGAGTGAAGGCCACAGACTGAACTGATTAATTAGAACTAATCACACAAATCGGAGCTAATGGAAGTCTAATGGATTACTGGGAAGACTTGCCACTTCATGGATGGAAAATAGTGCCACTGCTGCTGCTGCTGCTGCTGCTGCTGCTGCTGCTGCTGCTGCTGCTGCTGCTGCTGTTGCTGCTGCTGCTGCTGCTGCTGCTGCGGTGTGGAGAAACTTTAGAAAGCAGTGACTAACAGCAGTGCACACAGAAAGCACAGGCAGGGTATTTGTCTGGCTCTGGTTTTGACTAATAGGAACCCAGGCCCAACTTTGAAAAATGGCCAAACGCATTTATTTTCTCCGCCCCATTCAGAAAAATAAATCGTGGTTTCAGGCGGCGCAAATAAATAAATAGCTGGAAGGTTGATTTCGCTCCTTGTTTCACACGTTTTCTCCCGCATGAACACATTCATCTGGGAGATGAAGCATAACCCCTGACATGAGCCATGGATCCGGAGCCAACCAAAAAGGTCCTGACTGAATGCAGAGCGAGGTGCTGCATCCCGACGCCACAATGGCCCCATTGTTGGCTGTCTGCGTATGAAATATACCTTCCATGCAAGTGCATTTGTTAACCTCCACCATGATTAATGACATCCCGGTCACATAAAGGAAAGATTGTTTCCTGTGTGGCTGTGACACAGGTTTTATTATACTGTACTGCTCAGTGTGTGTGTGTGTGTGTGTGTGTGTGTGTGTGTGTGTGTGTGTGTGTGTGTGTGTGTGTGTGTGTATAGTGGGCAGAGTGCATGTCCACCAGCATCTGAGTAGGATGCGAGTGTTGAACAGAATGTACGCTGCCAGTGTCTCAGTCTGTTCTCAAGAGTGTGTATATGTGGACCAGTGTGTGTGTGTGTGTGTGTGTGTGTGTGTGTGTGTGTGTGTGTGTGTGTGTGTGTGTGTGTGTGCGTGTGCGTGTCTATGATCAGACTACATTCGGAGCCCAGTCTTGCCTTGACACTCGCCATCTGGAGCGTGTCGCCGTGGCAACAAAGGAGAAAGCGTCTGGAGGCAGGCACAGTGGGAAGTAAAACACCGTCACGGAAATAGAAGCAGAAAGAAGTAAGAGAAAGACGGACGAAGGAGGTGACGATCAGAGAGGAGAAATAAAAGAAAGACGGAAAAGAGAAGTCAAAATCAAGGGAAGACGCCGGAAGGTTTCGTCACGTGTGCGTGTGTGTGTCGACGCCAGGAGCCGAGGCGTTCAAGAGCATCATCAAACCTCCAAGAAAACTTACTTTAAGAAACTATTTCATAAGTAAAACAAAACTACCTTCTTTAAACGCAAACGCCGACGCACAAAACAGAATCAAACAAATGGGACGGAGAGTCGGTAACCATGGTAACAGGGACATTTAACAGCCCGCGGGAATCAAACAGTGGAAACAGGTTAAAAAAATCAGCAGCCAACAGGAGGTGAAGCAGACAGAAGCCATTTAGCCCTCGTGTGCAGAACGTCAATATTCAATTAGGCCGGTGGACATCATTAGGACGGCGGCGCGGCGTCTCTCCGGGCGTGAACCCACTCTTAACCTCTCTGCTCCTCCGAACGGCTCCCTCTGGGTCCCCAGACAGGCTATGATACACCCCCCCACACACACACAAACACATTACACCTCTTTTAATCCGACTCCTCCCTCACTTAACCTATAATTTTAACCATTTTCAGGCACCATCACTGAATCAGCTGTTTAAAGTGTATCTGACGTTTGTGTGTCACCGAAATCTGGAGTTTAATTTATAATCATAATATAATAATTACAATAATAGTCAGTCATAGCTCTATTTTGGAGCCTCCTAGGGTTTGACTGTTATGATCATATTATCATAAACTTTGATTTAAAACAGAATAAGTTTTGGACTGAATGTCAATTTAATCATTTTTTGTGTGACTGTGCAAACGTTTACCATATTGTGATAGATGCTGGCATCGGAATAACATTATAATCAGACTTTATGCATTTTTTAAGCTGCAAACTGGTGGATTTGTTTAAACTAAAATACATCTGAACAGGTATTTATAATATATCAAATATTAAAACAGTCTGCGGGCAGATCCATACTGCATTTGTCTCAAAGGTCTTGGCACCTGGCAGTTACAGAACCCTCATTTACTGATTCATATGTGTGTGTTGCTTCTCTGGCATTAAATTAACTTTCTGTTAAATGGAAGAATACAGGAATGATCCTAAACTACTGATCATTTAGCTGGAAGCCTCTGAGGTTGTTTCTAGTTCCTCACTTTCACTTTTAACACAATGCTTTTGCGTCTTTCTGCCCAACAAACGGGAACCTTCATTTACTCTGTGCAGAGCGAGCAGTTCACCAAACGCAGTACAGACCCTCAGCCTCCTCTGGTTGTGTCTCATTCAACATAAACCTGAGAACCAAGTCCATTAAATTCAATTTTATTTACAGTGCCAAATCATAACAAAAGTTATCTCAGGACACTTTACAGAGTAGGTAAAGACCACACTCTATGACTTATTTATGATTTACATAGACCCAACAATTCCCCCGTAGAGTACGGTGGCAACGAAAACCTTCACTATAACAGACAGGAACATCAGACAGACCCAGCTCTGTGGAGGACGCACATCTGTCTGCACCGGAGAGAAGAAGAAAAGGAGAGAGAGAGAGAGAGAGAGAGAGAGAAAAGACCGACAGATAGACAGAGAGAGACACACTTCCAGTAACTATAATAATATCTATAGTAATGTGAATATGACTTATGTGTTATGGCAGTTAATACAGCAGAACAGTAGAAACAAGCACAGCTAAGGTGGAGCAGCAATACAGACTCAACAACCATCACTCAAATTGGGAAGATGAGGCGATCCCTCTGTCTGTAGTGACACAGAGAGAGTAAAGGTCCTAAAGTACCCGACTACACCCTGTAGAAGCTGAAATGTCCATGTTTAAGACAGACTGAAGGATTTACTGAGGATTCATTTACTAAATATTCACCAAGGTCAAGATCGACAGTCTTAAAGTCTTAGCAGTCATGAGACACCCTGGTCAGTTAACTTCAGGCTAATCTACCCATCAGATTTAGATATTTTTTTGTGTAATGTATTCAGGAGAGTTATCTCCAACAGGGGGTCTGAGGACCTCAGAGTTGCTGCAGGGGGTCTGCAAACCCAGAAAGTGTCCAACCTCAGAAGATAACCTTCAACAAAGTGTTCGACAGATTGTGACACTGTTTCCAGATGCTTCTATCCTAAGTATCAGTGATATGAAACATCGGTCCGTCAGCAGCAAACAGGAAAACGCTCCTTTTTGAGCAGCCTTTTGCACATTCGGCAATGATACGGCGAGGAATTAGACAGGCTGCAGTAGGCCTCGTGTTCGTACACGTGCGCACGCTCATGCTTGTACATGTGCAAACACGCTCTACAAAAGCCCACCTCTCTCAAACGGGCCGTTGTTGGCTAAGCGCGGTGCGGTTGCACTCACACTGGTCAAACGAACTAGGCTTTACCCGTAAAACCTGTTTGGGCACGGTACGGATGGACAGTGTGAGTGCGCCCTTAGACAGGGCGCAGAGAACCATTTCTACAACCAGAACAGCAGGGAGTAGACCTTGCGATGCAAGCAAGACCTGTTGGCTTTAGATTCAGGGGCTCAGTTGTCGTTCATCGTTTTTCAATGCAAAAATAAAAGTAGTTTAGTGATCGTCTAACAGATCCTGTTCCTACTCTTCTGCCATTTCAGCAAAGTCTCAGTGTCACCAAATCTGAGCAAACAAAGGTGCTGAATGAAATGCTATTACTAATGGGAGATTATGCCCAAATCTATTTGAGTAAATGTTAAATAAAAAGAAAGAAAAAGAGACAAAAATGCTTAAAAACTAAGTCAGAAATCCTCTTGTTTCTACGAGCACATGCGGTCTGTAGAAGAGGAAATACAACCCGCAGACGTGTCCCTGCAGGGCGAGACAGAGCACTTTTGGTCGTGTCGAGAGCAGAGATAAGATCGAAACATGTCTCAGGTAAAGTACGATCCAACACCTAAAAGCCGGAGAACAGCTGCACCCTGGGATATCAGCCCAGCTCTGAACACATGACCGAATGAACAAGCTGCACTGTGACCAGCCCAGAGATAACAGGAGAGAAAGAGAGAGGGGGGAGAGGGAAGTATGGCTGTGTGTGTGTGTGTGTGTTTGTGTGTGCAGGTCCAGCGATCTATCGTGTCTGACCTCTGAGTCAGAGCGGCCCCAGGGTCAGCGGGGGGAGGGGTCTAATTGATCAACCTGTCAGAACCAATGAGGAGGGCCATGTTAATGGGACTTTTATAAGCCCCGCGGGACGCACCACCTGACACTCAGAGCTGTATGAGTATGTGCAAAGTGGAGTGCATGCTCTGTGTGTGTGTGTGTGTGTGTGTGTGTGTGTGTGTGTGTGTGTGTGTGTGTGTGTGTGTATGTATGTGTGTGTACTCCCAGAGCCCAGGTAGCCTTATTAAAAGGAGCCAAGTGGAGACTCTGGCTGGGTTTTGACAAATGGCCTCTCAACACCAAGGCCACCTTTGCAAACTTTGGGGACAAGGTAGAAGGCGAAGTCACAAGGGTGAAGGGGCTGTGTGTGTGTATGTGTGTGTGTGTGTGTGTGTGTGTACGTGTCTGTGTGTGTGTGTGTTTGTGTGCTCTGCTCTGCCCCAGCACTAATAACCTGTGCCTAGTGACTGATGGAGTGTGGAATGGATTAATCTCGCTGCAGTCATGCTGCCAAACGCGGAGGCGCTAAGGGTTAGCCACCAGACTTAGCCCGCTTAGGAAAGGCTACAACCATGGGGACGGGTGGGTTCACACTAACACACACACACTCACTCACATATACACACACACACACTCCCCAGGGTTCGTCTCCACGCTGAGATGCAGCCAGCTGCAGTTTGACCTGCAGGCCGATAATGTAAAACAACCGCTACATCAGCCAGCAGACGCTTCGCAGCCAACGCAGCTGCTCTCGACGACCTGGTAGCTTCCAGCAATCCGCTACGTGCAGGTCTGAGCGCATGTGAACACAAGCGGGGAGTGGAGGAAAGACGAGGAAGAGAAACGGCAAGTACCCCAACATTGTATCAGGAAATCAGATGAGAGCGGAGATGTTCAGAGTACAGTATTCCCTGCTATCATTACATCTGAGAGACTTCCTTCTTAACACCCCCCCCCCCCACCCCTTCTCTCTCTCTCTGCAGCTGGAGATACACTGGATTAGCCCAGACTTCACAGACTACAGAAACTGCCTGTCCGGTAGTGTGACTCTGTTCTGTCCCGAGTCCTGCCCCTGCAGTGAGGGCAATTAATATTGGCAAAGTGTAAAAACAATTTAACACACAATAAAGTGTTGGTGTGTCTGCAGCAAAATGATGAATGAGATGAACTTGAAAATAACAGTTGCATTAAATAAACCTGCACATTTAATAATAACAACACATTTGATTTGTAAACGGACGCTGCTCTAGTTTCTAACATAGGAGCACCATTTCTTGTTGACCCTGTGACACTGAGCTGAATGAACTGGGAGCATCACGTAGGCTGCATGAAAGTATGTTCAGTTATTACACAAAAATAAATGCACGCCCCCAGAATCGTTTGAAAAGCTCATATCGTAGATCACTAAACATGTTAAACCTTTTCACATTATGCTCTGCAAACCTGAAATTATCTAGACATTATCAGACATCAAACTGAGTTTACCCTCCCAGCTCTTTAGTACAAAGACGGGGTAATCTCTGAGTGGGCTCATTTGTGAATACAGCTACATTTTATTGGGCATGTTGATGACGTTTAAATCACGCCGCGGCCAACAGTGGAGCAACACGTATCTGCGCCAGTGAAGAACAGGAAGAAGGTTGATTTGCAAAAAGATGGCCACAGAAATGTCTAACTGGAGAGACGACGAGATTCAGGCACCTCTGTCAGTACACACTGACGCATTAAAATCCTCAGGCAATTCGGCTGTTTGTGACCAAAGTAAGAGCTGTCTCCATGGTTGCGCTGTTACCTGCATCACGTCCTCCCTGCTGCATGTTCCACCCATGTTCTCCCTCCAGTTGTGTGCTGCGTGTGTGAAAGGGAAACCCCCGGACCGGATACTCCGAACATTGCCCAGGTGCCCATGTTAAAATTTGCCTTGGTGAGGCTTTGTTACAGAACAAAAAACACTAAATCAATGAGCAAGAACCTCAGGTTGGTGCAGAAAAGCTCACAGTACCTGAAGCTGTGGCAGCTCTTTGTTGTTGTTGCTTTGAAAAAAACACCACAGTGCTACTACTCACAAATACTACAGCTACGACATTCATCACATGCAGGTGCAGGTCCAGCAGTGGGGTGTTATGGGAACATGGATGTGAACTTTGAAATACGGATATGGACCGTCAGGAAACTGGAGACCAGACTAATAAGGAGAGGGGTCCTATTCAGAGAGCCTGTATGGGGGCTGGGGGCAGGGACCGAGACCTATTCAACCTGCCCTGAGACATAGGGACAAGGGTCCCATTACCCTCCTCCAGCCCCGACCTCCATGAACTTGATCCTGGGGAACAATGTAAGGGGGGGGAGGGGGATGAAGGGAGGCAGGGGGGAGGATAATATCTCTGGGAAATGAGTGAGCTTTCCGCAGTGACAATAACGGACAGGCAAGGTTTCATTTCCCAGCTCTGCTCCAAGGACCGCGGCTGAAAGCTTCTTCTTTTTTTTTTATCTTTCACGCGTTTCAAACCGGACAAGGTGATCTGAAAAATCGCATGAACGCACGCAATGTTTCAAAGCTGTACCCTCTCACTGCTTTTCTTCCTCAGCACAAAGACCACAGCTCCAGGTCTGCAAGTTAATTGAAAAAAAAAAAAAAAAAAAGCAGTTTCAATGTCATAAATGAAAGTTTGACAACTCAAAGATATAAAAGAAAATTATTGAAAAAAGGATCTTTCTGTGTTTTGGCCTCTGCTAGTCATTGTGACAATTCAGGCCCGACGCTGAAGGTCTGCTGCTCTTCAGACACAAACAGAATTTCAACAGAAAGGGAAACAAAAAAATATCCAAACTGTATTTCCCATTTTTAAATGCTCTGACATAAATTAGCCTGGAGAGGTGACAGAAGTTTGAGCATTTGGATTTCAAATCTTTGTTGTACTTCAATAAAAAGCCAGACTGTGTCCAAAATCATTTACTATTCAATACATCGTCCATTATTATTCCTCTCTGCTGCTCTTGACATTCCTGGTCTACGCTGGAGGACATGCTTTGTCACGTCTGCCTTCCTTTCCCCCCCTTGCATTCAAAAAGAGCCACACATTTAGCATTGCAGGGCTAAAACAGTCAAGAACATGATCAAAAACGATGCAGCATAACCAGAAATATCGTCTTTTTTATTGCACACATTGTCCTTGCTTATCAAAACACCTGCGTTACCTTCGAATCAACTGCAGCGCCAACTGTTTAGAGATGCGGGTGTGTTACGCTAGCACCGTCTTACGTAGCCTCGAGCTAAGACAGGCGATCTACAGAGGTCTGATAAGCTCCCGGGTCTTCAGACCAAACATACGCGGACTCATGCGACATCACATGAGTAGCTGAGTCACTGCGGTCTTTAATGAAGCTGCACTTTTGAGCCCTGCGTTCAGACTGCCAGACACTTGCCTTGTTGCACGCGCAGCTGCTGATGTAGATGAAACTGTAGTATCTTAAAAAAAATCTTAATTCTTTTGAATTCAAAACACTGGTTGTTGATACCTAACACTACAACACTGTGCAGAGGACCGCATTTTCAAGATTCCTGAGATCTTTTTTTTCAGAGATCGAGTAGGCATCGTGGTGTGGCGGTTAACACTGTCGCCTGAAAGCAAAAAGGTTCCTGGTTTGAGTCCTTCTTCCTTGTGGAGTTTGCATGTTCTCCTCGTATCTGCACTGCTAGGTTAAATGATGGCTCTAAATTGCCTGTAGGTGTGAGTGTGAATGGTTGCCTGTCTCTATGTGCTCTGCGATAGACTACCGTGTACTGGTCTACCTTGCCTCACGCCCAATGTCAGTTGTGCTCAGCCCCCCGCAAACACCGTCAGGAACAAGTGGTTGCCAATGATGGATGGGTGGATTGCCTCCAGTTTACCGTTACAAAACCTCCCTCTATTGTCCAGCCAACACAAGGTGTTGCAGGGACCGTGGCATTTTGTAGAAAATATTCTAACACCATATACAGAAGATTTTACAGCTACACGATATAAAGGAAAATACCCGATAACGATTATTTTGACTGATACTGCAATTGGGATATGATTCACGCATGATATTGGAGTGAATGCTGATTTTTGCACAATTATTCTCATTTAAATGTTTTGCGAGGAAATGTAACCGTCTTAAGTCCGTAGAAACGATTTGTACGCTGGGACATCTCTGCAGCTCTTTAGCCCCGGTCCACTCCATGTGTCCCACGATACAACGCCAAAAAGAGTGAACTAACATTAGTCACTTATGAGGGGATTGCTACCATCATGCTACAAGATTCAACAGGAAAAGAACCAACACCAGAGCTCACTAACAAAGAGTTGGTAATTCAAGATTTCAGCCTCTATAAAAAGCATTCATTTGACATTTTTTATGCCAGTAAAGATAAAAAAAGACATTTTAAACCCTGATGATGACAAACACTCATTAAACACTTGCATTTGCGTACCTAAAATGGTCCTATTATATAAGTATTTTCTAACAAAAGGGTGCCCTGGCTTTGTTTGTCTTTGCAGCTTTCACATTAGTTGGCTTCCCTTGTCCCAGTCAGACGAAGAGGAAACGAACATGATAAATAAAGCGTACTGCGAGCTGTTAAATGACACTTCTGCTTTGATTGTATTGGTATTTGTCGGTGTGGAATTACTCGCCTCCTGACAATTTGGGGGAAGAAAGCAGCGGGTTCTCACACACTCCTGTCAAAAGGCTGGGAGCAAACCCAGCCTTGTCCTGACATGACAGGCCGACCAGACTTTGCTGGAGAAGGTCAAAGGTCATGGGGGAGAACGAGGAAGGGGTGATAAAGGCAACAGGAAGGGCCACGGGATCAAGCCGGCGCAGATACACGGCACTCTGCTCGCGGTTATTGTCTCGACCTTACAACGAGTGGATGCTACGCCGGGGCACAGAGACGCAGTGGCAACAAAAGGCACAGGAAAGCACACAAACTGGCATTGTTAGTCGCATGGGTTTGTGTACAAAGAGCCGGAACACAGACTAAACAAAACACACACAAGGCTGAACGGGGCAGCCCGTACAAAAGGAGCTCGGGAGCTGTACACACGCATTTAATAATACAGACCACAAAATACAAATTCATTTGAATCCCTTTGGTCCAAAGATTATTCAGTGATGGAAAAGATTTGTTAGTTGCAGCCTAAACATCTATCAAATCGTTCCATTTGGCCATAAATGTGTCATATTTCTTACTTTTCCTTAAATACCTTTCCTAAATATAACCGACTATTACTTCCATTGTTGATTGTTTTGCCTGACACTGATCACTGAATACAGGCCATAGCTTTCCCACCTTTTTTTCAGTTTTTTTTAAATTTACGACACTACATCCCTGCAGACACCTGGGTGTTCCTACCACCCACATCGGGTGTCTAAATCCAGCGAGTGCAGATAAGCAGAGTCTCGTCCTTGCCGCCGAAGCTGTGCAGAGGTCAGCAGGAAGGAAGGGGAAGTGCTGCAGGAACGATGTGAATGCTATCGCCGCCGAGCAGAAAGCAGTAGGTAGGGCTGCCCCTTCTGTTTATGGAGCTGTCGTTACCGCCGTGATTGATGGCTCGCCACAGACAATTCACATCTCCCTCACGGGCCACATAAGGTGGAGGGAGACGAGGTGGGAGAAGAAGAAGAAGAAGAAGAAGTGTGTGGGAAACAACTTGGAAAAACATTTCCAGCCGTGGAGAATGTTGAGTCCACCTTCCAAAATGTCCGACCCTTTAATTAAATCATCTTTAATCATTGAGTCTGTGTCATTGGATAAGATAGCCAGGTGAACTTTAATTGTCCAGTGATTGCATTCGGAATAATCTCACATTAATGTGGGTGTCACGATTCTCCAAAGTCACAGATCGATTCAAGTTTGGATTTAAATCTCTCGTACTGCTCATGGCTGCTGCACCTGTATTCGACCTGACTGAGGCGCTCTGTTGTGTGTCTCTTTTAAGCCCCACTCCTGAAAAACCCAGTTTGCTCTGATTGGTCAGGCACTTCCTGGTCTTCTGCTGTCCCGTTCTCCGTCTGTACTACTCACTACTAACTCCGTCATCTCGACCTGGACTGCGGTCATTGGTGTGGTGGTGTTACTATAAGTGACAAGATGGTTTGCTCTTCGATCGACTGCACAAACAGATGGTTTAGAAAGACACGTGTTAACATTAGCTTTGTTATGCTAATTAAATAGCCGCACTTGCACACTGACTTGAATACAGCCTGCTATCTATGACGCATACACAAGATGCTAATCTAGAGGGAGGATTCAGGCCGTGAGGGTCGGTGTTTTACAGTCCATGAGCATGGGGCTGTGTTGACTATCAGTTTAAATCATAGATCATAAATGCTGGCTGCCTGCACCTCACTCCCGGAGCCGGTGTAATCTCCGCTAGAGACATGGGAGTGCCTGAACTCGACTTGCCGAGTCGGTACCCCCCCCCCCCCCCCCCTTGATGTTGAGGCTTGATGTCTGACTGCCGAGAAAGTGGAAAAACTGTCTGACAGAAGGCGTTGACAGCAGTTTGTATCCTGAGCAGATCCACTCATGGGAGATTACAGTGGTTACCCATAAACCCGTTTACCTCATTATTCGAAACTTTGGTCAAGTTTAGCATGAACATCCGACATTATAACAAGACATATATGACAGAAACTAAGGAAAAGCATAATAGGTCCACCTTCAAACAATAGACCACATGGTATCAAGTGTGATACACCCGCTACACGCACACAGTGAATCTGGTAGCAGGTAAAACACTCGTCTGTACGCCCGTTCCCCGTGTTTAGCTGTAAGAAGACACAGGAGTATGTGAACAGCAGTGTCCACACATATGGTTTACTCATTCCCAGTGAGTATACAAAAGTGCAATCCTCACCTGCTGTGATATACTGTCCGCAGAGGACCGAACTCAAAGTGTGGACGTCTTTTAGAGGAAAAACACCATGAACAGTCTGAACCTTTGCCTCGTTTTTCCACTTCACTCCATCTTAAATCATTAATATTTTCTTCCTTCTAAAACTTGCAAGAAAACCGAGTGGATGCTGCAGGTCTTCTCTCTCTTATCAAAAGCGTCCAGCACTTAGCATCTCTGCTGTTACATCCAAGTCTTGTTGTCATCGATGTTATTACTTATTCATCGGAGCTTCAGCGGTGGCAGCACTTTAGGCTGGTGACCTTTCACACTGAACTCTACAGAGAATAATGGCCAGGACGGTAAGGTACGCTTTGTGCTGAAATCTATGTTTAGGTGGAAAAAGTCCCCGTTGGTATAAGGTGCAGCTAATGCAGGGCTGCGACACCTCAGGCCACAGCAGCTCGGGGGGCTCGGGGCTTCCTCTGCTTTTCAAATATTCATCCCCTCGTAGCGTGAGACACAGCGTGGGACACAAAACAAGACGGCAGTCCTGCTGGGTCCAGGATCTGCCAGTGTACACACATACACACCAGGACAAACACAGCAGAGAAAAAAAACAAACAGATGGAGAGATCTAGATGTCAGAGACATACACGCGCACCCCTTTGTAACCACGAGCACAGGGCTGGTAATGATGGAAACCCACTGCTGCGTGCCCGCTGAAAGAGCAGACTGGATGTTTTTTGCATCTTTCTCTGCTGAACGAGCAGGTAGCCCGAGGTCGGGTTCAGGGGGGGGGGAGAGCAGGGGACCGTCTGCTGACAGATCGCCTTTACTCCCCGGCTGTTTGCTGAGCCATCTTGGGCATCCTTCCACGGGATTGTGATTGCATTTTGTAGCCTCGAGCAGCTTCCTCGTGTCATGGATCCCTCCTCATGTTGCAGACATCTGGTTAGCTCTGGGCTCTTCTAGTCTCCCCTGTGCTCCCTGCTGTGCTGGATCGTTTGATTAAGCCTGCATCGCTCCTAATCATACTCAGAGCTCCTTCTCCCCCCCCCCCCCCCCCCCCCCATACCTGCAGAGCTGCTCCCTTACTGCCTCAAAGTCCCAATGACAACAGCATTTTGAGGCCCTAATGTGACACATTATTTAGTTTGAACAGGACGTTTGGGCAGGATGTACACAGTGTTGTTAAGAAAGAGGTGAATACAATTTGTGACAGGGTTTTTACTAAGAAGTGGGACATTTTTCACAAACAATAAATGAATTAATGATTAATTGTGATACACAATAATAGAATAATCGTTTGTTTCAGCCTGGAGCTTTTCCCCAACATCTCCCTGCATCTTATTTACAATGTTATTTCTAAGTTCCTTTGTTCGATTTCAACTTGTACAAATACATTTTGCTCCTAAATGAACCTATTTTTTTAAACTCATCATGCACAAATTGAGGAGACATGTCACCAAACAACTAAGGATGAACTGAGCTTTTCTCATTTGCACTCGCTCGCCTGTTAAATCCAGAGCGGCGTGGATCCTATTTATTACCACTTGCTCATCTGCCCAATCGCTAAGCTATTCATTATCAAGGTGACTAACCTGCGCAACCATTAGCTGCGAATGCTATTCATTTCATGTTAGTTGGCGCAGGTATGCTGTTAACGAGCGAGTGGCCATTAATTCTGCAGGTACAAAAGGAAAAATGTGACCCCGTTTCAGAGAGCTGCGGCACACCGCCAACACACGGCCGCCGCATGTTTAACTGGCCTCATAGGGGAGAGAGACTTACAGTGTGTTTACACAGTGGCATCTCTGAGCTGGTATTAATAATAGAGCCACTTAGCATTCAGAGGCACTGGTCTCAGCCTCGTTGTTTGTTTCACAGGTCATTAAATTTATGCCGCAGCCCTAATGTTCATTACAGCAGCAAACTGGCCAGGGGTCTGTAACACTCGCTCACTGTCTTTAATCCCCCGCTGTATTCCAAACACCGGCTTTCTTTTCATCCCTCGCTCATTCTAACGTCCCTCACATCTCAGTCCGTTTGCTTCTTTTCCTGGTTTAATTAAAAGGATTGTGCCACTGTTTCCTCGTGTTGTTTTTTTCCCCCCTGACCAAATTATCCAACCCCCTCTCACAGGCGAAAAACCCATGATCGTCAAATCAAGTTTGTTCATAAAGCACGTTTAAAAAAACTACCAGAGTTGATCAAATGTGCCGTACAATCAAATCAAATGAAACAGTGCATCATGGAGACTGCAAACAGTCGCAGAAACAGTAGAGATAACACAATTAAATGCATAGGGAAGGAGATGGAAGACACAAAACTACTTAAGGATATGTAAGTCTGGAGCCTTAAAAGTGTCCACAGAGGGGGGGGACACTTAATTGAAAATGGTAAGATGTTCCAGAGTTAATGCGGGGACCAGGTGGGGGGCACGTTTAACACGCGCGCACACTGTAAATCAACGCTGCGTGAAATTCACGCTGCAGCCACAAACAGCAGCCGGGTCCCACAGGCTCCAAACCACCCACCAGTCCCTTCATTATTCCTTAATGCGACTGATTATTCTCTCCGCAGAAGAAAGAAAAAAAGAAAAAGCGGCCACACGGTCCTGCAGGAGAAAATACAAACACTTTAAGGATTGAGCAAACACTCTGTTTAATCTAATTAATCCTCTTGGAAATGTAGCGCACTTTGAAGGCCTTGTGAGCAGCCGCTGGAGGAAACTAACAGCAGTTGAACCGCGGGAGGAAAACAGAAACGATTCCTTGTAGGAAGAAGTTCCGTGGGTCAGATACCGACTGTTCGTGCTTCTCCGTTGCCAAGACCCACAGGACCTTTATTCCCAAAGTAACTTCATGTTGAGAATCCAAGGATGAAATAGGAGAACATTAAAGCTCAGGCTACCATTTGAAGTAGTTAATTAAGAAAACACAGAGGGACTAGAATAATTATTTACAGGGTCTGCATGTTTGTCATCCTTTCGAAACAAATGGTCATAAAAAATAAAATATGAAAGCATTATATTGCCTAATAATGCTTAATCTTATGAGCCTAATACCACAAGGTCGATGTATTCTCATCAAGGGGTCCGTATGACAACGTATGACACTGCGACTGGTAGTTTCACGTTTACGTTGAGGCACCAAAACAACTTTGTGACTTTCAGTAAACGAGTTCAGTCTCAAAATGTACATGTACATTTATTTAAAACAGGCAGTCTTATTGAGACTGGGATCTCTTTCTCAAGGCAGACCTGTGTCCAAAATAGACATCTACAATTTAAATATACACAGACACATAACACTCACAGTTTCACAATTAAGGAAAGTATTTTCATGTGTTGTTAATACTGAATCCCAAAGCTAATGCCTCTAATCTAAAACACAGACATCTAAAATGCATGCAGTGCAATAGGGATATCATCTACGCATCTGCAAATCTGAAGACAACAGCGATAATGTTAAAGCTCTCACTAGTTAGTCAGTGAGTTCATCAGAAGAACAGAAGCTAAATCGTCAGCCCCACTGAGCAAAAACAAACACACCCTAGTAAACTCCTGATGTCACCTTCCCCCTTTTCTCAAACGTTTCCTGTTTGTATCTGCCGTTTGCGGACAATGCCAAAAAGATGAGAACAAAAACAGAAAAGGGTAGGTCGATAAAGGATCCACACATACTCTGGCTGGGTTTAAAATAGTTGATAATTTAGAGATTGCGGATCCGATATCACATCTCATCTCATCTTCAGCCTCTTATCCGGGGTCGGGTCGCGGGGGCAGCAGCTTTAGCAGGGGACCCCAAACTTCCCTTTCCCGGGCCACAAGATGTAATCTCTCCACCTGGTCCTGGGTCTTCCCCGAGGCCTCCTCCCAGCTGGACGTACCTGGAACACCTCCCTAGGGAGGCGCCCAGGGTTCATCCTTACCAGATGATCCTGAACCACCTCAACTGGCTCCTTTCAACACAAAGGAGCAGCGGCTCTACTCCGAGTTCCACACGGATGCTGAACTTCTCGATTCGCAAAAACGAAAATCGATCTGATCTTGGCATCATATGAAACTATCAGATCTAAGGAACCCGTCGGTTCCAACCATGTCATGTTTGCTTGTCAGGATGGGTTTAAATCATGCTTCAAAGTTACAAGCTCCATTTTGACAAACTAGCATGGCCTTTTTCAAAAGGGGTCCCTTGACCTATGACCTCCAAATATCTGAATGAAAATGGCCTTCAATACTCGTTGTCTGAGTCTGTAGAGCTGCACTTTATTGTGCCGGTTGCTGAAATGTGTTCATGTTAAAGAAAAATGACTTTGACTACTTTGGGGTCATTTCTTAATGTAAACGGTAACATTTCTAATCATGCACCAGGTTAGAAGGGTCAGGTACAGTATGTTATCTGAGAATCTCTTTCATATCCAAAGCAAATGTGTTTTTTGTAACTGAAACTTCCCAAAACGAGTCGATATCGAAGTGAATTGGAAATTGAATCGATTCAGGAAACAGTGGTGGTACCCTGCTCTAGGACGTGGTCATTGTTTAAAAATGTGTACTGCGATACATATCGTGAAGTTGTAGGCAATCCGCAGCCCTAACACAGACATATAATTCATGAATAAAATGTTTATTTGACGAGGAACTGGGACTCGAATAAAGTAAAGTTGATGAAGTTAAAAATATACTCTCTCTGTGAACTAGATGATCTAATCCCTCGCCCCTTCTGCCCGCTCCGACCTGAATCTGAGCGTTTGCAGTGGAGGATCAGAGGCTCTGCAGAGCATCGAGTCGTGCTGCTCTCTAATTAAAGCTGACGCTACCGCTGAAGCCCGCCAGCGCCCGGGTCAAAGGTCACCGCGCAACCACTGACACAAGCAGGTAGCCAGCCACTGTGAAACTGGCTGACAGGCAAGCCGCCGCCTGCCACCACCAGCCTCCCCTCCTCCACCCCTTTAACCTGCACTTCTCCTCCCACTAGTCCCTGCTTCTCATTTTATTATTCCTCCAATTCCCTCCAAGACAAAAAAAACACCCGCCTCTACACATTAACCACTCAATGACATGGGACTGAAAGAATAGAGAGAGAGAAACAGAGGAAAGGAGGGGAGGAAATCTTTGTCAGCAGAGCATCTATAGGAGACTTGCACTTCAGAGCCCTTTCAGTGCCATGAAAGAGCGGGGACACTGCTTCGAAGGCCATCGTAGGACGCGGGGCCAAACATGTCACTGGAAAAATAAATACCGTAGGTGGAAATTTCCCCTGTGCGCCTCTCATACGAACAGACCGCGCCAGAACAAAGGCGCGCTGTTGACCTTCCAAGTGTCCATTCTCTTTAGAGCAAAATGTAGCCGGACCTTGGTTGTGTTTTCCTCGAGATGCAGTCAAGAAAGAAAGGTTTTCGAGGACACTGGTGGTGAGGGAAGCAAGTGAGAGAGGGGGAGGGAGGGAGGGAGAGAGAGAGAGAGAGAGAGAGAGAGAGAGAGAGAGGGAGAGAGAGAGAGCTGAAGCAAGTGAGAGAGAGAGAGAGAGAGAGCTGAAGCAAGTGAGAGAGAGAGAGAGAGAGAGAGAGAGAGAGAGAGAGAGAGAGAGAGAGAGAGAGAGAGAGAGAGCTGAAGCAAGTGAGAGAGAGAGAGAGAGAGAGAGAGAGAGAGAGAGCTGGAGCAAGGGGAGAGACAGAGAGAGAGAGAGAGAGAGAGAGAGAGAGAGAGAGAGGGCTGGAGCAAGGGGGAGAGAGGGAGAGAGAGAGAGAGAGAGAGAGAGAGAGGGCTGGAGCAAGGGGGGGAGAGAGGGAGAGAGAGAGAGAGAGAGAGAGAGAGAGAGAGAGAGAGGGCTGGAGCAAGTGAGAGAGAGAGAGAGAGAGAGAGAGCTGGAGCAAGTGAAAGAGAGAGAGAGAGGGGAGAGAAAGAAAGAGAGAGAGAGAGAGAGAGAGAGAGAGAGAGAGCTGGAGCAAGTGAGAGAGAGAGAGAGAAAAATAAAGCAGAGAGAAAGAAAGAGAGAGGAGGAGCTGGAGCAAGTGCGAGAGAGAGAGACAGAAAGAGAGAGAGAGAGAGAGGGAGAGAGAGGGAGAGCTGGAGCAAGTGAGAGAGAGAAGGGGGAGAGAGAGAGAAAGAGAGAGAGAGCGAGCGAGCTGGAGCAAGTGAGAGAGAGAGAGAGAGGGAGAGAGCGAGCGAGCTGGAGTAAGTGAGAGAGAGAGAGAGAGAGAGAGAGAGAGAGAGAGAGAGAGAGAGAGAGAAGAGGAGACATGCCCACTGGTTGTCCTTTAGGATACAGAGAAATAATATTCCCATCAACTAAACTGAGAAGTGTAAGCCAAGGCAGAGATTCAGGAGGGATGTTGATCTGGTACAAGACGAACCTCACTCACTCAATTGAATTGCTCAAAAAAGGAGATTTCTCAATTTGGATCAAAATAAAAAAAGAGGTGGTCTCCACAGACAGAGACATATTCATGTGTACAGCCTATATCCCCCCATCAGAGTCCCCTTACTATAATGAAAACAGCTTCTCCATCCTTGAAGATGAGATCAGCCTCTACCAGACAAAAGGAAACGTGCTGATCTGTGGTGATCTTAACGCCAGAACAGGCCCAGAATCAGATCTAATCAACACACAAGGAGACAGACATATACCTGGCCAGATCAACATCCCCTCTCCTTCGCACAAAAACAGGAACAACTTCGACAAAACTGTCAACAGAAATGGGCAGCAACTGCTGCAGTTGTGTCGCACGCTGGGTCTGTACATCGTCAACGGTCGGCTTCGAGGGGACTCCTTTGGTCTCTACACTCACAGCTCTCCTCTTGGCAACAGCACTGTGGACTACAGTATTACAGACCTGGAGCCTTTCAGTGTAAGAGCATTCACCGTCAGCCCCCTCACACCCTTATCCGATCACAGCAAAATAACCCTATACCTTAGGAAGACACCAACTGACCCCCATGTAGCAGAGCCCGGTAAACTCAACCCCTCCAAACAACCCTATAGATGGACGAGTAATAGTAAGGATGACTACCACAGAGCCATCGGTCATCCAGCAGTCCAATCCCAATTAGATCATTTTATCACCACCTCCTATCCCCACAGCACTGACGGCCTGAACCAGGCTGTGCGGGATATTAACTCCATATTTGACAGCACAGCATTGCTCTCCAATCTGAAACAATCTGAGTATCAAAGTTCAAATTCAGCTAACGAAAAGTGGTTTGACTCTGACTGCAGGTGTCTGAGAAAAACACTCCGGAAATTATCCAATGAGAAACACCGAGAACCTGACAATCATGAGCTCCGCCTCCAGTACTGGGAAACATTGAAATCCTATAGAAAAACACTGAGAGCTAAAAAGGAGCAGCATGAACAGCGTCAGCTTGAAGAAATTGAGGAGTCCATTGACTCAAACAATTTTTGGAAAAAATGGCATTCATTCAACAAACCAAACAAGGAAGAATTGGCTATTAAAAACGGGGACATATGGAAGAAACATTTTGAAAATCTATACAGTGCAATCACACTGGATTCAGACCAAAATCATCTGCTCAACAAATTAGAAAATCTGGAATCAATCATTAAAGACAACCAAAATCCTTTAGATTATGAGATGAATGAAGGGGAACTGCTGGCTAAGATCCAGAACCTGAAGCCCAGGAAAGCAAGTGGCCCGGATGGCATCTTAAATGAAATGCTCCAGTTTAGCAGCCAGAAAATCAAGACTGCCATGTTAAAATTATTCAATCTCATACTCAACATTGGACATTTTCCTGACACCTGGAGCCAAGGGCTCATCACTCCAATATTCAAAAGTGGAGACAAATATGATCCAAACAATTACAGAGGCATATGTGTCAGCAGCAACCTGGGGAAGTTATTCTGCAGCATCTTAAACAGTCGACTGCAAAACTTCCTCAGGGAGCACAAAGTCCTGAACAAGAGTCAGATTGGTTTTACACCACAACACAGAACCACTGACCACATCTACACCCTGCACAGCCTCATCCAGAAACACGTCCACCACAACAACAACACCATCTTCTCTTGTTTTGTAGATTTCAAGAAAGCATTTGACTCAATTTGGCATCATGGTCTGTTTCTGAAATTACTAGAAAAAGGTATTGGAGGAAAAATCTACGACATTATCAAGACAATGTATATAAATAATAAATGTGCTGTCAAAATTGGAACTAGGGAAACAGACTTCTTCCCACAACATAGAGGAGTGAAGCAGGGGTGCAGTCTGAGCCCCACCCTGTTTAACATTTACATAGACGAACTGGCCAAATCCCTGGAAGAGTCAGAGATCCCTGGTCTCACCCTCTCCGACACAGAAGTCAAATGTTTAATGTTTGCAGATGACCTAATACTGCTCGCTCCATCAGAGGAGGCTCTACAAAAGCAGCTAGATCACCTGCAAAAGTTCTGTCAGACCTGGGCCCTGACCGTAAACCTGGAGAAGACAAAAGTCATGGTCTTTCAGAAACGACGCAAGAGTCAGAATCATCCCCACAGGTTCCACCTGGACCTTACGGACATAGAATACACACACAGCTACACATATCTAGGACTAAATATCACATCGACGGGAAATTTCAATCTGGCCATTAAAGATCTCAGAGACAAAGGCAGAAGAGCTTTCTGGACTATAAAAAAGTCTTCAAACATCGACATCCCTGTCAAAATCTGGATCAAAATATTTCAATCCATAATCGAACCAATCATATTGTATGGTAGTGAAGTGTGGGGCCCGCTCATGAACCAAGACTTCCAAAAATGGGACAAACACCCAATCGAAAGCTTGCACACTGAGATCTGCAAAAGCATCCTCAAAGTTCACAGGAACACCCCCAACAACGGATGCAGAGCTGAACTGGGCCAATTCCCCCTTTTAATTCGGATCCAAAAAAGAGCAATAAAGTTCTACCAACACCTCAGAGCCAGTGAGCCCAGCTCCTACCACTACAAAGCCCTACAATGCCAAGAGGAGAGCAAAGGAGGGAGTCCCCTCAGCCAGCTGGTCCACAGGCTGAACTCCAACAGCACCGGGCACCAAGACCGCCCTCACACCATCCAGCCCCACCAAATTATAGCAAAAGAAAAAGACAATTACATCGACTATTGGACATCCACAACCAAAACCCAGAGCAAACTTCAATGCTATTTGGCCCTAAACAGACGATACTCCATGGCAGATTATCTGAGCTCTGTAACTGAGCCCAGACTGAGGAAAACGTTGACCATGTACAGACTCAGCGACCACAGTCTGGCTTTAGAGAGCGGCAGACACAGGCAGACCTGGCTGTCCAGAGAGGAACGGCTGTGTCGCTTCTGTCCACACAGACAGGTGGAGACAGAGCAACACTTCCTGTTGTACTGCGACACATACACTGATCTCAGAACCCTGATATACACTAAAATCACAGGTTCAACCCCAGACTTCCCCAAACTATCCGACCAAGAAAAGCTACAACATTTACTGGGAGAAAAAAGTGGCACTGCTGTAGATGCAGCGAGATATGTGAACGCCTGCCACAGGAGAAGAGACGAGCTGCACAACAACACCTGACATGATTTCCTCCACATGAGTTGACCTGCACACTGATATGCTGCTTATTATTGTTATTGATATCATCATTATTATTATTATTGTTGTTGTTATTGTTATCATCATCATTATTATTATTATTATTGTTATTATCATCATCATCATCATTATTGTTACTTTTTTCTGTAACTCTGTACGCTTTGGCAATATTGTGAACCACAGTCATGCCAATAAAGCTTGTTGAAATTGAAATTGAAATTGAGAAAGGGAGAGAGAAAAAGAAAGCAGAGAGAGAGAGAGAGAGAGAGAGAGAGAGAGAGAGAGAGAGAGTGAGAGAGAGAGAGAGAGAGAGAGAGAGAGAGAGAGAGAGAGAGAGAGAGAGAGAGAGAGAGAGAGAGTCAAGTCCAAGTGAACCAGAGCTTGTAAACCGCAGTCACATGTGCTCAGGTCTCTTGTTTACAGGTCAGAGTTGTCGCAGCAGGTCAGACGCTGCCGGCTGCAGAGTCAGCAGCGTTGTCACTGCAGCCCCGCGGCCTTTTCTGTAGCTTTTATTTTGTGCTGCTCGGCTTTCTGAACACGAGGAACTGCTGGCTGTCAGATGTCAACATCCACCTCCTCCTCCTCCTCCTCCTCCTCCTCCCACCTCCTCTTGCTGCTGCTGTTGTTGTTGCCCAGAAACCCTCACGCTTTGAGGTTGTTCCCGGGGAGTTGATTGGGTTTTACGTGCTCACTCCTAACAAACTGCTCTTCTGCTTGTGGTTTATTTGATATGGACACACACACACAATACACAATACACAACTGCGAGGCATTGCGACACGACGTGACACTTTTGTTAATTAGTAAAGCTTTTGCATCAGCGTAAAAATAGCAAATATAACGTTAAAGTCTCCACCTCGCTTGCATCAGTCATGACCACACCACGCCCCTCCCAAGATTAAATAACTGCGACTTTTCACATTTGTAACACCTCACTTTGTTTATATGGATGTGTTCTTTAATAGGAAGCCTTGTGAAAACCTTTGCAGAGTTATATCAGTGCAAAATCCACATAGAAAAGGTCTGTTTTTGATATTAATATATCTGTTATCAGGGAATTTCTCCTCAAAAAATCCTATATCGGACGCTCAATGCAAACTTTGCAGCTTTCAGTCGGCACCAAAAGAAAGTATGGAGGCTTAACATGCAGCCCTATTAGTCAGAATTTTGAAAAATACTGTATTTTTTGGTGAAAGATCAGGAAAAAAGATAAAAGACTTGAAAGCTGCTGAAAGAAAAAACACGCCAACACGTCTCTTCTCACACTGGAATGAAAATTAGCTGAAGGTGAGACGCGTTTCCTTTTAGCCCAGACATTAAGAGTCTCACCGCAACAGATGGATGAGCGTCTCTCACACTCACAATCAAGGGCTCCCAGATAAAACACGGAGACCATATTAGGGTGAAAAGAGCCAGGCGACTCGCGTATAACAACCTGTTCTGTATGTTTACGTCACCGCATGCAGACAAAGAGGAGGTAGAATATTAGGGAGGTCAAAAAAAACATCCGGTTTTCTCAACATGTCTGTTTTTTCATGCGCATTTTATGTCCATTAGTTTCCCTAAGAGACAGCGCTCTGTATCTGTCCGACAGGGAACGAGTCAAAGAGACCAGTTGCGTCGACATGCTCACACACACGCACGCACGCACGCACGCACAGACATGCAAACCGACAGGGACGATTACCTCCCAGCCAGAGGCTCTGTGTGTATTGTAACCACAGTCTGTCCACACCACCAGGGACAAACACCGGTCTGACCTCAGAGCAGCGCCGACAGTCTTCTACACAACTACAGAGCAGACACACACCAGCGGTTGAGAGAGCTGTCCCTCTCCATTACTCACGGAGCGCTGCGGCTCACATCCACACTAAAAAAGGTGGTAACAAGCCCACATAACAGACTTAAAATGAATTACAATTATTAATCTTATGATAGATTTTGTTTATTTAACTTAAAAAAAAGATCAGAATTTAACCTTAACAATACCGGAGCTCCAGTGATTAATTGGGGATAACGATGCATCGTGAGACAGTTCAAAACTGGTTTAAATGCATGAAGAAAACGTGTCAATACATTACTATCAGTGTTTCTCTTATGATGCGGGCGATGCTGATGAGCGGCGATGCTGATGAGCGGCGATGCTGATGAGCGAAGGTGCTGATAAGCGTTGTTGAAATTTCGCACGATCATTAATATCCTCTGCGGCCGGTTTTTACCGAATGGCGACATACGCGGCACAGATGTCCGTCGCTGCTGCCTCGCTACAGCCAACGTTGGTGATCTGCATAGTTTGTGCGTCCTGACCCCGGCGTCAGTCAGACCCAGACTCAGATGAGGAGTCTGCTTTCACTAAAGAGGTGGACTAGCAGATGGTAAAAGTGTAGTTAGCATGTTTTATTAGTGCCTTTTGTTTGTTAGCTTCTTAGCTTGTAACTGTCAGTCTTTGCCGGTGTTGTGTCCAAGTCGTTCCCCGTCCAATAGTATTTCACATCTCAGACAATTGAGTTTATGGATTAGTGACGTACCAACTACAGCTGTCCAGGATACATGCACGGACATCTCCTCCTTAAGGAAGGGATTGTGAAAACACCTATCTAGTGACGAACGGTGCTCAGATTGAAGTCACTATAGTCAGTGTGGGTCATTTTCCTTTCATTTTGCCGTGAATCTTGTGATTGGCTGGATCCAGAGCAGGTTTTAGGCTGCATCAGCCCTTTTCCAGGCCCGACAGTGTTTGATGGAGCCGCTGGTCGTCGAGCGGCAGACCTCTGGCTGTCCAGGCCGGTGACTGATGCACACGAGGCCAAGCAGGAGAGCTTTATTAAAACGATGGCCAGGACCCATCACTCTCCCTCTGACATATTGGGGGCTCACCTTGGTGTGGGGGTGCAGCAGCAAGAGAAGGAGGGATCAGGGAGACGCGAGACATTTAGTCTGAATCAACAAACCTCTGTTACGACGTACAGTGTTTATTACACTTATTTAAAAACTGTTTCATGTATTTGTTGCATAACGCGTTCGTGCATACGTGCCTGTGTGTGTGTGCGTGCGTGGAGGGTGAGTCATTTAGCAGGGAGCGCCGTGAGCCGGCACACAGACGAGCGCGAGGGCACGATGACAAATCCATCACTTAACCCTCTCATTTACTCCTTTGACTGGCACTGAGGAACCACACACACACACACACACACACACACACACACACACACACACACACACACACACACACACACACACACACACACACACACACACACACACACACACACACACACACACACACACACACACACACACACACACACACACACACACACACACACACACACACACACACACACACACACACACACACACACACACACACACACACACACACACACACACCTTCCCCTCCTCCCAGCCTTCATCACCTGCTGCAGGAGGCTCCTTACAGTCTGCATCTGTAACCTGAGGACCACCTGCAGCTGCACCAGCACCCACGGGTGCACCAGGCAGGGCCAACAACAACAGCAGCAACAGCAATACACATACTAATGCTCACACACACACACACACACGGCAGGAGCGTCCACCACAATCCGGTAACAGATGCTTGACGCATTCCTATTTGACGCTCCATTAAGTAAAGGTGTCACATCTTAACATCAATGAATCATTACCTCATTAATTATGAAACATCGTTGTAATTAAAGTGACACCGCTGACCAATGGAAACATTTCTTTACCAAGCAAAAAAAACAAAAAACCTGCTTCTTTATTTGTTTGTCTGATCACATTATGACACTTTCAACATGTGATCCTCTGCAGGGGACAAGGAAACATTGATTTAGTTACAAATCTGAATTCTCTTATTTCTCTCTTATCTACATAATAACTCCTGAGTCAATATTTGTAGTCGGCATATTCACGACAAACAAACCGTTACCGTTTTTATTAGAGACAAAATTAGAGACAACAGTGTTTTTCTTTATCTTTATCCTTTTGAAAAGAACTATTTAAATAACTATGTTAGACTAGAGTCATTAAACTGCTTTAAAAGGTCTTTTTTTTAAATTTATCTTCAAATTAATGATCTAAAACTAAGTGAAATCAACTTAAAGAGAACAGTTTTAATCAGGTGTGTCTATATCAGCAGCTATTCTTATACAAGAGAATGATATATATGGTTATACTGTATATATATATATATTTATACTGTAAACATAAATGTCTTTAAAACTCAAAGAACTGTTTGGTTTTCTCTGGTTTCATGTTGGTCACGTTTGGAGCTGCACCTGATAATCATCTACGGTTTTAATCAATTCATTGCTTTGTTTCTAAAACAGTGAAAGTTCCCATTATAATCTATCAGAGGTCGTTTATGTATTTAAATGACTTTGACCAAAAAGAGAATTAGCAAATGCTCAAATTTTGAGAAGACAATGTTCCGCATTTTTGCTTTAAATTATACAGTTGTGAAAAATTGTTGCAGATGAATTTCCTGTCGATTGACTGACTGACAGATGGTTTAGAAAGACGCTGTGTTAACGTTAGCTTTGTTATGCTAATTAAATAGCCGCACTTGCACCATGACTTGAATACAGTTTGCTATCTATGACGCATATCTGGAGCAGAGGGAGGATTCAGGCCGTGAGGGTCGGTGTTTTACACTCCATGAGAATGGGACTGTGTTGAATATCAGTTTAAATCATAGATCATAAATGCTGGCTCAGTCTCATTCCCTGTTTTGGACAGAATTAAGCATCAGAATAACCTAAAACACAGACCGACTCATTAAAAAACTGATGCGTTGACATCGAAAAACAAAAAAAACAATAAAGTTCTCTGTAGTATTCAGGGAAAAAAGCCGTATCTCTTAATTTTCTTCTTTGAAAAGTCACAACTTTATTGTAAAACTGTGGTGGGGGGATGCGTAAAAGCTAATTTCATTCTCTGCATGTTTTCGACATCTTGTGACATTTGGGAGGTCTGACAAACAAACCCTCTGCGGAGTGAAAGACACGCGGGCAGAGCGACCACGGAGCCCTTGACTTCTTGGTGACGGACATTTGTCAGGGACCATTGCCTCATCGGAGGTAACGCTGCCATGTGCTCACACTCACACTGTGTGTGTGTGTGTGTGTGTGTGTGTGTGTGTGTGTGTGTGTGTGTGTGTGTGTGTGTGTGTGTGTGTGTGTGTGTGTGTGTGTGTCAGGCAGGCAGACTGCCAACACAAACTGACAGAGGCTGGCGCCGGTTAAGAGGTGACTTAGGGGTGATTAAGCTAAAAGCAGCCGACGCGAATGTCAGATCTCAACGACGAATGAAAACAGAGTTGAAAAAACACTACATTCATTATAAAGCTGTCCAAATATATAAAATATATAAATATATATATAGTTTAGAAGAGAAACTTTTTTTCTCTTTCTGTTTTAAATGCCAGATAAATTAAATATCTGGAACAACATGCATGAAGAATTGAATACATGAATATGAATACAGAGAATTACATATGAATATATATATAAATTATAATATATCTTTTTTTTCATGTTTATTTGTCTTATTATCATCTACCCAAGAACTTCCACATTATCAGTGTTTGGGTTTGTTTTGTTGAAAGAAGAAAATTAAAGAAAACGAATGAAACACCAACGTACAGTTTACATTTTCTACTACGTTGTCATTTACATGTGCCTTCATCATTTCAATTTAGGTTGTGCAGTAAATTTGCAGGTCAGGACCCAAAGAACGAGGTTGCGGGTAGAAGTGGCTAAAATGTGTTTCCTCAGGAGGGGGGCTGGAGTCTCCCTTAGAGAGAGGGGGAGAAGTTCAGCATCCGTGAGGAACTTGGAGTAGAGCCGCTGCTCCTTTGCGTTGAAAGGAGCCAGTTGAGGTGGTTCAGGATCATCTGGTAAGGATGAACCCTGGGCGCCTCCCTAGGGAGGTGTTCCAGGCACGTCCAGCTGGGAGGAGGCCTCGGGGAAGACCCAGGACCAGGTGGAGAGATTAGATCTCCACACTGGCCTGGGAACGCCTCAGGATCCCCCAGTTAGAGCTGGTTAATGTGGCCCGGGAAAGGGAAGTTTGGGGTCCCCTGCTAAAGCTGCTGCCCCTGAGACCCGAGCCCGGATAAGAGGCTGAAGATGAGATGAGATGAGTAAATTTCCAGGATTGTAAGTAAGACGTGAGCTGGTTTTATAATCCAGATTAGAGTAATCTCATCTAATTATCAGGATAATCGTGACGCTCCTCACAGGTGATGTTTACGTTTACTGCAGCTTTTCCTCTAACTGTAATATTAATTTGGCCAAGGCTAAAAAAATAAATAACAGTTCAAATCAAATAGTGAAAGTGTTTTTTCTGCGCGTACAATTAACACCACTGTGTATTTACCAACCACACAGACGACAAATGTGAGTTTCATCATTTGATAGTCCATCCTGCTGTGATTTCTTTATGACATACTATTTTATGACTTTAATAATAAGGGAGGCCGTTGTGATTTATGATTTTTAACTTTAAGAAAAAGACGTGTCCCATCTGTGACGCCATAAAACATTTGTTTCCTAACTAAATGTAAGATAAAGTGATCCCAGTGTGTTTCCGTGCCATTTTACGTTAATATTTTGTTTATTATTGGGGTAATATTGTGTTTTATTTTGGCCAGGAGAATCACAACACGCCATTTTCATTTTGCTTTTAATGTCAGTATACTCTATAATTAATATTGATGATGTAAACAGGAGTGTCTGTATACTTTTGGCCATATAGTGTAGATCTGAAAACACACACACACACACACACACACACACACACACACACACACACACACACACACACACACACACACACACACACACACACACACACACACACACACACACACACACACACACACACACACACACACACACACACACACACACACACACACACACACACACACACACACACACACACACACACACACACACACACACACACACACAGCTGACCTTTACGTTGAGAAATGAATACATGAATAAAACTAAAATCTGCAAATGACAAATCTGCATTTGGCCGTCCAGGTTTCCCCCCGAGGTGCGTTCAGAGAGTCAAATGAGGGCAGTTGGATTTAATCTGCTGCTCCTGGGAGACAGACGCACGCACGCACGCACGCACGCACGCACGCACGCACGCACGCACGCACGCACGCACGCTGATTTGCTATTGAATAAACCAACCACACACTGATTGCCATTTCATGTGCTAACAAAAGTAAGCACTGTGAAGAAAGAGGAGAGGAGGAATAGCAATAAAAGAGAGCGAGGACGTATCGCGCGTCAATGGGAGATAAGTGGAGGAAGAAGAAAATGAAAGGAGGAAGAGAAGAGAAGAGAGGAGACTCCCCAGTGGACGGGGCACAAGAGAAAGGGTTCTGGCTCGGAGGATCAGGGAGGAGGCAGCAACAGTTTGACCTTCGACCAGGGAGTTAAGCTGCGGTCAAGTCCAGAATCACAAAACAGTCTAAATCCCCACAGACCGCCTCTCTCTTCTCCGCTCCAGCTTCTCTGTTCTGGGTCAGTCGGCAGCAGAGCTTATCAGAGTCGGCGAAACCAGCAGGATTCCTCACATATCTGAGACCAGTCTGACCGGTCACTCCTCCGATTACCGATGTCTGAGCTCAGTCTTTGATTTGAGGAGTCACAGAGGTCAGAATGATGTCTTTGCGACTGACTAGCTAGTCCAAAGATTTATGTAAAGTATCCAATTCACAATGACAGGACACACAAAGGCAGCTAATAGTCAGTGGAGAAGCTAAAGCAAAGGGAATATCTGGGATAGATAATCATTCTGCAGTAGCATGTGTTATGTGGAAAGACCTGGTCACACCTGCATTTAACAGCTAAATCTTTAAAAGTCATTTCCACGGAACTGCGTCGATCCATGGATTTGCACACAGGAGCAAAGTAAATCCGCACAAGTCGAGTTTCACTTTGGTAACCGTGACCATCGTGACCGTGCTGACCTCTGAGCTAACAGAGAGAAAGAAAGCTATGGTAGCTTATTAGCTGCATTGCACATTACACAGTTAAGAGACAGGAGATGACGGTAAAGTAACGATTACAACCTTTGAATAAACTGTGTTAACTCACTGCCTCGCTAGCAACAAAGCTAACTGTCTACTATCTACCTGGGGCGGCAGTAGCTAAGTCCATCTGTGACTCGGCTGGGACAAGACCCTGTGTGGACCATGAATGGAGTGTGGACTGCTGCCAGTTCATCTCCTGGGCACTGCCGGTGTGCTGTTGACCAAGGCACTGAACCCTCAACTGCTCGGGACGCCGGTCCTCTGGCAGCCCCCTCGCTCTGACATCTCTCCAGTAATTGCATGTATATAGGTCATGTTTGTGCATGTGTGTGTATTTTGGGCCTGTCTGTGTGTGTGTAACATGAATGTTGTTGTTGCTGTTGCAGGATTAATAAAGTAATTCTTCTTCTTCTTCTTCTTCTATTAGGGGGGAAAGTTAACACTTCTTCTTCTATTAGGAGGGAAAGTAAACACCACTACCCGGACCTTTTGGGACCGAGTAGTGGCTGCAGCACTTCACTAACTATCCATGCAAGACGTCACTACATCTCCAAACTTTTAGACGCACATATTCATCTAAAACTTGTGAATCATTAAAGTGCATCGTAAAGTAAAGCTGCAAATAACATGTCTGCTGCTATTTCATCTAAAGATCAAATGTATTCCTTCACCGAAGGTCTGCGCGCTCATCGTTAAGTTTCCAGAGCACAAGTTATGCAACCAAAGGGTCTATTTGGTCTCATCTGTTTCCACGCGCACAGAAAAACACCTATTCATGTTTCAGAATCTGACCCAAAGTTCAGGGTGTAATCGTTTGAATATTCAGCACAGATCTCAAGTGTTTTAAGAGTTTAACCTAAAGCCGTCAGACTGGAGCGGCACTCAACCTCCTTCTTTTAACCGTTTACAAAAAAGGGCAAAAAAACAGAAATTCATATCCTGCGTTAAAAAAGTATTTTAAAAGGCAGAAGATTAGAAAGCAGAGTGATAAATACATTAAATGGTTTAAAGTTCAGAGACTCAGGAGTTTGACTTTGTCTCAGAAATCTCGTTGCCTGAAGCAGAAAGACTTAACGATGTGAATAAAATTTCAAAACTGTTCCAGAGAGACCTTCGGCTCCTCCTAAAATACGCATGATTGACAAGGTGCAGAAGCCTGCTCATCTACGCACAGTGTGTGTGTGTGTGTGTGTGTGTGTGTGTGTGTGTGCGTGTGTGCGTAGGAGTGTGTGTGTGAGTGAGAGTAGAGGAGGTTTAGGTATTCGGTCTGTTAAGCATCTGTCATTAAACAGTGTGTGTTGTGTGTCTTTCATGGTGCACTGCTTTCACTCCGAGCAGAGTGAAAAAGGGTCAGAAGAGAGTTTTACCCGAAATGTATAGAACTGAGCATAAGGAGCGTCATAAAAGGTGTTTGCAAATATGTCTAATTAAGTGATTTGATTAAAAGAGAGGCGAAATCAACATCCCTCAAAAACAGAAACACATTTTCAAGCAAATATTTGCTTCTGAAATGTGAGGATTGGCTGCTTTTATGTATTTTATATCATTTTAAATGAAATTAAGTTTGATTTAAAGAAGAAGAAGATGCCACCTTGAAGGAGAAATATTGAAAATTATAAAATTAAAGAGGTTTAATAAGAAAAAAAGATATCTGCGTTTTGAAAGAGACGTTTCTTTATCATTCATATTTCCCATTTCTTCTGATAAGGACAGCTCAAGGATAAAGTGCCCCTTTAATCAACGCCGCTCGCGTTCGTGTTTCAGGGGAAGAATTCGGAAGTTCTCGAGTATCTGAATGGGAGCAGCTGCCGTCATTCAACTGGGAGTGGAAATAGTTACAAAAAAAGATGTTAAATTAATTTTCCTTGCAGTTTTTTTCTAGTTTGATTCACGTCTCGCATAAAATTAACCTGTTCTGTTTCGATACCTTACATGTCTGACCAATGCAGCAACATGGCCGCCACAAATGTAACATCTTACTTTACCGAAATGGTGTCGCTTAGTTAAGAAAAACTGTCATTTATTACTTACGACTGACATTAAAGGGATAGTTTGCGTATTTTGAAATTGGGTTGTATGAGGTACTTAACCCTCATTACTGTGTTACCTACAGAAGATGGTGGTCGGTCAGTTTGGTGAAGTGGACACAGAAGCTTAGCAATGAATCACTGTGGACAGGGACGCCGTTTAAGTGTGACTTTGGTGGTCTAAAGCAGTGGTGTCAAAGTGATCCAGTAAAAGGACGCTGTGACTGCAGGTTTTCATTCCAACCAATCAAAAACACACCTGGTCCAACAAATCAACTGTGTGAAGACAGTTCAGGTGATTGAATAAGTCGAGTCAGGTGTGTTCTTGCTTGGTTGGAATGAAAACCTGCAGCCACAGCGGCCCTTTACTGGATCAGTTTGACACATGTGGTCTAAAGGGTTATTTCGGCTTCACCAAATTCCCACGATAACATCAACTTGTTGCACAAACTAACTTGATCGAGTTAGCGGTAGACTACTACCAGATAAAATGACATTGCATTGAACTGTTTTGTCAGCAAGGTAAAGTAGTGACAATACTTATAGCACACACTTAAACTGTTTTTTTAGGTGCTAAAATCCATTGGTCTGCTGTACCCTGTCCACAGATACTGGGTCAGTAGCCAGCCCCCACCACAGCGACTTCCTGGTTGATCCAATCAGGAAGTGCCAAAACTGCAGTTCTCTGAGTGTCCACTAGGAGCAGGTTTCATAACAGAGCAGTTTCTCATTGACCCCCATGAAAAAAGTGTCCAAACAAATACGATAATAAAGCAAAAGACAAGTTCTGTCATTTCCATCATGGTGCCAAAAAGTTATTTCAGTCAAATAAAAAGTTATTTCTGCAGATCAAAGTGACTGGGTGGCTTTAATGTGTTCCTCATAAATATATACAAGTGTAGCCTAATAAATGTCTTAATCACATAAGTGTCAGCCCGATCACGCTATAAACTTGGGATCATTCAGATCCAAGAAACATTGAAGTTTAAAAAAAGACATATCTTTGTTATACCCACAGTCTTATAGTTACGTATGTTTGCATATTATGATTCAGATATCTGTTGTCAGAGTCTGCACAGAGGAGAGTACAGAGCCCCTGAAAGGGTTTCCGTACGGCCCTGCACCACACATTGCTACGTGGTCTGTGGAAAACAAAAATCAGACATTTAAATGATGGATTGATAAAGAAAAATGGTGGGAGCAGCGGTGGAGAGAAGGGTGTAATGTTGCTAATCAGTCAGCAGGAGCAGAACGTCTCCTTCCATCTCGTACGGATGAAAACCTGCGGGGTCGTTGTGTGTACACGGCTGTAACCTGCTGCCTCGCCACAATACCCAAGGGTCCCCTTACTCTTATGGAAGAACTCTGAATGACTGATCCAGCAGTTCATGTTAATTTGCAAAACACACACACAGAAAAAAATTACATTTTAGTGGGTTTCATGAAAGTATTAAAGTTGCTGCTACTTGCTTTTTTTAAATCTCACATGCTGAGAGGCTGATGGATTAAAACAGAAACAGCTTTTGAGAACAAAAACAGGCTCTGATGATTTCTTGTTAGAGTGAAAACAAGGAAAACTTCCTTTTGAGGACATTTGTTTCTGTCCTCGACTATTTTCAGTTTGAGCTGGACGTGTCTCGAGATATTTGGGGCTTATCTGTTGGTTGGTCACAGAACGGGGAGGGGCGACAAGACGGCGGTGACGTCTATGTGAAACAACGAAGCTTCTTCTTCCTCGTCGAATTTCTGCCGCTCTACATCCGTCATCTGGTATAAATGATACGACTGGCTATGAGCTACGTACGTACCCCTTGATAGACTTTCATGCCGCCCAATAAACGGCTCTGGGCAATCGTAAACCACGCCTCAAATATCAGAAACTGAATGGGTGGTTCCCAAACCAAATCTTCTTGGCGCAACATTTCACCTCAGTGTGTCCGTGACTTGCCGTAAGTCAGTCTATACGGACGTTGGCCCGCTATAACGGTCACTTTGCAATGAGCATACAGAAGTTCACATACAAGTGTCCACCACTTGTACCATCCTGCAATGTTGATTTGAATGTAATGTTCTACAAATTCTACTCTGAATTAGCTCATTTCTATGTTTGGTATTCTCCTGTTTGCATTGTCCTCAGGAAAAATACAGTTTTCTATTAAAAAATTGTCATAAAACTAGAAAGACCTTAAAACTTCAGCTCACAGAAAGCAGATGGGTGATTTAGATGAACTGACCAGCGAGCTGAAAATTGAACACATCATCTAGTTGTGTTGTTAGAGCGGCAGCAGCAGCAGCAGCAGCAGGAGCAGCAGCAGCAGACCACTGCAGCTTTATCAGACGGTCGTTACACGCTACATTTCCTGAGTGATGCCGTCCCTTCTCCGGCCTGCTGCAGCGGCAGACCGCTGAGGGCTCAGAGAAGCTCGGGCCACCCAGGCGGCGAGCTGGTGAGCTGTTGATGAAGTGAGGGGTCACTGCGGGGCTAAGTGAGACCTCACACTGGACAAGCAGGCCAGACCTCGGGCCACGGTGGCATATGGGTGTGAAGGAGGTGAGGAAGCTGAGGAGGGGGTGGAGGGGGCGGCCAAGCTGTCCACTCCGCCTCTCTCGAGACCCCCAGCTGTCATAACAGACACTTACCAGCCCTCACACTAAACACCCACCAGGGAGGGGGGAGGGGCAGCGGGGGGGCAGCATCCTTCCTCTTTCAAACAGAAGGATGGAAAAGAGGAAGGATAGAGGGAGAAAGAGAGGTAATCTCTTCTTCCTGCTGCTGTGATGTCTGAGGAATGCTGGGACCTGACCCCGCCACTGTCCCTCTGCCACTTCTGAGGCCAGACTGCAAACCTGCTAATTATAGCCACTCAAAAGGATGAAGGTGTGACCTAGATAGTTATTTTAAGTCTGGAGCAGACTTGTGAGAACCAAAGCCCGGAGAGAGAGAGAGAGAGAGAGGGGGACAGCAGGATAGAGGAAGTTCCAGCCTCCAACGTAACACAACAAAATACACAGTTGCAGTACGGGCGACATAGATGGATTACTGAACGGGCCTACAGGGCACAGGCTCAGGGGCCCTTAGGTCAGGGGCCCTGACTCATAAAATGTTGCTGAAAACCCCCAAAATGACCACAAAGTGATGCTTGAGTTTACACAAAATGACCAAAAATGACGACAAAGTACCAAAAAAGGACGATAGGGACGCAAAATGACCACAAAGTGATGCTTAAGTTTACACAAAATGACCAAAAATGACGACAAAGGACCAAAAAAGGACGATAGGGACGTAAAATGACCGCAAAAGGGACAAAAAAATGACCACAAAAAGATGCAAAATGACTGAAAATAGACACAAACTGACCACGAATGATCACAAAGACACGCACAATAATTAAAATCATATGTAAAATGAGAAACAAAATGACGACATCGAAACATAAAATGTCTAAAAAATAAATAAAAGGCTAATTTTGCTTTGTTTCTCTGTCATCATAATACATTTTAATTAATTGTCAGAATAAATGAGCAGTTTCAGGACAATTTTTCTGACACTTTAACCCGTGCCTTGACCACAGACACCACGTCAGCATCGTACTGGCGTGTTTATCCCACACTGAAGCCAGAACTACACCAGCTCCGTCTGGTCCTTGAATTCTCTGGCAGCAGCGCAGCGACAGTGACAGGCGGTGAAATTGTCCGTAAATGTAAAGTGTAGGTTACAATTTGTCCGCGAATAAACACTGCAGCCCCTCCAGTGGTCCTGTGTCCTAACCTCCCAGCTGCTGGGCAGAAGCGAAGGGACGTGTCTGTGGGATTAAACCGGAGCCCAGTGAGCTGCTCTCTGGCTCCAGCCACAGCACGCTCTGCTCTTATTCAGCCTTTTTATTGGGCGTCGACATCCCGTTTACGTGCATATTGTCCAAAAAAATTGACTCGAAGCGTAAATAAATGCTTCAGGTCACGTTAAAGCCTGTGAGGCCCGCTGGTGCAGACAGCTGCATAGATTAGAACGTATCTGTTGCGTGAGACATGCGAGGGAAGAACGCATCTGAGGCGCCTGCGGTTTAGACGCCGGGTAAATCATTAACTGAAGTAATAACTAGTAAATCTAATGTATGGATGGAGCGGGGCAGGTGCTGATGACTGGATGTACTCCAGATTTCATGTCAAGCTGTTGCTTTAATGTACACTGTACTTAAGCATATTTAATGTTCAAGTCTGTATATGTTATATTCACCTGCCTGCACGATGCGTTGCACAATGAGTTCAAGTTACATAAAAGTATCATAACCTCCTCTAAAATATGTTTATCTCAGTAAAATAGGCAGTTGTAAAAACTTTAACCGCTGTGCATCTGCAGTAACAAGTTAATTAAGTTAATTTTGTGTAATATAGGTGTAAAATATTGGTATTACAAATACATGATCACATCCGAGGTAAACACTTTATACCGAACAGTTCAGACACAAAAGTACACACTTTACATGCTTCAAGGTGCAGAACCAACCTAGAGTTTAACACACATGAAATGTTGAGTGCATGCGAGCTGAGAAGATCTCAGGAGACTTTTCTTCCATCAAGTACTTTTTTCTGCAACACTTCACACTCCCACCTGCCTCTGTTTGTCGAATACACGCTGCTTACACCATTCCTCGCCCCAAACAAACACCACCCCAACCCCCTCTCTGCGTTCTTTCCACACCTGAGAGCCTATTGACACAGTGTCCTGGTACCACGCGTATCACTTAACCCCGTGTCAAAACACAGGTGTAATGTAAGCCCGGGGAGCAGGCGAAGGTCCTGTGCTCATAAAGGAATGTGCGAGCTGGGAATAGCACCCTGCGTGTAAGAGAGGCCCCTCATTGAGAGGAGCAGAGTACAGAGTTACTGCAGAGAGAGAAGAGCTGGAAAACAGCCAGACACTGACAGAGAGGAAGGCACACCTTCACCTCAGGGAGCCACAACACAACGAGACAGAACTGCGACTCAGCGGTTATGAAAGACACAATGTGATGAGGGTAGTTTTGGATGGAGGATAAAAAAAAAAAAGGAAGGTGGGTGCTCTTACCATGGCGCCCCGTATATCCGGAATCCCTTTATGGTGACGTCCGAGTCCTGCAGGTACACACAGTTTGTGAGGAGCGTCTGGACATTGTCAAAGTCCTCCGGTTTGAGTTTGGAGACCGAGGGGAATCGGTAGTAATCCTGCTTGACCAGCTCGGCCATAAAGTCCTTATCGAAGGTCAGCTCGTGGTTGCCGGCGATCACCACCTTGAATTCATACGGGAGGCCACCTGAGACGAGACAGGAGAGGGAGAGTGTGGTGAGCTGAAGACCGACATCCACACAAGTATCCAAACGGTAAACTCTCTTGCAGCCTATGGTACAATTTCATCATCTGTGTCATTTTCTAAAATCTGAAACCTGAAAACAAAACGCAAAACAAATTCTTCACACGCGGCATATTGTGTCCGCGTCGTGCAGGATTTTATAAGATCACCAGCGTTGTTGATTGTGCTTTCCAACTGCAAACACTCCCTCAGCAGCTCTCTGTATACCTAACCCAGAGAGCTCAGACCAGTACTGGAGAGATAAGTCAGGTAAGTGGAGGGGAAAAATAGCCTCAATTCAGACAGTCAGAGAGGTTACAACCACAGCTGACGGCTCTGCTTGACCCCAGCAGACCGCCGTCCATCTCTGCAGACACCGGGCGGCTGGAAAAAGCATGAACCTGAACTAAATAGAGAAGAACATCTATTACAATTCTCATCCCCTCATCATTCTGCCGTGCCCTTTTTCGCTCTCCTCTGTCGGGGTGATTTGTCCCGCGTCCCCTTCGCCATCAAGATACTGACTTACTACTTCATTCCGGCAGACTGAGCACTCAGCGAAAGGCTGTGGCCTTCATCCCCCCTACTTTCTTCCTCTATATTTCTCTTTTTGCTCTCCTGCAATCTGCCGTTAAGGTTTCCTGGGTCTTTTTTGTTTTTATCCCGCTCTGTAGATTCTGTACAGACCAATCTGCAGGCTAATTTACGCGTAGAGCTTACCAGCAGCACCTCAAACCCAGATGATATAATTTATAATGAGGCTGTTAAGAATTGTTATTTTCATTACTGACTATCTCCTTATTACTTCTGGTCTATAAAATGTCAGAAAAGTGATTAACAGCTAACATTATTTCCAGGTAGCCAGGGTCTGAAATTAACACTCAAGCGCCACATGATGGGTAAACGTACCAAAAGCGGCTTCGCTAACACTAGCTGGCAGCTGACGGGGCTGCAGCAGCAGAGTGGCTGGTGTATGTGCATGTGTGTGCACGTGTGTGCATCAGTGTACATTTGTGTGTTTCAGACAGCCCTCCGCGAAACTCGAAGCACAGACGGCAGAGTGACAGGAGAGAGAGAGAAGCAAACAACAGGTCCAATGCTAGCAAGCATTAGCCAATAGGTCATTATGTGGCGATATATTTACAATGAGTCAGCCAAACGTCTAAACCAAAGCACGCCACGGAAGGACGAAGAGGCGGAAGGACACGTTGAAAGAAAACTTATTGAGTAATGGCGGTTTGGAGATAACGGTGTTACAAGAGAGAGTATGATGATGATGTGATCAGCTGTCCTGTCTGTCGACAGTACGCAAAAGACATCATCTACCCGCCATCTTGATCGCTGAGTTCAAACAAAAATAGTTAATCTCGGACCCTGCTAGTGACCTTAAAGTGTAATTCTGGCGTAAAATCATCCCATGGTCTTTTTCGGCACTCAGATACATCAGTTTTATCCCCCTGTAAGCACTATTAACATTACTGTGGGTATTATCCTCGAGGATCGCCAACAGCCGGACGTGGCTAACAGTGATTAGCTCGGGGCAGTAAGGTGAAGGCATTCAAACGTCTTTTTTAACCACTAATGCTGATCAAAATAACAGCAAACCTCTGCAGCAGCATGAGAAGAGTCCCTACACAGAAAACAAAGCACCAATGGGCTCCTTCCTTTGGGATTGACTTTGGTAATCCACTTGAATGGACTTTACTATGAGAGGAGCTGGTACAGGGGCCAGTAGGTAAGTCTTTAAAACACTCTTTAATAAACTCTGGCTTCACTAACTACGTTGTTGGTGCTTTGTTTTGTGTGTAGGGACTCTTCTCATGCTGCTGCAGAGGTTTGCTGTTATTTTCAGCAGCATTAGTGGTTAAAAAAGACCTTTGAATGCCTTCACGGTACTGCCCCGAGCTAATCAGTGTTAGCCACATCCGGCTGTTAGCGACACTACAGGATTTCTCCGTAAATAGTCTTTGTGAAACCTTTTTGTCCTCTGCTCCATATTGCTCTGGCCAGTAACAGCAGATGCATGCCAACAGGGGACGTTGAATAAAAGAATCCAATAAAAAAAAAACACCTTTTGCTGAATTGAATTTAGTTGAATAAAAATGTTTTTGACTCATGACAGTGAGTGAAAGAAAAGATGTAAACGCGCAGCTCAATTTTGCAGCGGTCAAGTTCACACTTTGAAATGTTGATAATAGAATCTGAAAAGAATACAAATTCAATCAGGATACGCTGGCTCAATGAAAAAGAAAACACTAAAGTGTGTGAGCGGGAGAGAGAGTGGGAGTGTGTGTGTGTGTGTCCTCTAATACTGAAAATGAAAGAATCATGGTTCCCCGGTCTACAGATTTCATTCCCGCTACTCTAAATTAGCTCCTGTCGCATTTCAGGATCATAAATTCCAGTCTAACCTTATATGAGAGCGCCGTCTCTCAGTCCCACAGCACTCTAACTGGATCACACACACACACACACACACACACACACACACACACACACACACACACACACACACACACACACACACACACACACACACACACACACACACACACACACACACACACACACACACACACACACACACACACACACACACACACACACACACACACACACACACACACACACACACACACACACACACACACACACACAAAAGCGAATCATCTTCTCCACCACCACGCAGGAAAAAAAAAAAAGGTGGGGAAAACATAATTACCATCAAACAACTCCATCTCCATTACTCTACTGGGGATTTGGACTGCTTTTTTTTATTGCCGCCGTGATACATCTCACAGCGCCGGTGGAGTGCTACGCCTAGATTTATTTCTTATACTTCGCCCACAGACGGATATGAAAGAGAAGATCAGAACAGAAGTTTAACTCCAAAGAACAACGTGTGCGGGGAAATGTTTTGTCGCACCTCTCAAGAAGGTTCACAAAGATGCTTTTCTTGAATCTTTATAAAAACCTGTTTTCACCGTGCGATACTACAATTATACTTTCCGCTAACTGTATTATTGCTTTTTCCTTGTGCAATTACAGCTGTACAATGTTTATTTTGTTAAGATTACTCTGAAAAATATCCTTTTTCTGGTGGTTGTAATATAAAATATTTTTAGTTTGACCAGATGTGCAGCGACGCACTCACAAACCTCCAACAGGACATTAACAAGCAGGGTGCTCCCAAACGCACTGAGCCATTTTCCACATTGCTTAGCAGCGACACATGCACGCACACACACACGCACACACACGGCGTAGCTGTCTGTGTTGATGGATGGAGTTGTTTGATAGAAGCTGACGAGTGTGCCCTGAACACTGTATGAGCCGTGACACAGCAGAAAACAATGCTGTGTATTTTTGTTCACCCTCTGTGTGAGTGTGTGTGTGTGTGTGTGTGTGTGTGTGTGTGTGTGTGTGTGTGTTTCAGGGGAATTAGGGCACAGCACCTGGCAGTAAGCGTCAGCCTCGTACGGTAAAGTGAGAGCACTTATGCGCCTGACCGACTACAAATCACATTCACAATTAATTCAACTCAAACTTATGATGTCGCCATGGCAACTAACATCACTACCAAGAAGACCCGTTTCTGTCGTAATATTGTCCCAAAGTCAGCCATTTTCCCCCCCGCTTTCCCAGCTGTTGTGATTTTGACAAAGGTGAACCAGAACCGGCCGTACATTGGCGGAGCGCCACCTACCTCCAGTCAATTTCCCCCTTACCCCGCTCTCGTATACGGGGGGGGACTTCCATAATCTGATTATTCCCTTAACCAGGGAAAGACCTGTTTTGGGTTACTGCTGTGCATGTAAATACACACTAGCGTCACGAGTGTGAACTGTACGACAATCCCTAAAACAAATAAAATGTGTGAGCAAAGCCTCGAGTTTACACACAGCAATGGAAGCGAGGCGGCGAGTTTAACAGGACTGTGCACGGGGATTGAGGTGGAAGCTGCGTTTTAGGTCAGGTCTGCTGAAAATACGACTGTTTGAACATGCAGAGCGCACTGACGGACAGTAGAGAAGTGGATTATGCCGCAGCAGTGCTTTGAGAAGCCTCTGCAGACGCCTGTGAAAACTGGGTCAACGCAGGAAAATCCACCGTAACTGCTGTGTAATCTTCGGAGAGGCCAAACTCTGACAGCTACCTTTCAACTCTGCAGGGGGTGAGTGTCTGATACGCTTAACACAGATTTGGAGAGCAGTGCCTCTTTAAGTTTAGGCTTTTTTTCTAATTATTCTTTTTGAAGCTAAAGTTTCTTACTCTGAAACAATGAGAATATGGGTTTCTTTTACACGTTTGACACTGTTGTTTTGATTTTTCAACATCTAGACTATGACGGAGAACTTCATGATTAAATGAGAAACTAGAAACTTTCCTCACAGCAGGAAAAGTAACTTTGAGGTTGACAAAGCCGCCAATCTGGGCCAAATATTCACAAATATCCCTCTGCGCTAATACGACATCAAGTGATTTCCTGTTTCCTGTTGCGTCTCATCATCTTTCTCCCTTTGTTCTGCCTATAGGCCCGACTATAGACCCAATCACTGCGGCGCTGCATGGCGGAAAACGGCAAACTTGTTTATTTCTGTAGTCATTTACAGACTTAAAAAGACATGTAGTTAAACACGGTGGTGCGACCTATGTGACTTTTCTTCTGTGCTTAATGTAAAGTATTTTTATATCAGTTCAATTCTTTATGTTGTCTAGAATGGGGCGACCCTGTGATGTAGTGGTTAGCACTGTCGCCTCACAGCGAGAGGGATGCCGGATCCAGGTTCCCTTCTGTGTGGAGTTTGCATGTTCTCCCCGTGTCTGCGTGGGTTTTCTCCGGGTTCTCCGGTTTCCTCCCACAGTCCAAAGACGTGCAGGTGTTCGGTTCATTGATGACTCTAAATCACCCGTAGGTGTGAATGGTTGTCTGTCTCTGTTCGTCTCTATGTGTCCTGTGATAGACTGGCGTCCTGTCCAGGGTGGACCCCGCCTAACGCCCGGTGTCAGCTGGGGATCGGCTCCAGCCCCCCGCAACCCCGAAGATGAATGAATGAATGCTATCTAGAATACCGGGGCTTGGTTTTGTTTAAACTTAGTCACAAACTTTCTCATTTTACATTTTAACACGTGAGAAACGTGAGAAATATCCAACACAGTAGCAGAATATCAGGTCTTATTTGATCAGCGCTGCCTTGTTTCACAGTTTGATCATAGTTCAGAGCACTAGCCATTAGGAGCACACAGGTGTAGGTTAAGACACATGACTTTTCAACAGATCGTTTGTATCATTGTGCCGTCAGGATAAAGTGACAGTCTAAGCAAAAATGAAAAAAACATAAATACTGATCTCAGTTTGAAATGGTCAGTAATTGACTGATTTTTTAAAAATGTTGTTATTTAGAATTGGTTGACTGAATATAGTATATATGTATATATGATGTATAATTATGTTAAATATTATTTATTAAAGTTATTTGTTCGGGAAAGCAGCCTTCTGAGTATCTTTGCAGAGTCATATTGGAAACGAAAGAATAGAGATTTGTTAATTACAGTTCAAAAATGTTACTGTATCGACCGCTATATATCTGTCATCGCCTCTTTTCTCCTTATATGTTAAAAATTTGCTTCGGAGCAGCTTTAAGTGGCAATTTTAAGGTTCCATCAAAGTCCTTTCACACCAAGAGAGCTGCCAAATCCTGGTTCACCAACAAATCTGTCCTCATGTCTTCTTTTAAATGTGAGGTTTTAATGTGTTTTCTAATCGTCTCACTTTACCTTCTCCCCTCCTCCCTGTTCTAATCTCTCACTTTTATAAAATCACTTTTAGGGGACGGGTTTTGCAAATCAGCATCCGCAATAATCGGTATGATACTTGTCAGGTAACAGTTTGATACTTGTGTCTGTGTTTACTGTATCTGTCCCCTTCAAATAAGGCATTCATGTAAACATATACGAGCACGACGCCTCTAAAGTTTGCTTTGTCTTTTAAACATCCTGCTCCTAGCATTAAGTTTCACCTGCTGAGGGCTGATCAACAGGTAAATGAAAGGACTGAAACAGACTAAATAATTCTAGTTTCTTTAAACCTCACAGTCCAGTGTGAGGGGCGGCATTTCCTGATTTATGTGTCGACAGTGTGTGTGTTTTTTTTATGTGTGAAACTTTACAAAAACTCTTCAGCTCTCGGCTCTCTGCAGAGAGGAAACACTTTCTGCTGGGACAGAAACCACGCACGCACAGGCACGCACACGCATTCCCACCCACAGCATGGGGCCAGAGGGAGAGGTCAGAGGTTAACTGAGCCAGGGTGTTAGGTCAGGAGGGTTAAACCGGACACTTTAGCACAGCAGTTGTGGGGTTAACAGGGGAGGGGAGGGGAGTCATTGTGTGGTCCGGCTACTGGTAATGTCTCGTGCCTTCACCCTCTCCCGTGCTCACGAGAGAGCTTGTCAGCATGTCAGCTTTGCGTGAGTGCGTAAAAAAACGCGATGGCGTGCGGATGAATGTGTGTGTCTGGAGCAGCTTAATACCTAGCCAGTCGTTGAACTTCTTAACCTCGGAGGGCAGGCCCAGCTCGGTGAAGTCGCCCATGTGCAGCAGCACGTCGCCGTAGGGCATCTGGATGCCGTCTGTACGCGAGTGTGTGTCCGACACACACACGAACCTGGTGTGTCCTGTCGGCTTGGGAGTGTCATAAGGAATGGGGTCCACCCTGAAGAGACGGAGACACAAAGACACAATCAACACTAAACGCAAAGCATCCTGCCATTCATCAGTGGTGGATTCTCAATTATGATGTAATTATTTTGATTAATAACATCCTCATAAGTTGATGCAACACATTAGAAATGAAAGATTCTTGTCTTCTGGGCATTGGGATAACTGGTTGGTTCATTACCTGTTTAAGTTATAACAGAGAGAGCATACATTTATGACATTTTGAAAGTTTATTATCTTATTAATTGTTATTTATTGAGAACTGTTATATGAAGCATCCTTATAGCCTTATGGTTAAGTTGCACATCATATAATCGCAACATTGGCGGGTTCAACGCCAACGCACGAGCACGACACCTACGGCGGTTCTGACGCCATTTATGTGCACCTGTTCGGACATAGAAAAAAAAAAAGACGGACCATGCATGGACATTTAACAACAACAACAATGGCGGTGAAAGGTTCACGTAGTTGTGATGCGGAGGTGGAGTGTTTACTGCAGATTTGGTCGATGAAAATATTCAAAAACAGTCGACAAGACGCACAAAAACTCAAGAGGTCGCGGGGGGAGAGGGAGGGGGGGGACAAGGACCCTAAAGCCCGGGGCACGGTGCGAAAGGACAGTGTGAGTGCGCCCTGTGTTGCATGGCATCACACGTGCAAAAACTACACATAAAAATGTTAATATTTGGCGCCAGTGCATCAATAATGTATGGAAAGAGGAAGCGTCACTGCCGTACTGATGTCTTGTCCCACCCCATAGGTTACAAAACATCTACTGTTCCCATTTTAAAGGATTCTTGAAAAACTAAGTGACAGTTGAACGATGACAAAACATTATAATCTGTTAATTCTACCAGAGGACATACAAAAGTTAAGAGAATGCAAATCATAGGAGGAAGTTTGACTTTAAACGTCAGCGTGCACGAACAACATTAAAACAAATGTGCTGATCTGTTAAAGGTGTAAAACTGTGGAGCTCCCAGGAGGATGAGTTCAAAAGTTCTCTGAATATTTAATTAATTAATTTTAACGATTCTACTTAACTAAACAAATTGAATCATTTAAACTTGATTAGCTGGATGCAGTTATGGTATAAACTGTTCTATAGGTTTAGTATTTAATTTAATTTGGTGAGAACTGTGCGAGGGTCGGGGAAATCAGGGGAGGTCATCACATGTTTGTGTTGTGTTGAAAAGGGGACAAATATAAGAATTGTATTCTTCTTATGAAGAAGAAGAAGAAGAAGAATTACTTTATTAGTCCCGCAACGGGGAAATTTAACTTTTTCACTCTTATTATTATTCATGTTACACACACAGGCCCGAAATACACACGTGCAAAAACAGGACCTATATACATGCAACCAATGGAGAGATGTCAGAGCGAGGGGGCTGCCAGTGACCGGCGCCCCCAGCAGTTGGGGGTTCGGTGCCTTGCTCAACAGCTCCTCTGCAGTGCCCAGGAGATGAACTGGCACCTCTCCAGCCACCAGTCCACGCTCCATTCATGGTCCACACAGGGACATGACTCAGCGACCCTACATTCCCAGCCAAGTCACCTATGGACTGAGCTACTGCCACTACTGCTCCTTTCCATTCATGTAAATGTTTAAATGTATGTAAATGTAATTGTGAACTGAATTTATCATTGTGTGTAAAATGTAATGAACAGGCATTTTCATGAAAGGAACAAATAAATACAAATACAAGACCCTCAACTTCAGAAGTTGTTTAGACACAGTTTGGAATATTTTCAGCCTTTGATGCTTTACAGATATTTAACAGTCTTAAAAAAAATGTATTTAGCACCTGTGCTTTGTGCTTTCTCTCAATTCTTTTAATCTGAAAAGCACATTTTTAACAAACCCATCTCGCACTCATCAAGTATGTTTGATTGTCATCATCAACAAAGAGACCGAGCTCAACCCATTTAGCAAACAATGACTTTTGTATTTGGAGTTATTTTATAATTTTAAACATTATTCTCTGTAGAAAAGAGTTGCAATTCAAAGAGTTTGCCCTTTTTTACTCTTTATGATGTTTCAAAAAAGCTGCACAGAAGCATATTTTTTAGGAAATGCACGATAATTTCACCCCAGATAACAGAAGAGGGGGCGCAGCTGAAAATGGGAACCTTAAAAAGATCGTTTGTTGTGCAAAATAAATGACACGGTCGGCAGAATAATGCACGCAGCAGACGAAATGCATCTCGAAGAAAAGAGGGGGACATTACGACGGTGGAGAATGTGCAGTTTGGGCTGAAAAACAACCAGCGCTCGGGTTGATTTGTGCACACGAGGAGGGCAATGTCGGTTTTGTGGCATCAGATTTGGCTAAAGAGACGTTGAATTAAGGCATGCCATGTCCTCTCCACCCATTATCTGAAGGAAGAACACTTAGACCCAAGTCTGGCTGGGGGGAAAAAAGCCTTTTATTCAGCCTTTTTTTGTTCAATGTAAGCACATCTGTTAAATAGGAAGAAGAAAAACCTGCATCTTCTCTGACTGAAAGGAAAAAGGGGAGGGAAAAAAAATCATCTTGTCTGTAATTGAAGTCTACAATGTGCAATCCTCCAGCACTCTGCCACGAGACCATTATTTCATTAGACGGGATGTCACTGTGTCGAAAACATCAGACAAATAATCAACGCTGAAATCTCAAACTTGACAAGCGCACACGCACACACACACACATTCACACACACACACACACACACACTCTCACACACGCACACACAGAGTTGCATCGCATATGTGCACAAATGTAGCATGAAAACAGCCACAGAAGCAGATGAAATCAAAAAGGTTTCAGACTGAAGAAGACGGAGAGAAAAAAGGCACCTCGGCACAAAAGAACATCTCATTGGTGGGGGAGGCAACGGTGCATTTGAGGGAAGCAGTTTTCCTGTTGTTTTTTTTGTGGCATGTTGAGAAGAATATTAGATATTCACAAACTGCTACAAAATCTGTCGTTGTGTTTTGGAGTTGAAAAGTCGTCTCTCAAGGTCTCGTTAACGGTGGAACAACAGTGGACAAGCCGGTCCCCATCGTGACGTAGTAGCCTCCGTAGGTAGTTTGGATAAAACCTTCCATCATGATATACAAACAGGGTTTAACATACCGTATAAGTTGCACCTAAAAACCTTCAAATGTCTCAAAAGCCGACAGTGCGCCTTATAATCCGGTGCTCCTTATATAAGGACCAATATTGAGCCACAACAGGTCTCCAACTACGGTGAGCAGCCGCCGACTCTATTTTCCCCCGTAGAAGAAGTAACGCGCGGTGCATGTTGAGATATACGACTGCGTGAAGCGTGCCGTTTCATTTCCATGTGTGTGTTTGTGTAAAGAGCCCAAAATGGCTCCTGTTAAGAGACACGCTTACGACGCAGAGTTTACACTCAAGGCGATTAGTCACGCAGTAGAACACGGGAATAGAGCAGCAGCCAGAGAGTTGAACATGAACCAATCAATGGTGTGGAAGTGGAGGAAGCAACAAGACGACCTGCGCCAAGTAAAGAAGATGCAGAACGTAACCCCAGCCTCCACTGTAGCGTCTATTCTATGCGCCTTATAATGTGGTGCGCCTTATAGTGCGGAAAGTACGGTAATTATTCATTAATTATTCTTGCACAAGCCGTGTTCTCGTGCTTTACGAGGGATCGTTTTCAGTGAGGATCCAGGTGGTGTGACAGACACTAATGCGTTCCTCTCTGTGGAGGTCTGATGCACAGTCTGTGTTATGAAGATCACAACTGACCGTTCAAGACAGATCCTCCACAGAGCTGGGTCTGTCTGACGTTCCTGTCTGTTATAGTGAAGGTTTTCGTTGCCACCGTACTCTACGGGGGAATTGTTGGGTCTGTGTAAATCATAAATAAGTCATAGAGTGTGGTCTTTACCTACTCTGTAAAGTGTCCTGAGATCACTTTTGTTATGATTTGACACTATAAATAAAATTGAATTGAAGTTACAGTTACGGTTTGGACAACTCTCCCCTCAGCTGTCTGCTCCCTTTTACCGTTGATCCCGTCCGTCTTTCTTTAAAATATAAAAAATTAAAATTAGGGGCCAGCTCCACTATCAAAAAATAAAACCCCCCGAAAAAATGTTTTTAGGTTAAAGTCATAATCCGTAAGATCTGAGAATCCTTGCCTCTAGCGGCCTCTTTGGCGGTCAGATGACATCGTCACGTTCACATTCTCGACTGTATGTGTGCTGACATTTTTTTTTTTTGCTCTTCTGTAAACTTTAATAAAACCCATCACCTCTTTAGTTTCGGTCTGTCCCCTTGATGTTCCCCTCTTAGTCCATATCCACATGTTCCTATTTTTACACTTATTCCCTTACTACAAGCCTGTTTCAGAAGTTGAAAGTTCCCGATTTTGGACTACAAGTGAACGCAGCATAACCTGATCAGTTCCAGCTGGTGAGACCAATGGCTGTCAGCAGCGCCACTACTTACATGGCAGCACATTTACATTTCAATCAGCGTTGTCTGAACTCGCTCTTTGATGGACGGACAATTAACCAGATGAGAATCTTACAGATCAAATCTTTAAGTCAAAATAAAGAGCCTGCAAAAGTTTCTGGTGCCTACCTTACTCAAAAAATAAATACACAAATGGACTGAAAGGCTGTTTGATGTGAACTGCACGCTGGTCCAATGCAGCTTAATTTAGCTCCGGAAAAAAAATGTGTTAATGTAGTTTGAGTCAGATTAAGGTTTCCATAACAAACATTACCATTTAAATGTCAGTGTGATCCTGAACACAACTTAACCCTTTCAGATTCAGTTTCAGTTCATTTACAGACATTTCAGACAAAGACATTTCATGTCAAACACAAAACATAACGTATAAGGTCTGAAAAAGGGAATAGGCAGAAGCTAAAGCCTTTAAAATACATAAACTTAGGTAGCAGCTACACACAGGTCAAAAAGAAAATGTCTAATAAATCATTTATTGCTGCTGTCAGCAAAACACAATCAACACATGTTTGAATAATGTTCCTCTTGAGAACAGTCTTAAAGTAAATTAATGTTCTGCAATCTTTTAAATCTGTGTCCAAATCATCCAAACATTCACTCCAACAACAGAAACACATTTTTTGCATTTGTTCTAACAGCGGGCTTTTTTAGCACGTCTCAGCAGATAGGTACTTTTCCCCTTTCCTGAAACAGGTTCTGAATCAAAATGGGGAATTGATTATTGTTTATTTTAAACATAAATTGTGCCGTTCGAAAGTGAACCAAGTCCTTGAATTTCAAGGCTTTTTTTTCGGATGAAAAGTGTATTTGCGTGTTCCCTATATCCCTATATCTTTAGCTAGCTTTATATATAAGTCGCATTGCCCTTTTTCAGATGGAGCTCTGTTAGACTAGTAGTTCATTCTCAGCTAAAGGGAAATAGGAGAAAGTTGAAATCAGTCTGTTTCTTCTCTTATTTTCCAAGTGTTTTTCCATGACTGTTCAACTGTTTTCCAGGTTTTTTCCAGGACCCGTGGGAACTCTGACAAGATATTCCCTCATTCTGTGTCCTGACGACGGTGTTGGAGAGCACCTTCTAACACAGGGGTGTCAAAGTGATCCAGTAAAGGGCCGTGTGGCTGCAGGTTTTCATTCCAACCAAGCAACAACACACCTGACTCGACTTACTCAATCACCTGAACTGTCTTCACACAGTTGATTTGTTGGACCAGGTGTGTTTTTGATTGGTTGGAATGAAAACCTGCAGCCACACGGCCCTTTACTGGATCAGTTTGACACCCCTGTTCGAACAGGTCGCTCTAAAAACCTCTGCAACTGTTCAGATGGGTCGAAACAAATGCTCCACAGATTTTCTATATTTCTCCTGCGGTTCTGTACCCAGTTATTATTCATTTATTCCCTTTTAATTTGTCAGCCATCTGTTTATTGTGAATTGGAAATTAATTAGGAATCTGTTTATGTACAAAATGACCAGGTGGGAATGTTTTGGGCCAATTCAGTGAAGTAAATACCCGAAACTTCATTTGTACGTCATCAGATTGTAAAAAAAAAAAAAGGAAAATCGTGTAAATCCAATGTTGCCACACACATCGGTCAAACTCTCTGATTCCAACACTGACTGAAACAACCACATACAACCATAGATATTAAAATGGATAGACACCTGCGTAGCAACAGCACGGCAAAGTCAAAATTGTGGTCTTTTATTTATCTGTATATGCCATCATATCGCTCCACTCTTGTCTTTTGCCATCGTCTGTGGTCGAATCACCATTTGTAGTCACCGTCTGTGATCAGTGGCCACTGTCTGCAGCAGCATATTCACTGTTGTCTGCATAACTGGATGAAATAGAAGTTGCAGGGACAAAAGAGACTTTACTCTGACGTGCTAGCAGACGACAGTGGTGCCTGGGAAATGCAGCCAAACATAAAATCCTTTCCTGAAAATACTTCCACGTGTTATCTGCTCTGCAGTGTTTTGGCATCTAATAACCCTTCAAAGTCATAGAGCTGTGAATCAAATAGGACATCTTGGATCATATACTTTGTCATTCGTCGCCGCTCGAATTAGCGGTCGGACGGCCTGCTGACTTTTTATTAGCTTGATGGGAAGGGGGCTAAATAACGCTCCAAAACAAATCACACAAGCCACAAGTCTCCCCTTTACAGACCACGCCCACTTTCTGATAATCCAGACAGTTTGGGGCAGTTTTTCTCCGGCAGAACAAACGTGTTATTTGTCCGATTCTAAATGTATTGTAATATTTCTGCACACTGGGGTCCATAAACAGTGTTGGATGACATAAATTGGGTCTGAGTGTAAAGCTGAGACTCTTGTGTGATGACGTCAGTCCCCACAAGAGACATTTCATTATATTCATAAGATTTTTGTGTCTAAAATGATCTGTTGTGACCTCTAGGACAATCCCAGCCTCCTGAAACTTTACAATCACAAACTAGAGACATGGAGCATTCGGAGGGTGGATGGATTTCTTACCTATATTCACAATAAATGGGGTTTCTGAGCAGTTTACACAACACAAGTGCTCGCCATCCAATCGCTGAAAAATGCAGCATGGATTTCTCTGTGGTGTTCCTCAGGGTTTGGATTTCCTAACGTGGGATTTTGGAGGGATTTATGACCAAGGATTTATGCAACAACATATGAGACACACTAGAGAATGGGAATGAGGTCTTAAGCTTTTATACACTTTCACAATTCATTTAAATGATCGTTTTTTTATTTCTGATTTATGACTAAAAGGACAGGCAGAAGGTGCTGAGTTGCGTCGCTAAATAATCCTCGGGTTCCAGCTTTTTGATGACCACTCAGATCTACTGTTGACCTGCCATCTTCCCCTAAACACCCCCTTTCCTTCCCCCTCACTGCTCTTAACAAAAGGGGGAGACTGCTCTGGGGTTAAACCCTCAAAGCTTCAGCTGAGACACTGGAGCAGAGAGAGTCAGGCCTGAACTCCATATTAAAACACACTGGAGAAAATGAAAAACTAGCTACGGAGACAATGATATTTACTATTGACCGTGTGCGGTAAATATGTCTCTGTGCGCCCATGTACACACAAACCCATTACGTTAAGTCACCAGAGCAGCACATGCGTTGCAGCGTAGCTGGTGATTAGAATTGGTGCTCTGTGGTGCTTCGACGTCATGCAGCTTTACAGGATCCGACAGTTCTCGTCATGGAGGAAGGACGAACGCGGAACCACATGGGATGACAAAACGCACACCGACGCACACGTTTGCACATGTATATATATGCACAAACACAACCTTGCATATAAAGACAAAGCCAGGAGGAAAACAAGCTCCATCTCCTCCCCTTTCCTTTGAGATTTAATCCACCCGGAGAATGTAAGTAAATACCAGCAGCCCCTATCAATTAAGAGCAGGCCCGGGCCAAGAAACCTTCATGATAGTGCTGCATACATCTCACAAACACACAAACACACACACACACAAAGAGAGAGGGCCCCTGTCTTTTCTGTTAACATATGACTGTGTAACAATCCAGAGGTTCATTAGTAATGTATACAGGAGTTCACGAGTTCAGCAGTGCAAAGGTACCTCTGATCTATTGTGAACGGAGACAGTGAAAATGAAGAAAAAGGCTTCTTGCGCTCCGGCACCAGCAGGTAAAAAAATATATTCTCCCGTGACAGACTGAACTGTGTTAGCATCAAGGTTCGTGTTAACACGTCTGAGCTTCGGTGTGACATCAGAGAGAAGACTGCGGAGGGAAAAGAGCGGGCAGAGAAAGAGAAATGCTAATGCGCTCGAGGAGGGCAGGAGCACACTCTCAAAGCCGCCATGACATTGGAGCTTACACAAAACCGTGGTCTGTGGCTGCAGAAATATCTGCGCGATGAAGAAACGTCTGTGATCCTCGGGCAGAGAATACCTCAGTGCATTAACTTTAACATCACCTACAGCTGCAGCGTGTGTCTGTCTCCCGTTTTAAGGAAAAACAATCATATCATTGCATTTCTGCAACTGAAACCTGGGGTAGGCCGTGTATTTTTTGGCGGTGTTGGTCTAAGAAATCCATAAAGTCTTTCATCGTATTGTAATTCAAGTGGTCTGAGAGGGATTAGAAAATCTAGCCAGTGACGAGAGACTTTGCGCAATCGCAGGTCGTTTCAGAGAGAGTTCATTGGTTCAGGACAGAGAGGGGAGAGGGAGAGCTGCAGGAGAAGACTGTCAACTAGTGACACAACATTTCCATCTTTAGCCTGCCATTGCCTGCACTCTAACTGATTTCCATGGTTGGGGGGAGGGCGGTTCAATTTTCCCTAATCAAACACAAGATCCTTACTGTACCGAGCGGCTAACTTCCCGCTATGCTAACTAGGGATCGACCGATATGGATTTTTTTATTCTCCAACAGCCTGAGCCGATGACCGATACGGACCACCGATTTTCTTGAGCCGATACAACTTTTGCTCCCATAATTTACATCATAGAAATTAATAACAAATGTTCATTTATTCATTCATCTTCAACCGCTTGTCCCTGTCGGGGTCGCGGGGGGGCTGGAGCCGATCCCAGCTGACATCGGGCGTGAGAGGGGATACGCCAGTCTGGAGGCGGAAACTGGAGAACCCGGAGAAAACCCACGCAGACAAATGTTACGAGTCTCAATTTTTAAAAAAGGAACATTTATCGAACAGCAACACGGAGCCACCTGGACGCCTGTCTGTAAATAATGACGGGGAAAGAACTAGCGAACGCAGCGGCCCGTATCGTCCGATGTATCGGTCTAGCACCAATGCTAACTTCAATCGATACAAGATTTCGGCTCTTCTAGACTTTCCGAAATGTCAAAATTGATCAGATTCTGATATTGAAACGAGTCAGTCCGCAGAGGCTCAAAAATTATTGATCCACTTTTTCTTATAGCTAAAACAGTGGCGAACATAAACTCTCTATGGTAGCAACGGGGGAGCCAAGGACTTAAGCATGTTTAACCAACTTGGTTTTGATTAAATACACAGCTCGACAACGGAGTTAGTCCTGACCGTGGCGCTGATTGGTGAATCGTTAGCCCCCCCCCCCCTGCAGCGGTCGTTGGCTCATCTGTTTTTACAGAGAGACGAATGCAGCTTTAATATTCATTTTCACTTTAATAGATTGGCTTTAGTGCAGTGTTTCTATGCTTTCTGTCACGCTCCTGTTGCACTCTTTAATACAAAACTCACAGGAATCTAAATCAAGCCAATTTCTTCTTCTCCTTTTTTTTTTACTTTGCTTGTTCTGTGTTTCTGCTGCTTTCACATCGTACGTCGTCGTTTATTCACGTCTCATAATGCCTCGGATTCAAATGTTCCTGGGCAAATTCAACAAGGTCTTACGTGTGAATTGAAAGTAAAACACTTCAATTTGATTATTAACACTAGAGCTTGCAGTTCTATCGTTGAAAAAAAGCCCAGGTGAATCCCATGAATAGCACATTTATAATATCAATATCAAAACGAGACGGACGAGCTTTAAGTCATTTGCCCGAAAAATGCCTGCAGATCAGAAGGTAAACGTGAAATAACTAAATCCTAGAAAAGTGGACTGAACCCAAAGACGGTAATTACACAGAAAAGAACAACAGTGAGAGAATTATAAATCAGACGGAGACAGACGGAGGGCTGCTCTCTGATGTCTGTAGGAGGATATGCAGTTTGACTGAGCGCACTTGGCTCCGTGGCCTTTTAGAAAAACACACAAGCAAACAGGGTCAAAGTTCGGCGTCTTCAAACGCGGCACTTAACTCGCAGCAGATAAGGAGGTCGCGGTCTGTGTCACTCTGGCTCAGTCCGGCTCTTTAAGGATGCCACATAATCATTGTGATTGATTGCAACACTTCCTCCCCGAGTCTTCACGCCGTCCAAAACGGAGCGTTGCTGTTTTTGCTGTGCGGCCAAAAAACTGTCCAGCTGAGCTCTTATCACAAATTTAAGTATTAGTTGGGTTTAAACCCCCGCTATCCATCAATACAAGAGACAAATCCATGTGTAGCTCCAATTTATAAAATAAAGACTGACTAAAGGAGTCACTGCACAACTGCAATATCTTGATAAATGTGAAATCCACCGATTTATTAAAGGAAATCAAACAAAAGCATCAAAATAAAACTCTTTCTCAACCGTACATCAACTCACTGAGCTCTTATGATCAAAACATTTTATAAGAAGAACATGAAAATAGCTGCAAACATAGGAGTAATGGCGTCCTGAGCAGAGCCCATTTAGCTTTAAAGTGAGGTGTTTGGGTGTGCAGCCCAGTGTTTTGTTAATATTCTTTTTATAGGAAATGAAAATATATGTTCTTGAGTGAACAATAAGTCTAAAACGACATTAAGTCGGTTTCTCACCACAGAGAAACACGGTTCGACAAAGTTGAGGCATTAAACACTGTGGCTTAGTGGAGAGTGGGTCGTCCTCCATTCGAGAGAGCGGCGGTTCGATCCCCACCTCCCCCGGTCCACATGTCAAAGTGTCCTTAGGCAAGAGACTGAACCACGAATTGCTCCCCGTGCTGCGCATGGGTGTGTAAATGTGGTGTGAATGGTTAGATTAGATTAGATGGTCTGTAGATGTCCATCAGTGTGAACGTCTGTGTGAACGGGTGAATGTGACAAACACTGTCAAAGCACCTTGAGTAGTCAGAAGACTAGAAGGGCGCTTTATAAGTACAAGTCCATTTACCATTTACCAAAAACGAACCTCAACCCTCAAAGCAATTCTTACCTTTCTGGCATGTCGCACAGCACTTAATAGTGGAAATTCAAATCTGAACATGAACAACCCTGCCCATCCAAAGTCCCACCCTCTACTTGCAAGCAGGCATCTGGAAAGGACACTAGGACGACGACAGGCAGGAAGCTCGGCACATCATTTTATCCGGACCGAACTTAATGATTGGTCAGACTTTAATCAGAAATACATGAGACTTGATTACAACACCTGGTGAATTCCTTTTACATTTTAGTGCCATAGGCTTATTTCTTTTGGTTGTCTGTCTCTGTTCGTCTCTATGTGTCCTGCGCTAGACTGGCGTCCTGTCAAGGGTGTACCCTGCCTCACGCCCCGTGTCCGCTGGGATCGGCTCCAGCCCCCCCTGCGACCCCGACAGGGACAAGCGGATGAAGATGAATGAATTAATGAAATTTTTTTTATTGAATTTTGCTGACAAGAACACAGAAACAGGTATAGTACACGTACAGTACGTACAAAAGAAAAGTGTAAAAACGCCAGAAAGGTAAGAATTGCTTTAAGCACCTCTATGTATTATTTAACTTGTTCTGGAGGACATTTATTACCTTGCATGAGGTCACGTGAGAATCCCGTTCGCATGTCACACGTAAATCCGTGTTATGAGGCTTCAACAAATGACCATGACCGATCAGTGGTAGTTCCTGCTACAGTAGGTGTCTCCACAATACGAGCGCCGTTGTTTACGGCTGGTAATTAAGACTTGTTTGACTATTCTGATGCTGTGGAGTTCTGGTCGGCGTTGGCAGCCCCCCTCCAAGCCCCGCCAGTGTTAATGGGGTCAGCGACCTCTGAGCTGCCCACTTGTCTCAGACAGAAACATGTCCATCACAGTCCGGTGGGGGGTCTCTTTCCATTTTATACCTGCTGTCGGAGGATTAGCCTCCAGCTCCTCCTCTCTCCTTCCTGTTCCTTCATTGGTAATTGACTCGTCCTACTAAGGAGTTCTCATCGATAAAAGGCCAACCAGCGGGGACAGAGCCGCCTTAAACCTCCAGGGGTCAAAGGAGAAATGCGGAGTAGACCTCTAATTAACTAAAGCTGACCTGTTTACACGTGACAAACAGGATCGAGACTCGTACGCTCGCCGGTTCAAAGGGGCATCGCGGGGACAAAGCTCGACTCTACGGACAGGGATTCGTTTTGTTTCGTTTGTGTGCGACCGCGAAGAAAAATCAAATTCCCTTCACAGACTTAATTATCCTTAAAGTACCATTGTGCATTTGTTTAACTCTCTAAAGCACAAAAGCCATCGTCAGCTTTGAAAATCTTCTATTTTTGTATAATGAGAAACTGTAAAAACAGACGCATTTTCAAGTTTCCTACGACCCTTGAACGGATCATGTGTGACGGACACTTCTGTAAGGAAAAGTTACCAAATCCAGGCTTAAGAGAAACTGTGATACTCTTCCAAATTACTTTTTTCTACTCGTGTCATTCAGGCTTTTGCCAAAAACAAACATTTGCACAAACCACATCCTGAACATGAATGCAACTGGGAGCGGCTCAGTGAAATTACCTTAATTTTTTAAGCAATACTGTTGACACTCTGAAAAACAGATTTTATTTTATTACAATTTTGGTAAAAAATAAAAAAAAAGATCAAAGACACTCGATTTGTGCTTTTTCTCTTTTGTGATTTCTGGCACAAGAACCGGGTTTTATTGCACAAAGGACATTTTTGAGTTCTCCTTTCTGTGCTGTTTCCATAGAGGTGCAGCTCTTTATGTTGCAAAAACGAGGCCACGGCGAGTAAAATGTGACAGGAGCAAAAAGACGAGGGTTAAACTAACTATTCAGTCATTCATTCATTCATCCTCAACAGCTTGTCCCTGTCGGGGTCGCGGGGGCTGGAGCCGATCCAAGCTGACTTTGGGCGTGAGGCGGGGGTCCACCCTGGACAGGACGCCAGTCTATCACAGGACACATAGAGACGAACAGAGACAGACAACCATTCACACCTACGGGTGATTTAGAGTCATCAATGAACTGAACACCTGCACGTCTTTGGACTGTGGGAGGAAACCGGAGAACCTGGAGAAAACCCACGCAGAAACGGGGAGAACATGGGCCACAGCCGGGATTCGAACCAGGAACCCTCTCGCTGTGAGGCGACAGTGCTGACCACCAAACCACTGTGTCAAAACTTCAAAATCACGATTAAACAGAATATCCACGACAACTCACTTCCTGAATTTGACATTGTATATGAAAGTTTTCTGGGTTCACAATCACAATGTGTTTGAGGAAAGTGTGTGATACCATTACGGTCTGGAATCTTCTTTCTTTTTTATTATTTATTATTTACATCTGCCTTTTTTCCCACTGTTTCTAACATGACAGATGAATCCATAGTTTGTTGCAGCCTCTAATGATTTCCTGGGAGTAAAACTAATTGAATTGTGACACAAAACGGATCATATTTTGTATCTTTCACCTGTTAAACAGTCAGTGTCAAATATCTTAATACGGAGAATCCTTATCTTATTAAACGGGGCAGAGTGCGCCGACATTAAGACAAAACACAGCTTACGTGATTAGACCTAAATCTCAGCGGACTTTAAATGAGCCTCTGGACTTCGTCGCCTCCTCGTCGAACCTCACAACAAAGACCGTCAGAGGACATTTAACGTTTGTGCGTCCTCTACGCTGCATTAACAGTACATTTAAGTAGATAATCACAGCTGAAGTAGAGACCAAATGAGTCGCTGTGCCTCCACGGTGCGCACACACACACACACACACACACACACACACACACACACACACACACACACACACACACACACACACACACACACACACACACACACACACACACACACACACACACACACACACACACACACACACACACACACACACACACACACACACACACACACACACACACACACACACACACACACACACACACACACACACACACACACAAACACACCGTCTTTATCGCTCTTTCAGGAGACACATCAAAACACAACACTCCCCATTTCTTCTGTCTATAACCTCTGCATCAGTTCACCCTCCCCCTCCTGTAGACTCTCTCTCTCTCTCTCTCACACGCACACACACACACGCACACGCGCACACGCACACACAAAACCATTCACTCATCCACGGGGCAATACCATTTCTCAGAGAGGAGCAGAGAGAGCGCCTCTCTTATCTTCTGCATTTCAGCTGTCTGCGCTAATTCAATAAACTTCAGAGGAACAAAATGAACACAGAAATAACGGAGAGGGGGGTGGGGTTGGTGGTGGTTGGTGGTGGTTGTGCTCAAAGGAGCGGAGAAAGAGGCAAAGGTGGGAGAGAGAAACAAGCAAACGATAAACCCCAACAGAAAAAAAAGGGGGCAAAAGCACAAACAGAAGGTAGATGCAGCTTGATGGAAAACCACAAAAGAGGAAAAACGAGCCTGAGTGCACCGTAAAAAAAAATATTCAAATGAGAATTGATTTGAAAGAACGGTGAATTATGGCCTTTTGCCTTAATGCTCCCCTTCCCCTCTCCCTCTTTACTCCATTTGTTCAGGCAGGGTGCGTCCTCCTTATCCCTCCCCATAATGGCCAAGTATGGCACACAAAGCCTGCGTTGGAATATCAGCACCGGAGAACCCTTCCGGCACTGCGCTGGGAAATAAATTGCTTCTGCTAATGCCCCTTTCATTACGGCACAGCCCCTTAATTGTGCTGCTGACAGTCCGCCTGGCTGCGGGGCTGATGGGAGGAAAGGCTGAGGAGACGGGCGCGACGTCGCCCCCGGGGGCCCAAACACACCGGCCAGTGACGCTGCTGCTGCTGGGAGAATAAACTAGGAGGTAGTTTCAACACTAAGGCTCACAGAAGAGAGTACAGATAAAAAAAAAAAAGGTCAGCTTCACTTTAAGGGGATGCATCGAGCAGAAATGATCACTTTTCGAGCCTTTAGCGGATGTGTGTTGTAAGGTAGCGTTCAAACACGTTGTGTCACTCAGCTTACGTAAAGAATCAATAACTAATCAGACTTTAAGACGATGTTCTTACATCAGGGTCGGGTGTTAAACCTCAGTAGTGTACAGAGAACAGTGTGAACATGTGTCAGGTAGGAACTCAGATTCATGTTTTCATCTCGCTAATTCTGGACTACCTTATTTTAAGTCCTTGTGCAGCTGCTTGTGATTAAACACTTAAGGCTTCTTTTGATTCAAGACTGTCACTGCGAAGCACAAACGCGTGTGATACTTGTGCTGGGAATGTTTAATGAAAGCAATGGTTCGCAGAAAAACATGTTTACGTAAGGACAAGTATGTATTTACACACAGCCCTTAACGTAGCGCGATGATCGTGAGTAATTAAAGGAGATGCGTCCGTGTGTGCGATACGAAAATATCTCCGTCACGCTGCCGTACCTGACTGTAACAGCTCTCTGCACGATACAAACAAATTAGTCAATGTGAGCCAAACACCCTACTGATTAAAGCGTCGAGTTGCCGCTTGTGTTAAAAACACAAGATGAAGCGACCCCGTTCCCAAGAACGACAACAAACCTGAACACTGTTGCGCCTCTTTGATCGCTCACAGGAAAAATTTAATGACTTATCTCCATTTCTGAAGGTCTCTGACGCCCTCACCAATTCCCGAACACTTGACAGAGAAAGGGAAAGAGCGCCTGGTGTTCGAGCTTCCAAGGAGTCGCGTGTATTATAAACAAGACACTGATTACCAGTAAAGGAAAACTAAACACACTTTAAACTGCATAAATGGAGGACTTGTCACGCTGACAAGTTGCAGGCTCTGGCAGCTCTGCCTCAGTTCACGTCGAGAGGGAAGTGACTTCATCAGAGATCGTGCCCCGCGATGCCAGGCTCCGGGGAACTAAGAGGCCAAAATCTCAAAAAGACATCAAAAGGGCTTCAATCTCAAAAAACAGCAGACCTGTCCTATGTCAACTGTCACTTAACCCCCTCCTCCTCCTCCTCCTCCCCACCACCATCGACTCCACAACCAGCACCGTCCCGCCGGGGCTCCAGCAGCAGGTCAGGAGGTGGAGAGGGAACTTAATCAAGGGTTCTCCAGTTACAAAAGCCCTCCACTTCTGCCTGCAGAGCGGCGGCAGGCTGACAGAAACAAAAAAAAGGCCACAAAATGGGACCGGGTCTTTGTTCTCAGAAGACCTGAAGCCAGACTGCTGCTGCTGCTGCTGCTTCTGCTCCTCCACAAACCGTTTTGGAAGGGAAACAGAACAATGGATGACGAGGAGAGAAGAAAATAAACCAAATAATCGTAGATTATCCGGGGCCACAGAGGCAGGTTTCAATTCCAGAGAAAGTGCTTATTGTGCTGCATCAATAGTCTGGTAATCACCTAATTTAACTTTCACTTCATTATTCAGGCTTCGATCATGTGGCGGTTTTGTATTACGAAAGGGTGCAGCCACTTCTCATTTCAACGCCATTATCAGTCCGCACGATAGCGGTTGCTACGTTAACATAAAAGGGGACAGTTTGGATCTTTTGAAGTGCGGTTGTATGAGGTACTTATCCACAGTCGGTGCGTTCCCGGCAGGAGACGACGGTCGGCGCCTCGGGTTTGGAGAAGCAGACAGAAGCGTCGACACAGACGCTGAGCGATGTACTGCTGCGGACAGGGGCAGCAGCTGAATGTATTTGAGCCATGTCAAAAATGTTGGTGTTATTGTGCGACTTTAGTGAATCCAAACTAACCGATCAAGGTAGCAGAAGAACAGCAACTCCCGCGTTATGAGAGGTAATATTAATAGAGACTGGTTGCTTCTGCGGCCCTTTGCTGCGTGTCATCCCCTCTCTCCGCCCCCTTTCCTGTCACTCTTCATCTGCTCTAATAAAAGGATTTAAAAGCCCCCAAAATTAATATTTGAAACCGCTATATTTAGACTATTTCCACCACTTCACCTTGCAGGCAGACAGTCCCTTTTCAATGGGGGAACTGAAGAAAT
>NC_139826.1:36668000-36690500 GCF_963691815.1 Echiichthys vipera
AAAAGAGAGCTGAGGAAGGCAAAGCTCTGGATCTACCGGTCAATCTTGGTTCCTACCCTCACCTTGTGGTCATGAGATATGGGTCAGGACCCAAAGAACCAGGTCGCAGGTACAAGCAGCCGAAATGTGTTTCCTCAGGAGGGGGGCTGGAGTCTCCCTTAGAGAGAGGGGGAGAAGTTCAGCATCCGTGAGGAACTCGGAGTAGAGCCCGCTGCTCCTTTGCGTTTGAAAGGAGCCAGTTGAGGTGGTTCAGGATCATCTAGTAAGGATGAACCCTGGGCGCCTCCCTAGGGAGGTGTTCCAGGCACGTCCAGCTGGGAGGAGGCCTCGGGGAAGACCCAGGACCAGGTGGAGAGATTAGATCTCCACACTGGCCTGGGAACGCCTCAGGATCCCCCAGTTAGAGCTGGTTAATGTGGCCCGGGAAAGGGAAGTTTGGGGTCCCCTGCTAAGCTGCTGCCCCGCGACCCGACCCCGGAGGCTGAAGATGAGACGAGATGAGATGTGTTTAATTATCATCGGCGCACCTGGACCGGCTTTCCCCGCCACGTGACTCAGCACGTTGAGCATCGAGCTTCAGAGAGTTTCATTGAGCGCAAATATAAACAGCGTGCTCTCGCAGTGCAGAAACACATCCAGTAGGAAAATAATCAGCATCCCAAACAATTCCCTTGAACCGCATTTCGAGCGCTCTTCCCCCCAAACTGAGGATATTCTCGCGGAGTTCATTAATAAAAACTGGGACGGTGTGAAGGCCGTGTTCCTCTGGTGTCGTTTCCTCGCCAGCTTGTGTCAGAATATCCCCGTGTATGGATGCAGGCGGCGGCGCCATTAAATGATTCATACTTACGAGCTCCTCAATTATTCAGAGGGCGGGAATAATTAACAAGGCATCTGGAGGAGAAGGAGTTTGTTAAATGTGGATTTTTTTTTTCCTCTCCATCACTTGTGGGGGGGGGGGGGGTTAAAGATTGTCCATTTCTCAGCATTAAAATTAATGAGCTCAGGTGTCTTGAGTGAAAAATGCTGTATATATATAGATAGCATATATATATATATATATATATATATATATATATATATATACACACAAACACACACACTGAAGATCAAAATTAGAGAACAAAGTATTAATATTTGATTTATTTTGAAGTATTGTTCTTTTCTTATTGATCATAATTTGGTAGAGTATCAGCTGTGTCTATACCACTGCTGTGCTAGCATGTTGTTTTAAATAACCGAGGCACTTCAACAAAAACCTTTATTTTGTGGGAAAAAAACAGTGATCTAAATTAGAAAACAGTGTTCATTGTGTCAGAAGAGAAGATTTAAACAATATTTTCTTCTATAGGATTCAAAAAGGATTCAAAAATGAACAGGAAGTGTAGAGGCCACAGCTTTGAATGACTTTAGCACATCTGCGCCCACAGGACATCACTAGTTTCTCTCTCTGCTCTGCTTTGATCTGCGTCCGTTCTTCAGCCTCTTCCACAGTTCTGTAACTGTAGTGGGTTTCTTAGACATTACTGTGTTGCCAAGGATTTTCCATAGATTCTCTATGGGGTTTAGATCTGGACTCTAGGCTGGACATTTCATTGTTTCAATATTCTCAGCTTCAGTGAACTGCATAACCTGTTTTACAGAGTGACAGGGGGCTTTGTCTTGCATGAAAATTGCAGCTGATTGGGAGACAGTTGCATTGAAGGTGTTGCATGTTGCTGAAGGAGGTTCACAGAAACATTTTCATCCACCCTGCCATGTAGCTGTACAAGAGGCCCAACTCCTGCTGCAGAAAACATCCCCTAAACCGTGACATGCCATTAAAGTTTGATTTATTTGGGTCTGATGGGAAACATTGTGTTCAGCGTCAGACTGGGGAAAGACTGAACCCAGTGTGTAAAGAAGTCGGTTAAATTTGGAGGAAGAAGATTCAGAGTCCAGATCTAAGACCCACAGAGAATCTCTGTAATGTCTAAGAAACCCACTACAGTTACTGAACTGTGGGAGGGACTGAAGAAGAACGGACGCAGATCAAAGCAGAGCGGAGTGAGAAACTAGTGATGTCCTGTGGGCGCAGATGAGCTGACGTCATTCAAAGCTTTGGCCTCTACAATCGAAAGTGTGGTGGTTAGCACTGGCGCCTCACAGCAAGAGGGTTTCTGGTTTGAATCCCGGCTGGGGCCCTTCTGTGTGGAGTTTGCAAGTTCTCCCCGTGTCTGCGTGGGTTTTCTCCGGGTTCTCCGGTTTCCTCCCACAGTCCAAAGACATGCAGGTGTTCGGTTCATTGATGACTCTAAAATTGCCCCTAGATGAGCCCTGCCACAGACTGGCGTCCTGTCCGGGGTGTACCCCGCCTTACGCCCAATGTCAGCTGGGATCGGCTCCAGCCCCCTGCGACCCCGACAGGGACAAGCGGTTGAAGATGGATGGATGGTTTTTGTTTAAATGCCTTGGTTATTTGATATTCTATCAAAATCTGGTACAATGAAAAAAAAAGATCGAACTTAAGACTGATTTAAAATACAAAAACAAAGCCGTTATGCAAAATTATCGTGACTGTTAAACTAAAAAAGGACAGAAAAAAAGGACAGCTCTTCACTCAGCAGAGTCTTATTTTAAGTGCTATTTAGAAAACCTCTTAGCAAAGAGCAGACAACAACTTGGCGGCCCATGTTGCGCTCTTGTCACTGCTCCCAGCATGCTTCTTTTAGTGATTCTGAACCCACACAGGGAGAAATACTTGAACAGGGTTTACTCATCACTGAAAAGAGAAATTCCTCTTTGATACATATTTATACTACCGTCCACATCCTCCTGTAAGGAAAGCCTGGAATCAAAACTAGCATAAACCTCCCATCTCCCATCACGGACCAGGGCAGCGCCGAGGAAAGTCGCCTTTCTCCGCTGGCCCCGTTTTTGTTGGCTTGCACGGACGGTGCACACGTCCAGAGGGAGTTAAATAAATCAACACTCTTAAGGCGTTAACGGCGTAATGCAGTTAAGTCATTGAGTGAGAAATGCCAACGCATCTGCGATCAAGATCAACCACAAACATCATCATCCCTGCACAATCTAACGTGGGGCGCAAGATTCACGCCGTGTTGTTTATAGCTCACTTTCCTCAAGAGCTGCGAAGACTCATTGATTATCATTCATTCATTCATCTTCAACCGCTTGTCCCTGTCGGGGTCGCGGGGGGCTGAAGCCAATCCCAGCTAACGGGCGTGAGGCGGGCTACACCCTGGACAGGACGCCAGTCTATCACAGGGCACATAGAGACGAACAGAGACAGACAACCATTCACACCTACGGGCAATTTTAGAGTCATCAATGAACCGAACAGCTGCACGTCTTTGGACTGTGGGAGGAAACCGGAGAACCCGGAGAAAACCCACGCAGACACGGGGAGAAGATGCAAACCCCACACAGAAGGGCCCCAGCCGGGTTGCGGACCTGGAACCTTCTCGCTGTGAAGCGACAGTGCTAACCACTACTATTTCAGCTTCTTCACTGAGAATATTTCCTGGTTTATTCCCTCCTTTATGACAGTAAACTGAATACCTTTGAGTTTGGCCGAAACAAGACATTTGAGGACGTCATTTTGACCTTTGGGGACATGTTTTACCATTTTCTGGCATTTTATCAAGCAAACAAATAGCTGATTAATGGAGAAAATAATCCATATATTAAATCATCCATGAAAATAATTATTAGTTGCTGGTCCAGTTTCCTCATGCAGCCGTTTTTCTCGGTTGAAGAAACTACCACAGTACGTCCAAGTTCTCCTCAACACTTTAACCATATTTCACCTTAGCCATTGTCTGAACAGCTTTTATCTTTATTAAGAATTGTGCAGAAACAATCAGTCGATCAATAATAAACCGAAAATCATTTTAAATGTGTTGATTATTCATTTATCAAGCAAATGTGCACAAGATTTGCTCTTTCCAGCTTCTCAAATGTGAGGATTTGCTGCTTTTCTCAGTTTTCAATCATTTATTGAAAACATGTTTCAGTTTTGGTGCATTTCATGTAAACTGTATGAGTATCAGTACATGTGTTTTCCGATAAGAAAAGCTTTTTTTTACAGAATAACGGCTTTATTTTCTCACTGGTTGTTTATAGAACTGGTTGACGATGTAATACACTGCATCTATAATGTATAATAATTGTAAAAGCCACAGAGAAATGGTCTGTTTTCATTCCAGCTCAAAAGTAATCTGTACATTTTTCTCATTTAAAATCAGCAAAAATCCAACACCGGTCCAACCCTACTGTCGTGTAATTTAAGACTTGTTTCGTCCTTAAATTCAAGACCTTTTCAAACTATTTAAGGTCTCTCAAACACCCACAGATCTCCAGTCTAGAGTCCTTCTTTGAGTTTCAACTCTCTGTCAGTGTGTCTGTCTGTGTGTCAGGCCTTCCCACAGTCTGGGCCAGATCCTGCTCAAATTGGATTTGAAGCCATTAGCGTCCCAACTCGAAGCATATGTTCCAAGTTGCTGAGCATTTCATTTCACGAGACGACGATGAGGGGGCCGAGAAAGAGAGAGAGAGAGAAAGAAAGAAAGAAGAAGAAAAAACACAGACATCGTAGAAAAATAAACCAGACACAAACAGGGCTGGATTGAGTCTGTCGCTCACTTACAGACAGAGAGAGCGAGAGAGAGAGCAAGAGAGAGAGAGAGAGCGAGAGAGAGAGAGAGAGAGCAAGAGAGAGAGAGAGAGAGAGAGAGAGAGAGAGAGAGAGAGAGAGAGAGAGAGAGAGAGAGAGAGAGAGACGTCCCATGCGCCAAAAGAAAGCCCACTTTGACTTCAGGGTCACGTTCCTGAGCATTAGTCTGTAACTGCCACTGTGTGTGTGTGTGTGTGTGTGTGTGTGTGTGTGTGTGTGTGTGTGTGTGTGTGTGTGTGTGTGTGTGTGTGTGTGTGTGTGTGTGTGTGTGTGTGTGTGTGTACAAGCCCTACGTGCATGTTTTCATATGCTGTTCAGAGAGCGATACCTTCCACACCACACAAAAAGGCGCTGCTGTACTCCATCACGGAAATCTAAATATTCTGTCTAGGGGGGGAAAAACATTAGAGCAGGGATTGTATTTCAAATGGCGGGCAACCCCCTCACTTGAAATTTCTGTCTCTCTCTCTCGCTCTCTCTCTCCGTCTCTGCTGTCAGAGAAGCAACAACTTTATTTATGTCCAAATACTGTGGATGCAATGAGCGAGCACCCCGAAGCAAGTCGGATCATTATCTCTTAAATCTAAACAAGCCTTTACTTTCCCAGAACAGAGCGCGTATTCTATAAGCACTTAAACATAGCGGGGGGATGGGCATATAGAGGAGCGTGTGTGTGTGTGTGTGTGTGTGTGTGTGTGTGTGTGTGTGTGTGTGTGTGTGTGTGTGTGTGTGTGTGTGTGTGTGATCCCGGGGTTCCCAGTCTGAGTTTAAGAATGGCAGGGTAAAACACTGCGGGCTCTGTGGAAGCCAGGAAACAGCCTAATGTATTTATCCAAACACATATCTGCTGAGAGGCCCCACGGCTTCAACACATCTCTTTCCTACGCGGGCTTCACCTCCCAAAAAGACGCTCCGCAGCAGGGCCGCACAATACGGCCAGAAAAAAATTGATTACACCGACTATTTAGATCAACGTTGTGCTAATTTCCTCACCGGTTTCAGGCATTTTAACTGCGTCCCTGCACCTTAAACACACCGTCACCGTGTCACTTTTCACTGCTGTGATTCTCAGAACAGTAGAAGCTGAACCATCGTGTTTTCACTCCTGTCGTCCGACTCTTAATACGCCTAATAAACGGTGATTTTTTTCACAATCAATCAATTTGCGGTCGTCTGGAATAAAACTAAGCCGTCACCAGATGATAGATGACGATGTGCTTTTGGAATATAAGTGTTTTTTTCAGGATTTTCCCTTTAAAACATCGAGAAGATCCATTATTTTAACGGTTTCTTTCTCTATTTTCCTACAAAACGGGTTTAATGTGAGGTCTCCGACCGACTTAAGGGCAATCGGTGCCACCCTGCGGAATGAAAAGGTGGAGATTTAACCATACAAAGACTTTTCAGGGGAACTGAAAAACAGAATCTAACAATCACAAGAGGCATAAAATAACAATAAATCAAAGAAATAAGCAGCGAAATTTCAAAAAAAGGGGTACCTTGCGGGACGTACTGTATTTCTGCCATGTTTTACAGCCGGGAAAATATCGTTTGTACTTTCTATTATTCGCCTTTTCGGAAAAAGAAAAAGGAAAAATTGAGGGCGGTTGTTCTGGTGAACCCTGTGCTGTCTGCCACGTGTTAACCTTGATTCATATTGAAGCATTTGGCCTGATTTATTGCTGTCTTCGTCAACTATTAAAATGGGCCGACGTAACACTGAGGTGACCTCGTCCTCCACATTCGCCGCGCCGGCAGCCCTGCTCACGGCGGGCGGATGAATCCCAGCAACAACACGGTGGCACAATAATGTGAATGCAGCCAACACCGGGAGGAAGGTAAGAGTCCCCTTCAGCCGTTTACACCATCCCACAATTTGATCATCTCCCCCAAAATAACCCTGTTTACATGAACGTGATTATCCGGGCAGAATTGTGGGATTCTTGAGTGTTTAAGGTAAACAGAAGAAAACTTGTTTGCCAGATGTTGCTCCCCAAAGTGAAAGTGTGTGTGTGTGTGTGTGTGTGTGTGGCTGGTTAACTTTTCAGCTCGTACACGGCAGCCCAAGTCTTCCTCTCGCTCTAATCTGTCTGACGTTCGTCTGCAAAAATGTCTCCTTTATGATGTTTATACATCTGCACGAGTGCACATCGTGCAACATAAATTCCTCTTCTGAGTGTGAACCCAGCCGGCCGCCATTGGCTCAACTCGATGCGGACGCCACTTCCCTTCCACCTCAAAGTTACACGGGCAACCTGACCGCTGTCCAGGACGAAGGACTGACCGAGTGAAAGGACTTTACAGTGTCTCCATTCATGTCATTAAACCAGACTTATTGATTCTGTGTAATCAGAGATCGCCATAATCATGCAACAAAAGACGGGTTAAACTAAATGTAGTAGTTCAGGGTCAAAAATATATTTTTACAAGCTGCTGCTTTATTTCTGGGTGAGTGTTTCAGGATCGCCATGGCAACTAATAGAGAGTAGTCAATCCTAATTTTGTCTGTTTCAATCTGATTTGACTACATAAATAAGCTTTAAGGTTTTTATCCTCAACAATTTTAATTATATCACTAATTGTTTTTATACAAGTGTCAAATCTGTCAGATAACGTCTGTAATAAGAGCACGCACGGTGTTGGCATGAGCTTTATTTTGTCACGTTGGTGTGTGACTTTCTAAAACTTCCATTAATATAGTTTTGAAGTAGAATATCAATACCCACGTGTTTCATATTTAACCGTAAAATATTTCCTTTCACCTTATTGTTGCACCTGTAATATAAAAAATGCAAAAGAGAAACGGCGGGTGAAAACAGCAGACAGGAAATACTCTGGTGATCTTCTTCGCTCACTTCCTGTTCCTGCCGCAGCTCAACTATTTCACACAACACGCTCGGTGAACATAAGCCTCTCATGCATGCAACCGTGGCCAACAGTCGCTCGTAAATCTTTAATAAAAAAGCTCAAAAACCGCTGAAACTGTGGAAAAAGACGCGGATGATATCTGTCCACGGATGAAACGCGCGGCGCTCTGAGGATGGTGTGTGTGCGTGGTGAGGGCTGACGGGTCACGGCACTCTGACCCATTAATGAGAGGCAGAGTATAACCGCATCAGACAAGAGCCGCGCTGTGTAACCGGTCTGATAAATAAATAAAGAGAGCGCCCTAAAACGAACAAAGCGCTCATGCACCACAATGACAACATGGCACGAATGAGAACGACAGTCTCATAGGGAACAGGGAAGAGCCGTCTGCGGAGCTCGACGCGGAGGAGAAACGCCTGAGTCAGAAAAGCTTTCACTCAAACCTGTGTGCACCATGGAGAGCGTTAAGTGTTGAGGGTGTGAATGCGTTTGTGCACATGCTGCATGTTTCTAAAACTTCTGCGGTCCACCTGCCACGCTCACAGCAAACTTTCTCAACCATTAATATTTAATGTCCTCAAACGTTACACAGGGCAGTTGGTGCGGTTTTTGGCTCTCCGTCTGCTCTCAAAGCTTGTCCTCGATGGCCACCGTACGCTCTGAGCTTGAGCCAATTAAATCAAAGTATAAACAAAGACTCTGCATCAAACGGGCTCCTCATTGGCTTCCACTTGCAACTCAAAATGTACACATTTCTGCTTTTTCTCTCCCCACAGTCTGGATTATTACATCTTCTGAAATGTATTTAACAGGTCGTACAAAAACCAGCCATAAAATAAATAAACCAAGACCCGACTGTGTGTTGTTTGAAAGTTTAGGATTGATTCATTTAAGATAACGCACATGAATTTACTTTGGCAGGCAAAAAAATGACCCTAATTCTGATTTAAGTGTGCGTAGCAGGTGATGCAAAGTGTGCGTGTGGCACTTACATGTGGACGTGCGGAGGTTGGAAGCGGCTCTGGTTGATGTTGTAGTGTGTGAAGGCCTGTGTGGGGTTGGAGCTGTACTCATCCACCGTGATGGTCACTTTGCCATGAGCCATCCTTCCACTGTTTGGACATGAGACGCCGTTCAGTTCACCGGGATTCAGCAGCGAGCCGTGCGGCGGTCATCCTTCAGAGCCGCTGAAGAAGCCCAGGGAAGTCTCCCAGCAGCAGCAGCAGCAGCAGCAGCAGCGGCAGCAGCGACCCGGCCGACCAACCACGACACACAGCAGTCTGCACCGACAGGAGCAAAGACACACACACACACACACATCAGCTGCTTTAAACAAGACCAGAAGGCATGCACTCATTTCTGGATACACCGTTAGGGAGGTCTTTTACACGAATACACATTTTGACTGCTAAAATAAAGAAAATGCACAAGTAAAAACAGGTGGTTTGAAGGGTTAAAATGACCGAGCACACGTCAAATAAAGAAAAAAATCCCTTCCAATCCCAATGTGATCAATACTTTATGCTGCGGTTTGGTTTCAGGGAGCACAAAGAGCTGTGTTTCGCTGTGTCACAATTTGATTTTGGAAGAAATAAACCCCTGAAAAACAGCTCATCAGACTATTTTTAATAAAATCCTAATCATAAATGCAGCGAGGAAACTTAATTAAAAGATTTATTCTACCGCTCGGAACGACGTGGCACTTCATTTCTTTAAGTGAACAGAAATCTTTTTATAAAAAACTAAATAATGCACTGTTAAGGCGACAATTTACAATCTGGAAGGCGTGTTTTTAATTGCAGCTCGTAACCCATCTGGTTTTTAATGCAAACTAATATATTCAAATGCAAAAACAACACCGCAGGCACGGCCTCTGAGGCGTTATAGCCTGTTGGAATTAAACCACGCACACACACACACACAAAGGATAAAGTTAAATTATCTAACGGTGAGCAAATATGTTGCAAAAGCCTCTAATAAAACAAGAAATTCTTCATGCACAAAACGCAAAAATAAGACAAAAAGTCTGCTTTTCTTATTCCACGTCTGGTGCGATTCAATCTGCCAACTGCACTGCTCTGGAGTCTGTGCATAGCAGCACAGTAAAGACTCTATAAGGGGGGAAAAACACACACACTTTTACTCTGAAAAGCTGATAAAATGCCACACAATAAGGTGGGTTTTCTTTGCATCTTTAGAGCTCACTCACCGGGCTTCTTCGCTTTCTTCCTTTGCAACCCTGAGCTTCCCTCCTGCTTGACCTCCCTGACTGATAGTGAAGTGGCCACTGTGGGCTTTGACAGGCTTTTTATACCAGACCTCCCGATGCAGCCGGAGCACACGCGGAAGAAGAGGTGGGAATAGAAATGCCCACAATATCAGCTTTTGCTTTTTTTTTTTCCAAGCAGCTCCGAGGGTTAATTCGATGGTGACAGTGATGGTGATGGCGACGGTTGTATCCTGTCATGCAAAAAAAAAAAAAGCTCTGACTTCCAGTTGTTGACTACTCTAAAAATCCCAATTTAACCTAAAAAAACGGTCCTATTTTCACAAAGCAAAGGCGCCGATTTGTGTTTTCCGGGTCAGCACGCACGCTACTTCCTGTATGTGCTGAGGATTTAAGTCAAACAAGGTGCATGAACTTGCAAATAACCTCAATAATAAAACAAAACTCTTTACATTGCAAAGTTAAGAGTGACATTAATCCAACTGGCTGCATGAGAAACGAGTTGGCACATCTTCCTGGGCCTTCAACCAAAAAAGAAAAAAAGAAAATGCACTTAAATTAAAAGCTGCCCTGTCAGACGCCTTTGGACACCTCAGCAATCATGTCTCAACATTTTAAAAACCTGAACTAATGCTGCTGCTTCTTCACTAAAAATGGGCTCCTTCCTTTCTTTTCTTTTCTGCAAATGCAGTGTGCAGCATGCCCCACTGTCTCCTCGCCGTGTGCAGTGTGTGTGTGTGCAGTGTGTGTGTGTGTGTGCAGTGTGTGTGTGTGTACTCTCCTTGCTCGCCTGTCTGTCTCTACCTTGTGGCTACAGTAGCAGCAACTAGCTCTGTGTAGCTTAGCCTGCCCTGGCAAAATGGGTTTTCTTTTTTTTATATTCTGCAGACTGTAGCTTCACACTGAGCTCCTTTTCTATAATAACGGCGGTGCACACACACACACACGCACACTCACTCACACACGAATACACACACACACACATTGTCAGTCCTTGTCTTTGGATATGCATTCACCATATAGCTAACTTCACGAGTAGGAAGCACTCTCCGGTGGAGCACAAGAGGGTAAAAGGCGAATCAAATTGACCCTTTCTGATAGCACTTGCATGTGCAACGGTGTGCGCTGTCTATGCGCCTCACACCAATGTGCGCAAAAAGAAGGAAAAGCAGGTCCGTGCAATCCTGAACTCTGCTCCTGCACTACTAATAATAATAATAATAATAATAATAATAAATAAAATCACATTGGAAAAGAAGAAACACCCAAAGGTGGCCAGTGTCACGGCACCGCCTGCGCTATAACCCCTTTGCTCGTCCCCGTAAATGACAAGCCACCTTTTAACCGACGGCTTTGTGTCAGGAATTCCTTCTTTCCCTCCCTCGTCTCCCCCTCCCTCCCTCTCTCTCTCCCTCTATCGGTTCTCAAAGCAAAGCGGAAAGGTTGCTCTACCTTCAGTCGTGTGGGTTTTTGTGCGGGTTTTTTTGTGTGTATCTGGCCGGAGGAAGAGTGTCGGGTCGGGGTCGCCCTCTACGCGGCGGCGGCGGCAGCAGCGGTGAAGGGACGCGGGTCCATGCGGCAGCAGCGGGAGAGAAGAGCGGGCAGCGTTCGAAGAGCAGTCCGGGGGTTGCGGCAGTCTGGGCGGATAAGGGCAGAACCTTCGACCCGGCGGGACCTCGGCTGGCTCCTGTTGTGGAAAAAAAAGAAACCCAGACGAGCGAGAGGAGGAGAGAGAGACCGAGAGAGGAGGGCGAGAGACACTGACAGACAACAAGGAGAGGGAGGGAGGGGGGAGAGAGAGAGAGAGAGAGAGAGAGCAGCCGCGGTGTGACGGAGGGGGAGCCGGAGTGCAGTGAGTCGGAGCTGCCACTGGGGTCAGAGAGCAGCGAGAGCAGGAGCGAGCACAACCCCCGACACCTCCCCGTGTGCGCGCCCTCACCGGCGGGCACACGCACGGAGAGGCGCGAGAGGGAGGAGGAGGAGCAGTGTTGCGTTCACTTGCTGTCGGAAAATGATACTTCAGTTAAAAAACGATTGTATATTATATAAATATTACTTTCTAACATGTTTGAGGGTTATACACAATACCAAAAATAATTTATTTTTTAGAAATATTAAATATAAATATTACTTTCTAACATGTTTCAGGGTTTTACACAGTACCAAAAAGAATTGATTTATTTATTTATTTTAAATACAATATAAATATTAATTTCTAACATGTTTGAGGGTTTTACACTATACCAAAAATATATTTCTAAATGTAGATTAATTTTTTTATAGAAATATTCAATATAAATATTACTTTATAACATTTTTCAGGGTTTTACGCAATACCCAAAAATATTTTAATTTTTTTTATAATATTCAATTTAAATAATACTTTCTAACATGATTCAGGGTTAAACACTATGCCAAAATATTTTTATTTATTATTTTTTAGAAAGATTCAATATAAATATTACCTTCTAACATGATTCAGGGTTATACACTATACCACAAATGTATTTCTAAATATTTTTTTAGAAAGATTCTATTGTAAACATTACTTTTCTAGCATGTTTCAGAGTTATACCCAGTAGCAAATATGTATTTATAAATGTAGAAATAATAATAGTATAAATTAAAATGTGCAAAGACAGTAAATCATAGATGGGATGTCAGCTGCTTAACTCAGAGAGTAAAATTGAAATGCCTAAATAATCTAATAGTTTTTGCCAATTTATTATTTTTGAGTTTTAAGTTAAGAATCTTTAAAAATAGTCTGTTCTTGGTCAAATCATAGACTGTATAATAATAAAGATGGCCAAAGCTTCTGGCTCCGAAAAGTGAAACCAATGCGGAAGTTCCTTAAAACTGCATTCTTCCTCATTTCCAGCAGTGCGTGAGTATTGCAAAATAAGTCAGTTTGCATAGAAGTCAATGAGAAAATGATTTATTACCGCAGCAGATATTTTCCTAATGAGTTTATGGTCTTATTTGCACTTTGTCCGCGTTAAAAAGATGAGGTGCATATTCATTTTGAGCACTCTAATCAGACAACAACGTGCAAACATGCCTTTCAACATCCATTATGCATCCACACATCTATCCAGAAACAATCTAAAGTGACTGTTTACCCACAGTGTCTTATGTTGGCCTAAGGTTTTTACTGTGGTAGGTTTTCATCAGGCTGCGAGGCTTCATGACATGGCATAATAAGAAGATTATTGATTTCCTTCCATGAAATCTCATGCAGTATTCAATATTGTGGTTGCTGGACCTTGAACTCAGCATACGCGGCCTAGTTTGTAAACCAGCACGCATGCTGAAAGTAATCGATTGTCTTGGTCATGATGGACACTAACGGTGAAATCCTGACACAATAGATGCATTTTTGAAACTCATCTTCAACCGCTTGTCCCCATCGGGGTCGCGGGGAAACAATCGAACGTCTGAACACCGCAGATCGACTGGTATACAAGTTTCCATTCTGAAACACTGTACGTTTATTCAGTGCAAACTGTGACCTGGAATATTTCTTTTCATTAGTTCACAGATGTGTGGGAAAACGGTGCCAGAGTGTGGAAGGTGTTGTAAAAATCTATGATTAGAAGACAACACGGCCCCTTTGGGTTCGCCAGTAAACAATACTAATGAGTACCTGTGGGAGTCCTTCACACAACCTGAAATGGGGCAGCGCAGTTTCCAAACTGGGGGGAAAAAACATGCAACTTGGATGACTGAGTATAAAAAACAGCATCCTGATCATGAAGGTTTAACTCCTTGATTATCAGTTCACTCAATTATGAATGAAGTCTGGGTAAAGGTTGGTTGAAATGTGCCATATTTGCTCCAACAAACAAACCTACTCCAAGTCATCGTATAATTGTTGATCTTGGGGTCTTTGTTTCTTTTGTTTAATAACAGAAGTTCAGTTCGCAAACTTGCAACACTGCAGCTACAAAAAGTCACTAGTTAATGTAATTCTAAGCTCAAAGGATTACTTACTAATGCCCACTCACTGGCTGCAAAAAGTTAAATTGTGTAGAAGTCAATGAGAAAATGAGCCTACTTCTATGTCTACTTCGTCTTCGTCTCAATCGTAAGTCTTCTTTAATACAGCATGAAGTTCATTTAGTACATTATGGTGCCATTTATTTCGTCAGTTAGACATCTTAAACATCTTAAAGTGTAAAATGACAATTGTGTTGTTTATTAAAAACACAGATGGGTTCAAACAACGGGGAACACGTCCATTTTTCATACAGTCTATGGTCTTGACATCTTTTGGATGGACTGCCATGAAATTTTTTCCCATAATAATCAATCCTGGTGACTTTTCATTAAGCTCCCATCAACAGGTCAATGTCTTCACTTATGTAGTTGAATATCTCAAAATCTACAAGAGGGAAAAATCCTAATGTCTTCATTGATCCCCAGACTTTCCCTCCACGAGATTCACATTTGTTGATCAAAGCGACGACTGTTGCGTTGGATGGATTACTCTGCAATTTGGAGCAGACGTTCACATTCATTGTGAACTTCGTTGACCCCCCCCCCCCCCCCCCCCCTCCCCCGACTTTTCATCTACAGTTTTATACAGTTAACAAAGAGCCTTAAATCCTCACACAGTTGTTAGCGTGGCTGTGGAGCTGTAGTCTTGTTCCATCTAGGCTGCAGACTCCAAACTACTTCCAAACATGACTTCTCTGTTGTGATTATCCGTTTCACCACAGATAATGATGCATCGTCTCTACGCCACATTCACAACTGTACTCCACATGTGCGTCACATCTGCACAGAATGACTGAAAACAGCTTTGAACTTGAGTACGCACTCTCTGCACGTGATGGCCGAGCTAAACTTAGCTTTCTCAGAGTCCAGCCCTCACCGTTTATTAATTTCTCTGTGTCTAAACTTGATACTATAATGTTAGCTTCAGTTTTATTCATTGTCTTTCAGTTTTTATTCTTGTTAGCTTTTGTAATGCAGTGCTTTGAGCCCTGCAAGTGCATGCAGTACAGTTCTTGGTGCATTAACTGTGACTTTCTTTGAGAAGGTAGAAGTCAGGTAACAGCTTAACGTAACATCAAAGTGCTTAAAAAAGAAAGGAGTGCAATGGGATAACTGCTTATCTTAGGTATGCATGAGTTGTTGCAATGATTCTGGTACACGTAACTCACTTGAGAAATCATTTTAATCATGGATTAAACCGACTATGGACAAACTTTAAATAATGGATGCTGCCTCTTCTTCCCCCCCATTGCTGAGCAACAGTGTGTGAAAATAACTCTTCTTCTCATCAGGCGTTCTCAATCGGCTCCATTATTTTCCTATATCCCGACACTTCATCATGGATAATTTCCTTACTGTAAAAAAAAGGAAAGAAAGCTGTTTATTAGTTCACACAGTTCTCATTTCATTCCACTGCTGTAATCCTTTAATCCTGTAAAACCCCCTTTTCTTTCCCCCCCCTCCTCTCTTTTACCGAATATTACTTCATGCAACCTTTTCTGATGAAACTGATAAACCTTTTATGGAACACAAATTATTATTTCTTTCTCAAAATGGAGAGAGTTTGGGGGTTGAAGGCAACTTCATCAAATAATAACAGTGAAAGAATATCGGCAATCCAGAATATCGGCAATGCAGTCCAAAGACGTGCAGGTGTTCGGTTCATTGATGACTCTAAATCACCCGTAGGTGTGAATGGTTGTCTGTCTTTGTTCGTCTCTATGTGTCCTGTGATAGACTGGCGTCCTGTCCAGGGTGTACCCCGCCTCACGCCTGATGTCAGCTGGGATCGGCTCCAGCACCCCCGCGACCCCGACCCCGGGATAAGCGGTTGAAGATGAATGAATGAATGAGAATATCGGCAATTTACATCATATAGAGAGCCGAAGTCACTCGTCACACTCCGCCCTGGGACCTTATTTGGGAATAATATCTATAGTAGTGAACTAGGAGCGACAAATTATATTTTGATCCCATCTGAAAAGGGCCGTGAATTTCACGTTTGTCTATTCATCCCATTAAGACTGAAGTCTTCCAGGAAACCCCCCCTTTTAAAACCTCAGCATTGTTTCAAAACAACCTCCAAAAACCTGAGAGTTTTTTGAAAAACTGCACTGAATGTCACCGCTGTCGACATTAATGTTCTGGGTCACAGTGGGATTCATGTCAATAACGCTGAAGTCTGCCTCTGTGTCCCTCCCCTCGCTCAGGTCATCTGTCATAATCTATCACGGAAGATGAGATCATCCAAATCACACAGACGTGGCATCCAGTCTTAAAGGTAGAGGCGTGTTCACGTCCGGTCTTAAAGGTAGACGCGTGTTCACGTCCGGTCTTAAAGGTAGAGGCGTGTTCACGTCCGGTCTTAAAGGTAGATGCGTGTTCACGTCAGGTCTTAAAGGTAGACGCGTGTTCACGTCCGGTCTTAAAGGTGGAACTGCTCCTACTGTGACAAGTTTACACGCATCTGTCCATAGCAAGTAACACCTGAAGGAACGCGTAAGCCAATGTGTAAACTCTCTACCCTCCAGCCATCGGGTACTACAGTAGTCATCTAGCAACTAGGGCGCACTCACACTGTCCATCCGTACCGTGCCCCGTGCTTTAGGGTACTTGTCCCCCCTTCCAGGCCCATTTGTCCTCACACTACCTGGGCCTCGGAGAATGCTTCTTGCTGCCTATACGTCATCACGCCGTAACACGTCACAAGCATTGATTGACGTCATCGGGATGCGTCGCTTTGTTTACAAAAGCACGCAGTCTTTTGGCCACATAATGGATTGCGAGCGAAGGTTACGTCCAGTGTGTGAGACGAGAGATCGCTGAGCAGTTTTGCACCAAACTTTGATAAATCTACGACGAAGTGTGACTCTCTTTAACATCCTCTCATCTCATCTCATCTTCATCTGCTTATCCGGGGTCGGGTTGCGGGGGCAGCAGCTTTAGCAGGGGACCCCAAACTTCCCTTTCCCGGGCCACATTAACCAGCTCTAACTGGGGGATCCCGAGGCGTTCCCAGGCCAGTGTCGAGATCTAATCTCTCCACCTGGTCCTGGGTCTTCCCCGAGGCCTCCTCCCAGCTGGACGTGCCTGGAACACCTCCCTAGGGAGGCGTCCAGGGTTCATCCTTACCAGATGATCCTGAACCACCTCAACTGGCTCCTTTCAACGCAAAGGAGCAGCGGCTCTACAAATTGACAAATATCTTGCAATTTATGGCACAATTCAAACAGGATCAAATCAATTATTTGTAGCTCTGCATTCACTACCATGCATATTGTTTTTACAAAATAAGGTCCCATTGGGTCCACCGGCAGGGGTCGACTTCATTTCTCCATAGGAGCTCACGCACAAGTGTTCAGAAGACTCTCAGTGAGGAACATAAACATGGTTCAGTTCTGTATCACGTCATCCATGACACATTACTCTACGGGGGAATTGTTGGGTTTAAATCATAAATAAGTCATAGAGTGTGGTCTATACCTACTCTGTAAAGTGTCCTGAGATGACGTTTGTTATGATTTGGCACTTTAAATAAAATTGAATTGAAATTGAATTGAATTTCTTTAATATCTAAAGATCAAACTGATATGTTCACATCTTATTCATACACAATTACTGTTAAACCACTGATTTTTAAAAAACAGAATTGTATTACGACCACTCATTTTCCTCTTTCTGTATAATATTTGTCTGCTGCTGAAGGAAGACGAGCGATAATACTGAACCGCTGCCCGTCACTGAGTTCTGCAGCGATTCGAATCAGTCAGGGGGAGAAAAAAAGAATTAATTTGTCAGTGCCAAGGCTATACCTTTTAATATACTGATGGGATTTCTGATGAGAAAAGGCTGCGTGGGACGGTCCATAATGGACTCATCTGAGGGCCTCTGCCGCATTTACATGTCTGCCAGTTGAGGCAAGGCCGGCTTTTTCTAATTTTACTGACATGCTTCAATTTCCCGGACCCATCAGCACGCTCCCTACTGCCACAACAGCCCGGCGAGTCATTTCCATTTGACTTTTTCTCTTATCTGCACCAAAAAAAAAAAAAAAAAGCATTTTCCATCTACTAGCCGGGAGGGGTGTTAATGTGAAAGCCGGGTTTGAATTTTATGTGGAGAGGCCACGTTTAAACATTTGACCAGGGTTTGTTCTCCGGGCTGCATATAGAAAACTGATGATAGATAGGGGACCAAATGTCACGGAAGAAATGGCTTTTGCCATGAATGTTTTATTCAGCCCTGTGTCGCCGCGATCCCATTTATACAATAGAAAATGTAAATGTTATGCAGAGCGTACCAAAAAAAAAACACTATATATTTTATGACCTTCTATAAAAGAGGGTAAAATGACTTTCCATTCAAATAAGGCAGAAATGAAACACGTATTTAACGGGAGTGGGAAATAGGTGCGAGCTCTTTCAGGAGGCAGAGGGTGATATTCACTTAACCCGCCCGTTGTGGCGGTTCAGCGGCTCTAACCTGCGCAGATTTATGCCTGTCTGTGGCAGTGCCTGTCTTCCCCGCGCGCCATGATGTGGATAAATAAAACAGAGGCCTGTCTGTGTGCGAGGCCCGTCCACAGACAGGCAGTTGAGTTGGGGTTTTTAAATGTTAATGTCATTCAGATTTATGGGAAGGCAGATAGATGGTTGCTGAGGGTATGGCAGGCTAGATACTGTTTATGTCATTGAAAAGCACACAGACGAAAAAAGAGAATGTGCCCCTGAGCCTCAACGGCACTCTGAAGACCGAGCCGCCGCCGCCGCTGGCACCAGGCGTGTGTTCACAAATGAACTAAAAAACTGAGTACAATCTCAAGATTCAGGGAGTTTTAGTTTTTACTTCTTTTGCTCAGCCTTGGTTTTTTTTCCTCCCATTCTCCAGACAAAAAAAACCAAATCAAAAGCAATAAACAAGTTAATTTTATTAGCGCGCAAAGTGCTTTTGTCCAGTGGAGCTTGAAGAGAAGGAGAGAGCAGGAGGCTAGGGGAGAAGAAAGAGCACGCTGGCATGAAAGCCAAGTGTATTAATTCTCCTCCCATTCTCCCGCTGTGTTGTGATAGACTGAGTAATATGCAGGCTCGCTTTCTACGCCAAAGGCTAGACGAGGGCTCAAAGGAGAGGACTCTCTGAGTCAGTCTCTGGCTCCGGCTCGCTCGCTCTCCGTCTCTTTCTCTGCGGCCCTTTAAACTTTAGCAATGTGTAACTGTAGAAATAAAACAATCATTTAATTTCCCCCTGAGATCCAGATTTACCAGCAACCATTCAACACAACCTGCCTTCTCTCCTTCCCTCTCTCCTCTCTCTCTCTCTGTGTGTGTGTGTGTGTGTGTGTGTGTGTGTGTGTCGAGCGGTCGATACAGTATAAATTAAGAGGAACACTGAGCCACGCTGCCGTCCACGTGGAGTGACTGTGTATTAAATCACGTTAATTGATTAGCTGAAGTTCAGAAGAGGACAACACTGGATTGCACTCAGTCCTCTGCTGCTCTGTTGAAGTGGCTCCCGCTCGTTCCAGGTGACGACCCGAACACCTACACTCTCAATTAATCCACTGTCGACGCTTTTTATCGCCGCGGTAACTTTCTCCTCCCTCTGCCAACAATGTGCAATACCTAGACTCAAAGCCTCAGGGTCTGTACGCTGCATCCCAACGCCATACTACACACAGGGTTTCCTCCACACACTTAATGCACTTTATTTCAGAGTGTGCTTTTAATGGACACTGGTCTCCAAAAATGCAACGCTGCTGACCTCATTTTTTTTATTCTGTTCCATGTGAACGTTGTCTTTGAGTTTGACCCAATGTACGAATAATGAAAGAATGACTTTAATATAACAACACAGGAACCTCTTTTCTTATAACAGAGCAATTTTATTTTCTTCTATTCACCCCTTACTGTAATGTTTGTCGCCAGAGGGGCAAGAAGGTTCCAGGTTCGAACCCTGGCTGGGGCCCTTCTGTGTGGAGTTTGCATGTTCTCCCCGTGTCTGCGTGGGTTTTCTCCGGGTTCTCCGGTTTCCTCCCACAGTCCAAAGACGTGCAGGTGTTCGGTTCATTGATGACTCTAAAATCGCCCGTAGGTGTGAATGGTTGTCTGTCTCTGTTTGTCTCTATGTGTCCTGTGATAGACCGGCGCCCTGTCCAGGGTGGACCCCACCTCACGCCCGGTGTCAGCTGGGATCGGCTCCAGCCCCCTCCCCCGTGACCCCGATAGGGACAAGCGGTTGAAGATGATTGAATGAATGAAGATATTAATGTAAATAATAATAATAATAATAAATTGAGGACCATGCTAAGGCAGCTGCATATCATAAAAAGCAGACAAAACAAAAACACTGTTGATTATTTGTTAGCAAAAAAATCCTCTTTTCCTTGTTTCCTCATTTTAACAATATTTACATGATTCCATTTTTGCTGTTATATTTCATTGTTTCCGATATCGCTGAATGCCAGTCTTGGCATTTTCATTCATGATGCATTTGTGTGACTTGTATGTAATTATGTAAATTATGTGAATGATTGATGTGTGATCTGCTGCTACTTGCCCTCTTGTCCTGGCCCGTAGGGACCACAATGGCAATAAGCCCTCAGGCTTTATTGTGTCATCCCTGACTATTTATGTGTTTAAATGCATGACAGAGCGCTGTTTCATGTTTTAATATCAATAATGGTCAAATCAAATCAATCAATCAATGAATCAATATTCTGTCTGTTCTATATGAATAAGGTGAACAAAGTAAAAGAAACTATGTGTGTGTGTGTGAGTGTGTGCGTGTGTGTGTGTGTATGAGTGTGTGTGTGTGTGTATGTGTGTGGGAGTGTGTGTGTGTGCGTGAGTGTGTGTGTGTTTGTGTGTGTGCGTGCGTGCGTGCGGTTGCGTGTGTGTGTGCGCGTGAGTATGTGTGGGTGTGTGTGTGTGATTGTGTGTGTGTGGGTGTGGTGTGTACGAGTGTGTGTGAGTGTGTGTGTGTGTGTGTGTGTGTGTGTGTGTGTGTGCGTGGGAGTGTGTGTGTGTGCGTGAGTGTGTGTGTGATTGTGTGTGATTGTGTGTGTGCTTGCGTGTGTGTGTGCATGCATGCGCGTGTGCGTGCGGTTGCGTGTGTGTGTGATTGTGTGTATGTGCGTGTGCGTATGTGTGAGTGTGAGTGTGTGTGTGTGTGTGTGTGTGTGTGTGTGTGTGTGTGTGCATGCGGTTGCGTGTGATTGTGTGTATGTGCGTGTGCGTATGTGTGAGTGTGTGTGTGCGTGTGTGTGTGTGTGTGTGTGCGTGCGTGCGTGTGTGTGTGTGTGCTTGTGTGTGTGCGTGTGAGTGTGTGTATGTGTGGGTGTATGTGTGTGCGTGTATGTGTGTGTGTGTGTGTGTGCTTGGTTCACCGCTGCACTTGTTTCTGATCGTGGAGCGAGAAGGAAGAGGATAACGACGGGGCAAAAGCATGTCAGCAGGTCAGCTGGTCAGACACTCAGGGCTGAACTTCCAAACACTGAGACTCACTGCAAGAACAGAGAGCGACAGAAAGAGGGCAAAATCATCAGAGAGAGAGAGAGAGAGAGAGAGAGAGGGAGAGAGAGAGAAGACACTCAGGGGAGAAGAGAAAAGGCAAAAGAATGTGAATAAAAGAGGAGATTAAAGGAACTCTGAAACAGCACTAAAGCATGTACTGTGTTTCACTTTGCTCTTTGTTTAACAGAATCCAGTTTGTACTTTCTTTCCCCCAGAGATGAATGTAACGCAGCCTTGAGATTGCTCAAAAGTTGAGCGTGGATGTATTATTATTATGCATTTAACTGTGTCTGAAATCACTCCTATTATAAAGACTCAATGCTTTGCTCTAAAGTGAGTAATGAATTGAGATTTCAGACATTTACACACAGAGCGTCGCATAATTGTAACTTGTTTTACACCCAACAAAGGCGAAACATTGGCAGCTTTTTCATTTTCGTGTGAGAGTCTTTGAAGGTTACGTGTCGCACAAAGAGGTGATAAATAAAACAGTGAAGTCAATTCAGAGCACAAGGTAACAAATGCGAGTCTTTCGATCCAAAACAACATTCACCCACATGTTTTTGTGTTCAGGAATGTTTCATTGAGAGCAGCGTGTTCTTTGTCAATTCCCACTCGCAAACATTCAACCCCCGAAAAGCTGAAGTCAGATCCGTTCACCACTGAGCTAAAGCTTAAAAAATATATAGTTACAAACTTGACAGTTACGCTGTTACTTAAGTTACGCTGCTGTGTTCCTCGTGTGTGAATGTATACAGCAGAGCAGCAGCTGTGCTTGCTCTGTTCGCATTTTAAAGAATGTAATTAATATTTTCTGCATTCATGATGTGTTATTTCCCCCTTCTGCAGCTACGAACCATGTGCAGATTAATGCCCATATCTAGTGTACAGTAAAAAAAAAAAAGAGATGTAAAAATGTTTCAGAAATCCTGAGAGATAGTGGCGAATTGTGTCCCGGGAGGAAACCGGGAGAGGGCACTGAAGCCTCTTGGGTAGGGAGGGATTGCAAGTATGGATGTTTGCGCTGCTGCTGTGATCCCAATGGTGTGGCAGAGGTAGTAGGGTGCACTAGCTAGCTTACTTAGCATTACATGGATCCCATGTAAAAATGCAACCAACGTTATGTGCGGCTGTGGCTTGTTTAGAGTGGGTTGTCCACTCAATGGAACATTAGGCGGTTCGATCCCCGGCTCCTCCAGTCCGCATGTCCTCGGGCAAGACACTTC
>NC_139826.1:36695500-36845500 GCF_963691815.1 Echiichthys vipera
TGTGGAACTGTGTTTTGAGGACAATGCTAAATACAAGCCCCAAGATGCGTGGTGATCCGATCACTCAAACCACTTGCAGAGGCGGTCTGGGACCACACATGGAGGTGGAGCGTTTTTCTCCAATTGAGAAGAACAGAAAAGTTACAAAAATCTGGTTGACATTCATGCACTTTTTTGAGCACTTCAAGATCCGATCATTATTTAAGTGTAAGTCTGACGTTAATGGACCTCAAGGTCTTTTTTCGGCATGAATTTGAATCAAATAGGCCATCGAGACCATTTTTTATCGTTGATCAACTACTAACGGAGAAATTCTGGAGAGTCGATAGCAGCCAGACGTGGCTAACACTGAGTAGCTCTGGGCGGAGTGCTGACCGCATCCAAAACGTCTTTTTTAACCACTAATGCTGCTCAAAATAACAGCAAACCTCTGCAGCAGCATGAGAAGAGTCCCTACACAGAAAACAAAGCACCAACAACGTAGTTAGTGAACCCAGAGTTGATTAAAAAAAGACAGTTTTACAATGCTACAAGCCTTAGCAGCCAGCTACGTCCATATTGTGAGGCAGTCCATACAAGTCGATTACCGAATGTACTATTGAAAATGTATGGAAATGCATGTGTTGGGCTCTAACGGTCATTAAAGCAATCCTTAACACGAACAGCTCCGCCTCTCCCCAAAGTCCCACCCTCTTCCCCCTGTCTGACCCCTGACGCTCCCTCCTCCAACGGTGACAGGCAGGAAGTGATAGGTCCGACTTCTATCAGAAATATATGAGAGTTATATATTGATGAGGTGGATTTCTTTTACATTTTAGTGCGGCATACGCTTATTAGGAGCATTTTAAGATTACCCGGATACCCGTTCATATCCGGCTGTAAAGTCTGACGCAGCAGCCTTTCAAAATACGTTTTCCAGGGTCCAAACGCTCCGTTGAAACAAAACAGACAACAACAACCGAACATCTGAACAATTATGTTTTTCATCAATAAGAAAGAGGTAAAATGAAGATTACGTTATTTTTTTTAAACTCAGATCTGTTCAAACAACGGGGAACACGGCACTGCGGCGCTGTATAAATACGAGGCTTGGACCCGGAAATCATATTTTGAAAGGGTGTTACGTCACGTCTTAACAGCCGGATATGCACTGCCTCCATGGAAAGCAGAGTTTGCCGGTCTGTGATGGTGCATGAGCTGCCTTCTCACACACGCAGACGACTCAGTCCTATATACGGAGGAAATTGTGTCATTAAGGGTGGGCGGGCCCAGTCAACAGGAATGAGGAAATGCAAAAAAAGGGTAGTAAGTAGAAAATAAGGTTTCAAAATCCTAAAAACTAAGCAGAACCCTCTTCTCTGAAACACTTGGAGTGTGTCCTCAACTGTCAGATCTGATGTGAAAAATGGATGCTTCATCTAAAGCTGCAGGAAGAGAAACTGACACTTGTTAGTTTTACGCAAACTATAGTCCCCATAAGTGACACTGAAGCATTTTTAACAGGAGGTATGAGCACACATGTTGTTTTATAATCCATGCCAGTTTAAAAAAACAAATATCTATACATCATTTGTATATAATAAGCTTGTATTTGTATTGCTCTTCCTACCTGCGCTGAGGACATTTCAGGTAGCCTTTAATTCTCATTTCTTATGCTGAATGTACGTTTAAATCTTTTATAACTATATTTCCGTCGTTACCTTCTTCTCATTCTCTGTCCTCGATCTCAACGTGACTTCCTGATTAAATAAAGCATGCACAGAAATGGACTGTGCTATTTTTTGCTTGTAGTTTCCTGTGACAAAGGCTCCAGACTGGATTCCCACGAGAGTTGCGACATTTACAGTAACTGTGTTGTTATGATTACAGAATAAAACATCTTAATCTCAGGCAAAAGCTCTAAGAAGGGCTTTAAGGACATTTCAATATAAGGTATATTTTATGCAGTATGGGAGGGAAACATGCCACACACTGTATTTCCTGGATTTAGACACACTGGTATGGTATGCAAGTGTGCTTCCTCACACATGTTGCGTGTAATGCATGTGATACTGTAACTAACCGTGTTCCGGTTGCACGTTTGGCACAGACACAGTAGAAATGAACTCTTCATCTCCCGGGCTCGCAGTGAATCAGATAGTCTGCTCAGCCCCCATGAAGGAGATTACACAAATGTATGCAAAGCCTGTAAATGATTTATACTGCAGAGCACAACAAAGGGCTTTTTTTTTTTTTTTTTTTTTTACAAGACGAGGAGAGCGAGAGCGAGAGACACTGACACCTGCAGTAATCCCCACATTCACCACCCCATACATCTCACTGTGCAGCCGCCGACGGAAGAGGCGCAATAAAACATGATGGAATTTATGCTTTTTTCTTTCTCTTTTTTTTTGAAATAATAAAACTAAAAGGCTGCATTCAAGGCGTATTCAGCCATTAGTGTGATTTCAAAGGGAAGTGCATGACGCTCTTTTTTCTCCCCGCACACAGAACAGCTATTGTGGCCAGTTTTGCAGACGGCAGAGTGCAGCAACAGCGGAGCGCCATTCAGGACCACAGCACTCACTGTTGGCCTTGGGTCTATGTTTAGACAGAGCTTTTAAGCACTCTGATGTCTTGCAAAAAAAAAAAGCAAGAAAGAAAATCAAACAGTGGATGTGTGTGTGTGTGTATTTGTCGTGTGTGTGTGTGCACACGCTGTACTGTATGTTTGTATAAGTGGGAGTTCTTTATCAGGAAGGATAAAAGGCAGAAATATGTTTGAGCTCTTCCCATCTCCCGTGGCAGTGTCCCTCCTCTCCAAGGATCCAACGCGTGGACGGGTTTATACACTATTCATAAAGATCCCTATGTGGGAGAGAAATGGGCCCATTATTTCCAAGCAGTAATGGGATATATTTGTTTTGTGGCCCTGAGTGTAGAGGTAGTGAGTTTGTGTGCGCGCGTGTGTGTGTGTGTGTGTGTGGATGTGTGTGTGTGTGTGAGACAAACATAACATATTTGCATGTTTAGACCTTCCTGGTACGCACCGTGCAATCACTCGAAGGCCATGTAGGATGAGGCTTTGGACTGCTTTTATTAGCTTAAATGTGCAGTGTGTAACGTGTCTGGAAGGATCACAGCAAACCAACGTACACATAGGCGGTTGAGTGTTGTGTGGAGACAACCTTGAAATAATCCAAATCTCTAAAACCCCACTTGAACCCAGTGAACATGCTTTAGTGGAGCATTTAGCCGCTAAAGAGACCGAGATTTCCTTCAGGAGTTGTAGAGGATCTAAAACAGAGGTAAAAGAGGGAGATTATTGGATTGATTTGCATCAGGTGGACACAAACAAGACTCCAAATGGATGCTGATGATGTTGCTCCGTATTTGTTTGATGTGTCAGTACAACCCGTCCTCTTCCCAACTCGTCACATACTGCCGTTTTGTCAGGACCGTTTGTCAATGCTCTTGGCAGCCCTGCACTCTTCTACGGCCGCTGTTTTAAACACGGTTACATATTTATCGTGATTAGGTTTAGGCAACAAAATCGCATTGGTTAGAGTTAGGAAAATATCGTGGGTGGAGTTAAAATAAGTGAGTTTGAAACTGTGACACACAGGACATGAACGAGACTGGTGAGATCATAGACTGTATAAAAAATGGACCTAGCGTCTCCGTCGAGGTCCGTTGACTCAACTTGATCCAATTGTCATCACCAATATGAATCGCCATCTTGTCTGACTTTGGCTCCGCCTAATTTCCTCTGACCAAAAAAGGGCATGTATGTGACGCTGGGGGGAGGGAGATACGTCCATCTAGCTGACGTTTACCTCCGATGGGAAGTGAGGGTCAGTGGCTAGCTGTCACTCAGGAGGCCGCGCCCCTAATTATTCATAAACTTTCACCTCAGATAAAATAAAAACTAGCCTGGTACAAAACAATTCACCCCCTCAGTGTTGTCATGGAGATATGACCTAAACATACAGACTAGAATGTTCTTTTGTCCTTAAACAGGTTTAATTACGCTGTGAAAACGGCCTGTTTAACATGGGGGTCAATGAGAAACTGCTCTATTATGAAACCTGCCCCTAGTGGACACTCAGAGAACTGACGTTTTTGGCACTTCCTGATTGGATCAACCAGGAAGTCGCTGTGGCTGGTACACCGAACAGGAAAGGGCTCACTGTCGCCCCCTTGTGGCTGATGGAAGAAAACAGCAACTGTGGTTTGCAGAGCTGATAAGTTGAGAGTTTGAAACATGATGAAAACACACAAACATTATTCATATAGCACATTTCAAACATGGTAACAAAGAGCTTTCACAAGAAAAACCCAGAGCCTCATCAATAAGAATCACTTCAAACAAATATAAACACATACAAAACAATGTTAAAAGCAAGTTATAAAATCAAAAATGATGTTTTTTTTTTAGTAGCAATTTAAAAGAAACTACAGACGATCTTGCAATGGGATCACACCAGCTGCGACACCAAAGTTGGGGTTCTGAAATTGTGTGCGGGCACATCAAAGTCCACTTATATATGCTGGTATACTGCTTTATAAGTAATGAGTAAAACCTGAACCTGAACCTGCCCTTTAATCCTGGTAATTCTGGCGTCCTGATACCCAAACTTCAACTGAATCGAGGACTGGAGGGAACATACGGAGGCTCTGAATGCGTTTGTCCTCCTGATTTCCTTTAAACCTACCTACTGTGGCTCTAACTACGCCCTCCCGAGGACCCCTGCTGGCTCCCGGGCCACAGCTTGGGGAAAGCCCGCCCCAGGTCAGTGATTCTGCTCGACATCAGTGCTGCATGTTTCACCTCGCAGGCCTAAACACTTCCATTGCTGACCGATGGACTGTGACCACCCGACAACCCCTCCCCACTTCCACCTCCCACACATACACTGTTACCAGGTGCTGAGCCCCCCACTGTCCCCTCCGCCGCCTCACCCCTCCTCTCCCCTCCTCTCCCCTCCGCCCCTTTAACCCTGTCCTTCAGACAGCATTGTCTGGACGAACAATGGGGTCATTGTTACCTCAAGGTGGCGTATTGTGAGGGGTTTTCACAAGGGGCTGCAGAGGTGACCCTGACAGTGTAACTCAGCACCCATCTCACCTCCTCACCCACACACACACACACACACACACACACACACACACACACACACACACACACACACACACTCACATGCAGTCCATGGTTCCCAAACTTCGCCGCTCTATTAGGGTTTCAGGTCACTGGGGACATCCAAGGTGGGGAGCAGCATGCCTGTCTTACAGCCCAGCGTGTGTGTGTGTGTGTGTGTGTGTGTGTGTTTGCGTGTGTGTGTGTGTGTGTGTGTGGACTAATGCGTTCACACTTGGGAGCAACCTGATATTAACACTAAAGAATTTAGAAATGTTGTCGTTTAATTCCCACTCATACCGTACACGTAAATAATCTGGGATGTAAAGCCAGAGCACACGATTGATGTGCTCACACTGTACGCGCAAAACAGAAAGAATAAAACAAAAGGGCCTTTTCGGTCCCTGCAGACCGTTTAAGATTTGTTTGAAAGCTCCGAGGCAGGTAGAGGTCTGTAACATTACCAGCGGTTCACAGTAATCATCACCTCTGACACTGTGTAACATGATACATTACTGATCTAACAGCCCGTAAACACCAGTGTCGGCTTTTAGCAACTTTTAACTTCCTGTCCCTCTATGGCATGGCGCCCTGGTGCTTTCAAAACGCTCTGTTTGCCACTCAGCGCAGGTGCAGTGATAAAAAAAAAAAGCACTGACCATAGAGGATAGTGTCAGAAATTCATCTGAACGTCCGACGGGCAGTCAGGAGCAGCTGGTTGAGTCTCGATCCTCGCTCCCCCCTCTGAAGTGCATGGCAAAGGACGTCTGGCAAGGTTGCAATTCGGTCCGACTCCAAAATAAATCGCAACAAACGGACTCAAATCGTACAGTGAATGCTCGGCTTTATGCGGGAAGATAACATTTTTCTTTCCTGCAAGTTTTGACCCAAACGATACTTTCTCACCACCAAAAAATGAAGCTTTATCACTAAGGGCACACTCACACTGTCCATCCGTACCGGTGCGTAAAAGGTTTTACGGATAAAGCCCAGTTCGTTTGACCAGTGTGAGTGCAACCGTACCGCGCCTAACTGCGGCCAGCTTGAGGGCCACGGAGCATTTGGGAGAGGTGGGCTTTTGTAAAGCACGTTTGCACGTGTACGAGCAAGAGGCCTACGGCGGTTCTGAGGTCATTTCCTGTGCGCCTGTTGGGACATAGAAAAAGGAAGGAGGGACCATGCACGGATATTTAAAACAATGGCGGCGAAAGATTCACGTTGGTGTGATGCGGAGGAGGGGTGTTTACTGCAGATTTGGTCGATGAAAAGATTCAAAAACAGTCGACAAGACGCACAAAAACTCAGAGGTCTATGGAAAGATTTGGAAACAAAGCGACGCATCGCGATGACGTCATCAATGCGTGTGACGTGTTAGGGTGTGATGACGTATAAGCAGCAAGAAGCATTCGCCGAGGCCCAGGTAGTGTGAGTACAAACGGGCCTGGAGGGGGGGACAAGTACCCTAAAGCCCCGGGCACGGTACAGACGGACAGTGTAAGTGCGCCCTAACACTCTTTTCCTTTTTTGTTCGTCTTGTTCGTCTACTTCTACGCGGTAGACCAACCCGAGGAGCGCCGTGCACTGGGAGAAGAGTGGGCGATGTTCATCTGATACAACGCAGCTTTTTTTCTTTTTTCGGGAGCGAAATGAAGTGAAATCTGGCCTGAGCACGGAGAGACACAGAGCGGAGCAGCTTTGAGTGGAGGAGCAAAGGGAACGAACATTTCAGTGAGCGAGGAGGGAAAATTCTCACGTGGCCATAGTCAGCAACCGTACCGCGCCTTGACGCTGCACTCACACTGATCCAATGAACTAGACTTTAGCCGTGAAACGTGCTTGGGCGCGGTACGGATGGCCAGTGTGAGAACGCCCTCAGTCTGCTTTAACTTGTCAGTGTGGACACGTCAGAATTTCGCGGTTTTCCCTGCTACAACGTTGCATCTGTGGCTGCTACTGCAACCACATAACAGTCTGCTATACTTGGCTATTTTCATTATTATTATGATTTTTTTATTTTTATTAGATGGCCCAGAAATCCGGGGCTATAGCCCTGAATGCTCAGGTCGGGAAGGGCTCATTTTTTAGAGTTACGTAACTGTTCGTCCTTTGACAATAAAAAACGACTTCCGTATTTTCTGCACTATAGGACGCACCTAAAAACCTTCAAATTTCTCAAAAGCCGACAGTGCGCCTTATAATCCGGTGCTCCTTATAAATGGACCAATATTGAGCCACAACAGGTCTCGCAACTACGTTGAGCAGCCGCCGACTCTATTTTCCCCCGTAGAAGAAGTAACGCGCGGTGCATGTTGAGATTTACGACTGCGTGAAGCGTGCCGTTTCATTTCCATGTGTGTGTTTGTGTAAAGAGCCCAAAATCGCTCCTGTTAAGAGACACGCTTACGACGCAGAGTTTACACTCAAGGCCATTAGTCACGCAGTAGAACACGGGAACAGAGCAGCAGCCAGAGAGTTTAACATGAACCAATCAATGGTGCCGAAGTGGAAGAAGCAACAAGACGACCTCCCCTGACTGTTTTGTTGACTTTCCCTTTAGCGCAGCTCCATCTAATGGATGCAGAACGTAACCCCAGCCTCGACTGTAGCGTCTGTTCTATGCGCCTTATAATGTGGTGCGCCTTACAGTGCAGAAAATACGGTAATACATATAAAGAGTTACACACAGAGCCTTCAAATGACTTTATCCACCTGTAGTTTGACTTTATTACCCTGAACATCCCTGCTTTTGAAAAACTGTCGACGATGAACTTTTATGAAATAACTCCATTCGACTCTAATCCAACGTTTCCCCTCTGCTGGTGTCTCGGCCTGTAATGTCAGAGTGTGGACGGACGACCCGCAGTCCATCTCCGTCCTACCGAATACCAGGCTATCATCTTACATACACGCAACTCACTGTCAGTCTGCCTCCATCTATCTGTCTGACGGAGTACGGAGCTGGAAACAGACTCACCTTTGTCGAGTTATATCGCGCTGGCGTCCAAGGAGAGGGCGGGTGGGGGGGGGCTTAAACTTACTTCCTGTGCCAAGACTTCTGAAAAGCAAATGTGCACCACTCGGCAGTGACATTTGGCTCGTGAAAATGTTATTATGCCGCGTTCAGCTGTGTGGTTTCATGATTATTAGTATTGTATTAACCTGAGAAAACAACTGAACTGAAAAATATGATATATCAGAAATTCAATTAACCTGCGAGTAAGAGCCAAGGCCATGACCAGAGGTTTTCTGACTCCGAGAGGGAAGGGATTGTTTTATCAAGTGCCGCAAAGGGTCAAAAGGATCTCCAGTCAAGGGCACGTAATGAATGAATGAAAGAAAGAAAAAATAATATTTGTAGGAGATTTATTACTTAAAATCTGTGTTTTAATGTCTTCTATCCTCTTGTACGCAAAAGGAAAACTGTAGTCATTGTTACAGCAAATACATGTGACCAATAAAGTTATGTTCAATGTATCGTTGTTATTGGTGTACGGCCAGTTGTAAAAGAGGCACAGCAAACAACACATATCAAGAAGAAGAAGACGAACTTTATTTATCCCGCAACGGGAAATTAGATTTTTTCATTCTGTTATTATTCATGTTACACACACACACACACACACACACACACACAGGCCCGAAATACACACATGCACAAACAGGACCTATACATGCAATTAATGAGGAGATGTCAGAGCGAGGGGGCTGCCAGTAGACCGGCGCCCCGAGCAGTTGGGGGTTCGGTGCCTTGCTCAACAGCACCTCAACAGTGCCCAAGAGATGAACTGGCACCTCTCCAGCCACCAGTCCACGACTCCAACCGGCGACCCTCCAGTTCCCGGCACCTATGGACTGAGCTACTGCCTGACTTTTTTTTTTTTGAAGAAGAAGAAGAAGAAGAAGAAAGAAAACATTGAATGAGATAAAAACAACAACACCAAGAAAACAGATCACAATTTCTCAAACAAAGATTTTCCTTCATTCAAGACCCATTTTTGATTTTGTCATTGCCTTTGCACACACATAACTCTGTTTACTGGGTGTTGTTTTGTTGTTTGTTGTTTACTCTTGGCTGCTTTAAGTTACTGCTGATGCGAACTCAACATCACTGCTTCCGTTGGGAAAACAGAATGGGGCTTTTATTGTGAAGAAGACAGACACACATATTGTATTTGTCTGTGTCTGTTTCATTAAAAAAACAACTTTTTATGTTGGAAAACCATAAATATTAATCATAGCAGAGTGTTGTTACACAGTTAACATGTGTCTGGAGGGGGACTTAAAGGATTATACACTTTTAAGAATGCTTTAAAGGCCTTTGCTTTTTTAACTATCAACAAATAGACTTCTTATCTCCTTCTTTTCATCTTCTTATCTCTTATTAAATCACAGAAATCCTGATTTGTCGTATTTCTGAATTGATGTTCGTGCTGCAGTAGTTTTTCTACTGTATCGATGACGTCCACCGATGTAAATAGCGACAGAGAGAGAGAAAGAAGAGTGATGATCGCTGATGTCAACAGGCATGTGACCTCACCACCGGGGTCGGAGAGGTCGCGGTGGGTGTAAGGGGGTGACGTGGGTGGAGACCAGGTCAACAGCTAATTAGAGCTTTAAAACAGTGAGTGGGTCAGAGGGTCAGACGGTCAGATGACATCAGTGGATTGTAAAGGGACGACTATTGGAGTGACCTCTGACCCGTGACAAAACAGGTGATTAGTTAGTGTAGATCATGAATGTCTCACAACATAATGTAATGCTGTTGTTTGTTTTAATCTCTCTCAGCTCTATTATCGTCCTCTAATGTTTATTTTTCATCGGATTTGCCTCTAAATGTGTAGACATGTATTATATGTGTACATAACTTTCTTCTGATAGATACTTACATGTAAAGAACTTTAAAATTATCTTTAAATTTTAGTATGTGGAAGCCACTTTGAATTACCTTAAAGCTGCAGTCGGCAACACTTGCTTGATCATATTCACTGAAACCGACACTACGCTCTGATAGAACAACATATGCATATGTTACAATATTACAGGCACGCTTAATTACGTTAGCAGTTGCTATCGATGAGTAAGTTAGCCATCATACCTCTATGTAGCGTGTACTCCATGCTGTCTATCAATGAGAGAAGACACGGGGGCGTTCACTGGAATCTGGTGCACACGCACTGACGAGCCCTCGATGGGAGGGAGCTGAGGAACTCGGTGGTTGAGGGGGAGGGGCGTGAGAGTTGTAAACATATATTATCAGAAAAACAACATCAGAACAAGGTTTAAAATGCAAGGAAAGAAATGACAATGTTGGCAAGTATGCACACAAAACAAAGCACCAATGGGCTCCTTCCTTTGGGATTGACTTTGGTAATCCACTTGAATGGACTTTACTATGAGAGGAGCTGGTACAGGAGCCAGTAGGTAAGTCTTTAAAACACTCTTTTAATGAACTCTGGGTTCACTAACTACGCTGTTGGTGCTTTGTTTTCTGTGTAGGGACTCTTCTCATGCTGCTGCAGAGGTTTGCTGTTATTTTTTTTTCTGTTCTTCTATCGTATTATTAAAAATTTATTGTTTTTAATGTGAGTTCATCGTATGATTATGACTGTTTCAGTGAGAGTTATTATCTGGTAACAGTACTTTACTGTTAATATAAAGTGTATAAAGTGAAATGACGTTCCAGAAGTAAAAGTCTTACAGCCATTATCTTGTAGACAAAGTTAGGGGACGTGCAGTTGGAGACTCTGACACTTGGATGGCAGTGGAGCTCTTCTGTTCGAGTCATCAGTACAGATGAAAGATTACACTTTTGGGGCGCGTGGTGGCTCAGTGGTTAGAGCAGGCGCCCAGTATACTGAGGCTAAAAGTCCTCGGTGCAACGGCCCCGGATCAACTTTGTTGCATGTCGTCCATTTCACATGAACTTCTAACTGTCCTTTCACAATAAAGGCATGAAAAGGCCAACAAAAAGAATCATAAAAAAAAAAAGGATTACACTTTCACACACATTTCCCAGATTGTCGATTCAGTTTTGAATATCCTCGCTCACATGCGCACTGCCAACCCTGAAATTAGCAGGCGAGCGGGCGGAGTCATGGCGACGGCTTGAGCCACCGCCATGACTTTGAGCTTTATTTTCGCTCGTCAGAAACCCGTGGGTGACATCATGGAAAATCTGAAAGTCTCAATTTTTAAATTGCGTAACAACCCGATCCCCCCGTTGGCAATAAAAAAGGATTAATCCATGTTTAACGTAACACTTAAATGAACACTTTGGACATAGATTTTTATGCTTTTCCTTTCTAAGGCCATTTTGTCAGGCTTCCTCCTCTTCCTCTCTGTCTCCAGATGATGACCTCATGGCTGCAAGAGTCACACTATTAAACAGCCTCTCACCTCTTTTACAAGAGCAGCCAGCCCTCGGCCGGGTTCATATGTTCCTAATCAGACTAAAAATAGAATAACACTCTCCACACCGCCTTTTAACTCCTCTCTCCTGCTCCAAATGTGTCTGTTTCCTCCGGTCTGTATACGAGAAAGAAAGCTGTGTTCACTAACTCAGAAACAGGTCCAGCAGCAGGTCAAGTATTTGAAAACAAAATTAACATGCACAAGGTGCAACCTTGCACAATTTGGTTAAGAGTTTAGAAAAAAAAAAAGATAAAACACATTTGTCACATTCTGATATTATCAGCAGACACGATGAAGACTTTGAGGCTGATTATTTGCTCCATGACGACTCCAGTCTGGCGTTCTGAAGATAAGTGAAGACAAACAACTTTTTTCCATATAAAAGGTCGCTTACAAAATGAGTCTGTGGCAAAGAAAGTGTCTTTAAGGGCACACTCACACCGTCCATCCGTACCGTGCCCAAACAGGTTTTACGGGTAAAGCCTAGTTCGTTTGACCAGTGGGAGTGCAACCGAACCACGCCTAGCTGCGGCCAGTTTGCCGGCCACGGCCCGTTTGGGAGAGGTGGGCTTTTGTAAAGCACGTTTGCACATGTACGAGCACGAGCGTGCGCACATGTTCGCGCATGAACACGAGGCCTACGGTGGCTCTGACGTCATTTTATGTGCGCCTGTTCGGACATAGAAAATAGAAGGATGGACCATGCGCGGACATTTAACAACAACAACAATGGCGGTGAAAGGTTCACGTTGGTGTGATGCGGAGGTGGAGTGTTTACTGCAGATTTGGTCGATGAAAAGATTCAAAAACAGTCGACAAGACGCACAAAAACTCTGAGGTCTATGGAAAGATTTTTAAACAAAGCCACGCATCGCGATGACGTCATCAATGCGTGTGACGTGTTACGGCGTGATGACGTATAGGCAGCAAGAAGCATTCGCCGAGGCCCAGGTAGTGTGAGTACAAACGGGCCTGGGGCGCGGGGGTAGTGGGAAGGGGGGACAAGTACCCTAAATCACGGGGCACGGTACAGACAGACAGTGTGAGTGAGCCCTTAAAAGATGATTTCCTCTGGTGTTATTATATATGTATTAATCTATAATGTTTAGTCTGATCTGGAAGTTATTTTACAGTAAAGTACTTTAATTATTATCATAAGGGTCAGGTAAAGAAAACCTTAATTTTTCAGATGGACAAAAGTCTTCAAACAGCTTCTACGCCGATAAGTGTAGAAGTGCATTCTCTTACCCGTGAGTCTCAGGGGTTTTGGTGGCAGTGCTGACATCTCAAGGCTGTGAAGTGAAAATGTCACAAGGCTGTCACACTATCAAAGGAAATAAATGGTCCACTGTAATCCTAGGTGCAGTGATAAAATGTCAATGTACTGCGGCGCGCTGTGGCTGCAGCTGCTGAGCTCCTGACAGCTCTGTCAGCAGAGGTGGAGATCACACCGGCCAGCATCGGAGGAGCACCAATCATTTTCATCTTTTCCCATCTGTGCTGTTGGGATGTGAAAAGCTGAACTTGCAAGCCTTCTGCAGCAGGGGAGGCAGGGTGTGTTTGGAAGTCAGACCATAGGCTTCACAGCAGACGATGACTTAATTACTGACACAGGCTCGTCGTAGTCGCGCCGCAACCTCCGATGCTGAGAAATGAAGCCGAAAACTGAACTGCAGTTCCTCACATGGCCACTTGAGGCTGGCTCAAAACCGCAAGTCAGTCCTGCAGAGAGGCGGAGTCCCTTCCCTTCCGGTGGACCCCACAGGACCTTATTTCAGAAATAAATGTGCAGTGAACGGAGAGACAAATATCATTTCAATCCTGATTCAATTGCGCCGTGAATTACATATATATTTATTTATTACACATATTACTCAATACACCGTATTCTGTCATGAACGGTACAGGAATAACACAAAGGTGGACTCAAATGCAGACACGGACAAAAGAAAGTTACAAATTAAACGTTTAATAAATACAAACGGAAAAACACAAGACTAACTGAACAAGCACGGAAATACAAGAACGGGGAGACGACGGGAGATCGGGAGACGGACGGGAAAACGGGAACACGGGAAACTACGGAGAGAAAACAGAACACAAACACGATTAGTAACCTTACAACGGGGAGCGTGAAAACCACTACGAGAAAGGGGATGCCAGTCCGGGGGGAATAGTTTTACCAAGGTTGGGTCGACGACGGTCCGGCGCAGCCTCAGGCTTTTAAGGTGGTGGTGTAATCAGCTAAACAGGCAGCAGCTTTGGGGAACGCCTACCGGACCTACAGACGGACAGGGGAAAGCACATGCAGGGAAACGCAGACAGAGGGAGACAAACACACACAAGACAAAGGAGAGGAGGGCACTGACAGAACCAGATCTTGACATATTCATTCATTCACTCAACCGCTTGTCCCTGTCGGGGTTTCGGGGGGCTGGAGCCGATCCCGATCGGGTGTGAGGCGGGGTATACCCTCGACATGATGCCAGTCTATCGCAGGGCACACAGAGAAGAACAGAGACAGACAACAACTCACACCTACGGGCGATTTAGAGTCATCAATGAACCAAACACCTGCACGTCTTTGGACAGTGGGAGGAAACCGGAGAACCCGGAGAAAACCCACGCAGACACGGGGAGAACATGCAAACTCCACACAGAAAGTGTGCACTTAATGTAAGAGTTAATACTGTTTTGGACAGCATTGTTCAGATGGCACATTAAGTCTTCCCTATTAAAAATGATGCAGAGAGTTCATTGGCTGAGCTGTAAACCAATTCACGAGTTGGTTTATCTCTGCATATCTCACAGTGGAGCTGGATACATGTGTCACCGCGAACAGAACACTGGGACCTGAATTATGTGATCCCACCAGTAATGGAGCAGCGGTGGTAAAGATTAGATCCCCGGGCCGGCGGGATAAATCTGAGCCGGAAAAAAAGAAAGACCGGTGCTCGGCCGTCTCTCATTATCACCGCGGAGGTGCCCTTCAGTGCGGAGCTTAACTCCCAACCTCTCCAGTGAAATTACTCAGCTTCCAGGTGGGATTGTGTTACTCTGTCAACGTGAACCGTGAAGCTATCGCCTGGACAAATAAAGGAAAATAAAAAGATTTCATCAGAGTTGTGCAGGGGCTGGGGCTGACTACAGGTAGAGGAAATAAAACAACTTGTGACAAACACCTGTTGGGATGGACTGTCTGTGCTGTGCCTGGCTAGTATTGTTTCGTCATTTCACACTGAAAGCACTCTCGTCCGTAGTTGAGGTAAGGAAGATGAAAGCATGGTGGAATAATACATATACATCAATAATCACATATATCATGTGACTGCACTGTGTTGGTTTGTTAATCCATCCAACCATCTTCAGCCGCTTGTCCCTGTCGGGGTCGCGGGGGGCTGGAGCAGATCCCAGCTGACATCGGGCGTAAGGTGGGGTCCACCCTGGACAGGACGCCAGTCTATCACAGGACACATAGAGACAGACAACCATTCACACCTAGGGAGTTTATTCAAAAAGACTGTTTTTACAATGATACAAGCTTTAGCAGTTGGCTGAGAGGCATCAAGAGGCAGTCCATACAAGTCAAATACTGAATACACTGGAGTTCGGTTCAAGAAGGAACGTTTTGAACTAAACTCCAGTGCATTCAGTGGTATTTTGAGTAATATTCGTGGTTAAAAAAAGCTGATTTGGATGCGGTCAACGCATCGCCATGTCTGGCTGTTAGTGACTGGCTGGGATTTCTCTGTTTATAAGTGATCATTATAAAAAAAAGGCTTATTTGATGTACTGTATATTCATGCGGAAAAAGACCATGAAATGCAAATACACCGGAATTACACTTTAACCGCGACACTCTCCCGCTGGTGGACCATCAGTGACGGTCAAGTCACTGCCCGTCTGCTCCTGGCATCCAGCTTCACTACTCTCCTCTGCTCCCTGACCAGCAAGATGATTGTTCTACGCCCTCTCCCCGCCCTTCAAGCTGCGTGTTTCTTCCTCCTTTGGTCCAGGTCGAGATCCGACAACAACCGCAATGTTGATTTGTCTGGGAAGCCTCTACAGCCGATCTCCACAGGGAACAACCATCCCGTGTCCTTGCACTGAACTGAACTAAGGACTGGTACTTCAGGGAATTTTTTATTCCTCCTCCCACAGCACTGTCAGCTCAAGCAGAATGATTTTCCGGTCTTCTGAAGACCACTGTGCAACGTCCCAACGGCAGGTTGTGCGCACCACCTCTCGGAGCTGCGGCCTCCTTCACACATCAGCCCTCCTCTCCCAGGACCTGTCAGTTTGCAGCAGACTGGACTTCAACTCTTTTGGTTCAGAAAGCCTGAGCTCCCTCCTTGATAAAGGTGATGCATCGACTGGTCTCTTCTTGCATTTCCCCAAACACTTCTTGCACACTTGTTGCTATAGTGTGTCATTGAGTTAAAGCTACTGCATGCCAATGTTGGCGCCCGTGCCCAAGGTAGCTGACCCACGCGTCTAGCATCACCGCGGACGGGGTTACAGGTGACAGCTCGGTGCAGACAAAACGATGCACCAGTAATACTGGGAAAACACTATGTACAGAGCGTGAATTCAGTTTATCACCTTTGCTGTAATGAAATGAAAATATGAATAAAGATAATTTATGTGTCTTAAAATATTCACATTGACAAACATGTATCGCCTGCTATGATGGTAGAAACCACAGGAATTCTCTGTTAACAGGGGATTTTACTTCCAACGACCAAGTACACGTCTCTCTCCCTATCACACACACACACACGCACACGCACACACACACACACAACAAAGAGCGCTGCAGTGATTGGTTTTGTAGTAAATGGTATTTGAGCAGTGGGGCTGTTTGACATAGCAGCGATGTGTAGGCTGTGGCCTTCGTACAATAGCCTCGCCCCCCTGGGGAATCTGGATCCCATCTTTAGTGCGGAGCTCATTAAGGCGATTATTCCCATAATCTCTCTGATGGCAGGCGGAATAAAGAAACGCACACTTATAATTGCCTGCTTACATTTTGGCCTGTTTTGCCCTGTTGACTGTTGAAATGAGAGAGTGAAAGATACACTCTGTCTTCTGCTATTGTACGTGTTTGAGTGTGTGTGTGTGTGTGTGTGTTCAGTCTACCATATCTTTACCTTGAACACATAAAAGTGGTGAGGTAACGTAAAATATAATGAAAAGAATACAACATAAAGGAGCTTTAATGTAAATCTCGGTTTCACTTGTAGCTCTTTTCTGTACTTCTCACTTTCTTCACATCTTTTTCAATAAGTCACTCTCTCTCTACCACACACACACACACACACACACACACACACACACACACACACACACACACACACACACACACACACACACACACACACACACACACACACACACACACACACACACACACACACACACACACACACACACACACACACACACACACACACACACAAACACACACACACACACCCACACACACACACTCCTTTGTCTCCTGACGGGGGTTTGTGACATGACTGACAGCTCTGACACCACCAATCAGCTGCAGCTCAGCAAGGTCACCCACTGATGCTCGGCTCTGGTTGGCTGATGTGCTTCTACCTGTCGCCCCATGTCTGCTTTGATCACTGCATGTTAGTGGGCATCTGTGTGTGTGTGTGTGTGTGTGTGTGTGTTTTCAAGAGGGAAATATAATGGGGTTAAGTTGGGATGGGAAGGTGGGTGGTGTAAACTCCAACCGAGACAGGTTGTTACAAAAGGTAATTTAATCACAGCAATGTCAATTAAAAGTGACTGTGTGTGTGTGTGTGTGTGTGTGTGTGTGTGTGTGTGTGTGTGTGTGTGTGTGTGTGTGTGTGTGTATGTGTGTGTGTGTGTCTGAGAGGCAGAATAGATTTGGTGAGGCTAAGCAGTTGAACAGGCTGCATCTCAGGAAATCATTTGGAGGTTTTCACTGTTTACGCTGCCGCCGACTGAAAATGTCAATTAATATTTCAGTGGGTGTAATTTCTTATTGCCTCATTAACCAATGTTGTGCTGCAACATGGGTGTGTGTGTATGTGTGTGTGTGTGTGTGTGTGTGTGTGTGTGTGTGTGTGTGTGTGTGTGTGTGTGTGTGTGTCACTGCATAGATGAACCTTCAGTCTTGTCTCACATGTGTAAATAGTGTCCAGGTTACAAATACTGATATAAAAATGTATTATTTTAAGTTTACTTGTTTATATTGTTTCAGCGTTTGATAGATGATGGTCATCTGACTGCATCCATCTTCGATCTTAAACATTACTTGACTGTTATCGCACGTGTCGACCTGAGATATCGTAAATACTCGTATTGACTCATCGAACAAGAGCAGAAAACAGCGTCTGCACTTAACACTTTTCAGGTCATCTGTTTAATCCACATTCATGGCCCATATATAACGCAGGCCACAGTGAAATACATTTCTCACGCCGTAAAATAAATCAACACGGAGTTACAGCCCTTATTTTGTGACTGCTTATCGATCTTTCAATGAGGTGAATTGCTTTTGAACATTAGCGGCTGTATAGGAAATTTGCTGTGATTGATATTTATTCATTCCTTCAGTGCGGCTTCAACCACCTTCAGTCACAGTGTGAGTGTTTGACGGCGTTGGAAAGTATTTAATTTTGAATTGAGAGAGCTCTTGAACCTATGATCGTACTGACACACTGATTTTAACATTATTCATCACTAAAGTCAGATCTCACTGTAGTTGAAAGAGTAACTCCGACGCACTTACAAATAAGCCATCGAGACGGGTTTTTTTCCGTGCACGTGTTCGGTTCATTGATGACTCTAAAAATTGCCCGTAGGTGTGAATGGTTGTCTGTCTCTGTGCGTCTCTATGTGTCCTGTGATAGACTGGCGTCCTGTCCAGGGTGGACCCCGCCTCACGCTCGATGTCAGCTGGGATCGGCTCCAGCCCCCCACGACCCCGATAGGAACAAGAGGTTGAAAATGAATCAATGAATGAATGAACTATTAACGGAGAAATCCAGGAGAGTCGCTAACAGTCGGAGGTGGCTAACACGGATTAGCTCGGGGCAGTACGGTGAAGGCATTAAAGTGTCTTTTTTAACCACTAATGCTGCTGAAAATAACAGCAAACCTCTGCAGCAGCATGAGAAGAGTCCCTACACACACAACAAAGCACCAATGGGCTCCTTCCTTTGGGATTGACTTTGGTAATCCACTTGAATGGACTTTACTATGAGAGGAGCTGGTACAGGGGCCAGTAGGTAAGTCTTTAAAACACTCTTTTAATAAACTCTGGGTTCACTAACTACGCTGTTGGTGCTTTGTTTTGTGTGTAGGGACTCTTCTCATGCTGCTGCAGAGGTTTGCTGTTATTTTGAGGAGTATTAGTGGTTAAAAAAGACCTTTGAATGCCTTCACCGTGCTGTCGTTCGTACACTAAAACACTGTCTCGATGGCTTATTTGAAGTAAGTGCTGAAATTGACCACGGGATGATTCTGCGCCTGAATTAAACTTCAAGATAGTCATTTAAAAGCTGTTGAGAAGGCACTTACTGTTAAGTGTGTTTTAATGTTTTTATAAATAATGTAATAATCTAAAACATGATTATATTATTATACATTTATTCTATTCTTCATACATCATTTGTCAATAGTACTGTGTTATTAGAGGGACTTTTTTGATCAGTGCAGCACCAAAGAAGTGGTCTTTTTTTCGTGGTTAACCCCCTCGCCCCTTTCTAAAATCTAATTTCCTCAACAGATACACCCACCGCCTGCCTTAGATTACCCACAAGGCCTTGCAGGGCCGGCCACAGCCCGTGATCAACTCCCCGATGGCCGACACTAATCAGGTCTGGTTAGTAAGCAGTGGGATCTGCTGCCAGATTCTCCCTGTGCCCTGCTACTGCCTTGACCTCTGTGACCCGGCTGGCTGCCCTCTGACCCCTCGCCACATGATAAGTGTCTGTGACCTCTGACCTGTTTGGATAATTAAAGAGGCGTGACCTCGGGGAGATTGCATTGGAAATCTGTTGTTGATGATTAGTAGAGTTGGTATGAGGTAAGAGGGCACGGATGAAGGCATCGTCTGTTTTTCTGTGTGTGTGTGTGTGTGTGTGTGTGTGTGTGTGTGTGTGTGTGTGTGTGTGTGTGTGTGTGAGAGAGCATTTGTCACTGTTACAGGATGAATCAACAGCAGATGATTATTTTGTTTCATTCATTCATTCTTTCATCTTCAACCGCTTGTCCCTGTCCGGGTCACAGAGGGCTGGAGCCGATCCCGGCTGACATCGGGCGTGAGGCGGGGTACACCCCGGACAGGACGCCAGTCTATCACAGGGCACATAGAGACGAACAGAGACAGACCACCATTCACACCTATGGGCAATTTAGAGTCATCAATTTACCCTATTTTCCTTTAATTTCTTGTTTTTATTGTGCACCCAACAGTTTCTGATTGTTCATTTGAAATTTGCGCATCCTCAAATCACCTCTCACTCATTTCGAACGTGACAGACGGAGCGTATAAGCGCAGAGCAGGCTTTTGAAACAAACATTAGACTTAGACTTATCTTATACTGATCCCTTTGTGATGACTCCTGCAAGGAAACTGAATTTCCAGCAGCTTACAGGAGGTATAAAAAGCGCAGCGTTAGTTAAACATAAATGAGAATGCTAAATATAGAAATATAGAAAGTAAATATGGAGTGTCCTTCTAAACTTCCCACTCCGATTTTGTTTCAGTGACGCTCACAACAGGAGTTTGAACAACGTATCTCATCAAAAGGTTTGTGGGATATTGTACAAAAATTCATATTGTATCTCACGAAGGATGATGTTCTATTTAATGCCCGCAATGTCGACCGAGAGTGGATCGTGATGGTTAGGTTTTCTCACGTTTAGGAAAAAGAAGGTGATTGGTTAGGGTTAGAAAAGAGGTTGTGGTTCGATTTAGTACCTCTGGTTTGAAAGAGGAGTAAAAGAAGCCATCTATGCAAAAGTAGAGAAACCATCGCTAAACAGAAGAGGGGAGAGGTCTGAGACACCACTTATCTCCAATTTACAATGCTGCCCTTTCATCCCTTCAGGAGATTCAACAATCTAACCTCGAAGAACAACTGTTCACAAATGACCTCCTGTGACCCCAAGGACGGTCGTTAAGACTCAATAGAGCACTAACGAAGTCCAGACCAACTTCCCACCAACGACTGTCACTCTAACGACGATCGTTGGCACTTGGAGCACAAAGGATTCCAGTGACATCATCGGCCTTGTGAGAGGTTAAATACCTGGATCTCCACACCAGTTAGTTGGACCAGTCCCAGCCTGGTCCTGGACCTGGTCCTGGTCCAGTCCCAGCCTGGTCCTGGTCCTGGTCCAGTCCCAGCCTGGTCAGATGCGAACATGAACTGATGAAGCCTCTTGGATGAGAGGTGAAACGTCTTCCTAGACAAATAACCAAGTCCAGCTGCTTTTGACTGAAATTGCTTTGAGGGTAACGATGACCTGGACAAATGAGAACATTCACAGGCTTCAGTACCAAAGGGACACAAACACTGGTCCCTGAGGTGAAAGTCCTGTGTTGTCATCCCGACCTTCCACCCTACGTGGAGATCAGCGGTCTTATAACACAGAACCTCATTTTAATATGTGGTATAAACACAAGTTCTGTTGGTCACCATGGGTGTAACTAACTTCTCTGTTACAACAGAGCGGCTGCACATTACGTGTAGTACCCTGACGGATAAATACAACACAGCTTTGGTCTTTCTTTTTTGTGGTTAGCGAAAAAAAAAATCAAAAAAGTTCATTTGAATTTTTACATTTACATTAAATTTAAAGATCACAAACCCTTTAATTCGCCAACTGAACAATTATGACCGAGATATGCACTGAACAGTGTGTTCGGTGTTGTCAGTGCCCTCTGGTGGACAATCTGTGTAAGGGCAACACCGTTTCTAAATTATATATCAATTCTTCAGTATTTATCTGCCAACGTATGACACAGAAAACAAAATTGGCTGATTTAAACAGCCATGCAGGTGTATAAGTTGGGTTCCGAACATGTTATTTTATCAAGTTTGCGCACCTTCTGCAGTAGTTTACGCTCTTTGAGTTCCCCCTGGGGTGTTGAAACTGTCAGACTGTCATGTCAACAAACACAAATCAGACTCAAAGGCGGCACCAGCAGCGGCGCTCACACTATCGTGCACGTGGCTGATGTAACGTGCGTTCATGAATAAAGGAGGCTGCAGCTCACAGAGAGCAGAGGGGCTGATCTGACCAGACGAACAGCAGCAAGTCTCTCCGGAAGAATGAATCGGCATTCCTCGCTTCTCCACTCCGCTTGGTTACTGTTGCTAAGGCTGGAAAACTCTACCCGGCACTACCGGAGGGATTTTCCCCTCACAGCCACACACTCCAGATCTACTGGAGCTGGATGAGAGGGAAAACCAGAGACCAGAGCCGTTTCTGGGCGTCTTGCTTTTGCCCGCGTTGTTTCCCCATTCGTGATTGACCTCCGTCTGCCTCTTTGACCCAGTAAAATTTAGTTTTAAGCTACCTTCTTCATCTATGAGTTGTGCTTTTGAGTCCAAACCTTAGTTTACTGTGCCGTTACAATGTGATTCAGTTATGTGAGGGAACCAAAACAAATACTTTACTTTGTGTGAAAATTTGAGTTGAGTATGTCCAATTTATTCTACTTTAAAAATATTGTTGTTTATGCTCTATTTTAGATACGTTAGATACGCATACAGGCACGGACAGAGCCTTCTGTCCGTGCCCGTATGTGTATATTTCGTCTGTATTTCTGCACGTATCCTGCAAGCTTGTGGATACGGACCGATACGTACCAAATAGTGCAGTACCATCGGAACTCGTGGGGGGACAATGTTGGGCATTGCACCCAAAAAAAGTGCCATGATTAGCATACACAACACGAGAAAGTGAATGGTGACCGCTAGTCACACAGCCTCACTGACCAGCGCACTGTGCGAGTTCCCATGCTTAATGTGAGAAGCCACCCGGCGAAGTAAAATCAAAAGCCCCCACAGACATCCTGAAATACTGAAAGTGACGTTCGTCAATTTCTCTCATCTCCAAAACCAATGTCTGGATTTCTCCGTGAACTCGCCAGGATGTCTTTAGTTTCTCACAGACCAAGGATCATTATCTCCTCCATCGTCGCCATGTTTGTTATTGTCAAACTTTATTGGAGTAACTTTTGAATCTGAGCGACGCCCTCTAGAGGATGTTTTGCTCAACGTCCAGTCCAACATAAAGGACGCATGAAAGCATGAGGGCAGTGACGATTAGAACATCGTAAACGTACGTCTCTATTTACTCACAGTTGGCTGTTTAGGACAAATAAAAAAGAAAGGTAAGGACAGTAGAGTATTCCATGTGCAGTACTTTTTCAATGATATGGCGAGCCTCTAAGAAGTTGTGGGCGTGCCACCCCCAATCCACTTCCACTCCATCGTCGTTTGCGGACAACTATCGTTCACTTTTTCGCAAGATATCATAGAACCTTTCGTACAATATCCTACAAACCTGTTTATGAGGATACGTTGCATAGTTACATGTATGAAAAGTGCAAAAAAATACTATTTTGACAGCTGCATGAACACGGGGATATTGGGGGAATATTCATTTTCTTTTGCCATGTAAACAGATTAATAGGAACATGTCTTTGTTTAGGGCTACACTGTGTAGTGGTTAGCACTGTCACCTCACAGCGAGAAGGTTCCAGGTTTGAATCCCGGCTGGGGCCCTTCTGTGTGGAGTTTGCATGTTCTCCCCGTGTCTGAGTGGGTTTCCTCCGGGTTCTCCGGTTTCCTCCCACAGTCCAAAGACGTGCAGGTGTTCGGTTCATTGATGACTCTAAAAAAATCGCCCGTAGGTGTGAATGGTTGTCTGTCTCTCTTCGTCTCTATGTGCCCTGTGATAGACTGGCGTCCTGTCCAGGGTGGACCCCGCCTCACGCCCGATGTCAGCTGGGATGGGCTCCACTCCCCAAGCGACCCTGACAGGGACAAGCAGCTGAAGATGAATGAATGAATGTCTTTTTTCAGTAAAAGAGCAAAAACTTGAATATTATGTACATGTAAACGTAGTCATTGTGGTCTCGAGGACTTTGTGCACTGCTCGTCCAAACACAATCTTTCCGCAGGTCTGCTTGTTTTCCATCTTTTGTCAAGATGAGCCCAGGAAGTTTTTTTACCCTGGAACCGAAGACGCCTCCGTCTCCTCCACCTGATGAGGGGGTGATGTTGGTCGGGCATGGGAGGATGGAAATGTGTGGTGGCGAGCGCATGTCACCAGGTTCACCTCGGCGAGCTGTAATTCACCTGACATTTTCACATGCGCTTAATTGCCACTCATTTTATAATAGAGCACATTGTGCTCATAATGGTAGGAAATGTCAAGTCAGCTTTTAAAGGGGAAGGTCTCTGCAAATTGCTTTCCTTTTAGATGAAAATACACACCTCCGTCCACGGAGCAGTGTGATGGCACTGTTGACATGTGTGATTTTCTCCCTGATTCATCACACCAGAGGTTGTGCTACTGTTGCTTTATTCATGGCATTTAACTTGAACCCCCGTCGGCTCAAAACACATCATTTACCACACGCTCTTATTTAAAGGTGAGGGCAGCTGACACGCCGAATTAGATCAACCGACTTATTATTTTTCATGATGGATTTTCGTGTTGTTTTGTGTTTCGCTGCTCTTTACGTCACCTTTTGAAGTATTTTTCAAACTTTCTGACACTTTGATTAACGTGAGCGATGATGCCGAAGGAGGGAAAGGACAAAGGAATTATGATAATAAACACTTGGAGAGGCCGAGCTCAAGTGCTGTAGATGTGAAGAGTGTGAGTGACTCAAGATTAAAGTTGCTCTAGTTTAGATCTGCAACTGCAACAACTATTTTGATGATTATAGATAAATACGGCGAACAAAAATGTGAATGTAACACTTTTGTTTATGAACCATAGAGCCAAGACTTTCTATGTACACAAAAGACCTTTTTTTTACTCAAATTTCATTCATAAATTAGTTTAAATTTGTGCTAGTGAGCACTTATTCCATCCACCCGACAGGTTGCATGTCACATTTTTGAGTGGCCTTTTATTGTGACCAGCCTAAGGCACACCTGCACGACAATCATGCCGTTTAATCAGCATCTCAATGTGCCACACCTGTCAGGTGGATGGATTGTCTCGGCAGAATTTGAGAGAATTAGGAGTTTGTGTCTGCAGAGAAAAAGTCTTAGATCTTTGATTTCAGTTCATTAGAAATTGGAGCACGAACAAAAGTGTTGCTTTTATATTTTTGTTCAGCGTAACGACAAAAAAGCTAACTAAAATCTAAATTGTTGTCACACAATAGCCGATGGGTTCTGCCTCTTTTTTTGCTTACCAACCAAAGCACGCTCAAATGTGATTGGTCAATAGTACTCGGACTACAAACAGAAGCTAGTCTGCTTCCGCTGCCCAATCCTTGTCCTGTTGCCTCCAGATTCTGTTCATAGAGATTAATGTTTGTGTGACCCATCCACCACCCGAAATGCAAATTTTGGCGCTCTTATTCAACGTCCCGATACTTCCTTGATCGCTCTCCCCAAGCGTAAATATGGATCGTTATAAGCATGGATGGATTACTGAGCGGGCCTACCGTGCACAGGCTCAAGGGCCCATAAAGTCAGTCACAAAGAGATGCTAAATGACCACAAGTATACACAAAACTACCAAAATTGACCACAGAAAGAAACAACAAATGACTATAGGGATGCAAAATGAACACAAAGACATGCTCAATGACTAAAAATAGACACAAAACGACCACATAGACAAAAAAAATTACCACAAAACACACAAAAAGATTAAACATAGATGTAAAATGACAACAGAGAGATTACAGAAATGTAGAACGTCTTAATATAGATGAAATATCGTATTTTCTGCACTATAAGTTGCACCTAAAAACCTTCAAATGTCTCATAAGCCGACAGTGCGCCTTATAATCTGGTGCTCCTTATATATGGACCAATATTGAGCCACAACAGGTCTCCAACTACGGTGAGCAGCTGCCGACTCTATTTTCCCCCGTAGAAGAAGTAACGCGCGGTGCATGTTGAGATATACGACTGCGTGAAGCGTGCCGTTTCATTTCCATGTGTGTGTTTGTGTAAAGAGCCCAAAATGGCTCCTGTTAAGAGACACGCTTACGACGCAGAGTTTACACTCAAGGCCATTAGTCACGCAGCAGAACACGGGAATAGAGCAGCAGCCAGAGAGTTTAACATGAACCAATCAATGGTGCGGAAGTGGAGGAAGCAACAAGACGACCTCCCCTGACTGTTTTGTTGACGTTCCCTTTAGAGCAGCTCCATCTAATGGATGCAGAACGTAACCCCAGCCTCGACTGTAGCGTCTGTTCTATGCGCCTTATAATGCGGTGCTCCTTATACTGCGGAAAATACAGTACCACCACAAAAAGATGCAAAATGATTACAAAGAATTACAAAACAACTAAAAATGGGCGTAAATTGAGCACAAAGAGAAACAAAATGACTACAAAACAACTAAACGTAGACTCTTGTGACTCTTGAGTGTAGACAGAGTGGGGGGCCTTTTTACATGTCTGTGCCCAGGGGCCCGTTGGCTCTGAATACGTCCATGGTTATACAGTCTGATACTATAGATGATTTTGGTCGACAGTTTTCTGTCTCTGCCATGTTTCAAATAGTGCTGTCGTCTTAAAGTGACGTAACCCACTTTATTTATGTGTGTTTTCATCACCGTTAAAGGACGGCTGCACTCAGCCTCAGTGTTAATGCTTCACTTACATCTAAAGATCTTGTAGCCAATAGCTTATTTCTTCTCCTTTTCCATCCGTCTTCACAAGTGTCGAAAAACACAACGTGCCTGTGAGTGAAGAAAAAAAAAGACAATTTAAGGCCGTCGATGCAATCTCTCATGTATTCATCAAAAATGTGCCGCAAACAGCCGCAAAGTGTTCAAAGTCATTTGAAGATAACCTTGACAGTTGAGAAGACGCGAGAAAGCGTTCAACACAAAAGGCATCATGAGGTTGGGTGAAGGAGGAGGAGGAGGAGGAGGAGGAGGAGGAGGAGGAGGGAGAGTAAATGACATGAGGTCCACCTTGGCCACCTGATTGTTCCGAAATGAGAGCGATGCCCGACCCAAGAAGGAGAAGAAAAAGAGAGAGAAAAATCAATACACCGCAATTAAACACAAAGCATGGCTCTGCGGGGCTGAGGGGGATTTGTTATTTATTAAATTCACTCCTCCACCTTCTTCGCCCCCAAACCCCATAACTCCTCAGTCTTTAATGCATGAGCTGCCCCTCTCTCTGCTGGCCTCTCTCTTCAGGTAATCTGACCTTTTGTGGTTCGGACAGGACTGAAACGATTGCGAGAGAAGACCGGGGGGGAAGTCAGGAGCGCTCTCGCTTATCGATCCGAGCCCCCCCACCCCCCCACCCCACGTCCCCGCGTCAGCTCTGCAGCAGAAGTGGAGTGGCTTTGGTTTTTTGGAGAGGAGGTCGAGTCGGTGTGGAATATTTGCTTTGGGCATGAAAGGACAGTTTGGGTTTATTTCAGATCAGAGGTGCGTTTTGAAACACCGACACGAACATCTGCAGTATTTTTGAAACGAAGGTTCACTTGCACGGTGGTCTAGTGGTCCAGGTGGTCTAGGTTACAGGTTCGCATCCCGGCCTGGGCCCTTCTGTGTGGAGTTTTGCATGTTCTCCCCGTGTCTCCGGGTTCTCCGGTTTCCTCCCACAGTCCAAAGACGTGCAGGTGTTCGGTTCATTGATGACTCTAAATCACCCGTAGGTGTGAATGGTTGTCTGTCTCTGTTCGTCTCTATGTGTCCTGCGATAGACTGGCGTCCTGTCCAGGGTGGACCCCGCCTCACGCCCGATGTCAGCTGGGATCGGCTCCAGCCCCCCGTGACCCCGACCCCGGGATAAGCGGTTGAAGATGAATGAATGAAAAGGCTCAGTCACTCAAATGGGTCGGTTCCAACAAGTCCTTCAGATCCTCATAACCTTCCAGATCGCTCTCCGATTCTACACAGCTCGGTTATTGGGTGGTGCTTTTTCCTCACTTAACTCTTGTTGTATCTACATCAAGGGTGTCAAAGTGATCCGGTAAAGGTCTGTGTGGCTGCAGGTTTTCATTCCCACCAATCAAAAACACACCTGGTCCAACAAATCAACTGTGTGAAGACAGTTCAGGTGATGGAGTGAGTCGAGTCAGGTGTGTTCTTGCTTGGTTGGGCTGAAAACCTGCAGCCACACGGCCCTTTACTGGATCACTTTGACACCCCTGATCTACATGAAACACGCGGTTAAGGTATTAATATCTGGGCAACACTTTAATTAAAAGTTAATTCAAGAGCGTTGGTCAAAGTTCGCCAAAGTCGAAACGCTAATTTGCTTTGCTACTGGGAGAAAAATGTGTTATTCGCGGACGGGAGGCGAGTGTTTATCTCGTGCACGTGTTGAGACTTTGAGTGGGTCTCAGCAGCTTGGAGGATTTAAGACACTCTTAACACTCTTAGCAGGAACTTTAAGTGGCAGTTAAACCAAAACAACGACCCGATCGGCATTAAAAACGCTCCGCAGACCTGAGGCGAACTGCAGAGTCGATGATCCCTCACATTACACACACAGCTCTTTGACCGGCTGTTGATATGAAAATATTGATTGTTGCAGCTTTAAAAAAGCTGCTTAAGGGGAAATGCAAAGGGGAAGTGGACGTGGTCTCACCTCCACCCCTCCCCTCACATGCTTCACATGCTTCCAGATTGTCTTTAAAGTGTTGTTTCCAGCTGGTTGGAGGAGGATTCATCTTTAAAAGCAGGTTAATGTGACAGAATCAAGTGCTGATGCCACAGTGACCCCTCACTCAGTGTTAATCAATGCACAGCTGATCCACGGGACTCGAACAGACACTCTGGCGCGGACTTTCCGGACATGTAAAGAAGAAATAATGATCATCTGTTTGACTGCGTAACATCAAGTGTGGAAGCTTTACAAAAAAAGGTTTACAGCACTTATATGAAAGCGTCTTCTGACCTTTTTAGTCGTGATGTTCAATCGAATTAGAAAAGAAAGGAATTGCTTTTCAAGGCCAAGGACAAAAGAGGTTTTTTTTAGTCATTTATTTCCTATATTCTCTCCTCTGATGATTGTGTGATTGACGACCTTGTGGGTGCATCTCTATACGTTGACACGCACACACACATACACGCACACACACACACACGCACACACACCTGACCTCCACAAGCACCATCTCCGTGTTTCCCTCCTTCCTCCTACCAAAACCCAGAGGAAATTAGAGGCCTTATGTCATTGTTTTCAATGGACCTTGTTTCTTTTCTTTCCTTCTTCCTTCCCTCTCTCTCTCCCTCTCTCTCTCTCTCTCTCTCCATCTCTCCGTCCACCTATGTTGGTGAATTTGATCCAGGCCCAGGATGGTGAAGCAGGGTGAGTAAATGAAATATTGATCCGCTGCTCCGTGGCCTTGCCTTCACCTTGTCCTGCGTGCTGAGTTACCGACTCTTCCGTTCTGCTTGTAATAGGAATTATTACAGGAGGCCGGGGCGAGTAATTACTTGGCATGGCGGAGAGGGCGCAGAGGAGGGGCGGCTGTATATTTCCTCTAAAGAAGTTATTTACCGCACTTGCTACCTTCAACCCAGTGCTGCCCCCTCTCCCTCCCCTCTGACCGCCCCTCCTGCCGCAGCCATGTCTTTCTTAACCTTAATTCAATTCTGTTAACCATCATTAATCATACGAGGCGCCGAGGGAAGTTTGCCAAACGCCGGCTGAACGGAGAGGCTGCGAGGCTAACTGCGAGAACACAAGGACTGTGTTTGCGGAAATGTCAGGGATCCCGTCCTCTTTATGGCTCTACATATGTGTGTGTGTGTGTGTGTGTGTGTGTGTGTGTGCCATATCTGTCTTTGTTTCCTTAGCAGTACCTGTGCAGCTCAGTTGCTCACCGCACACTCAAACCATGTTTAAGGGTGTGACAAATGACAAAGTGAAGTGCACTTAAACATTGCCAGCGCGCTAAAATCTCTTGATTTCTGAGTGCGGCGGTGATGGACACACTTCTGTCCCGTAATGGAAATGCAACACAGTAGAGGGGGGTACTTAGAGATGGTTAATAAAAAGAGAAATTAGGCCTACTTTAGCCTACTCCATTTTTACTCTGCACTCTCTCATTTTTACTTTGACGCTCTGTCTTGGCCATAAGCGTGTCAGGCCATTTTTTTAGACTCTCATGTCACACGCAACCGATATTTTTGACATTTTGATGTACGCAGCTGTCTGCACTGGCTTCCTGAAGGCATATTTGCCAAATCTCCATTATCACAACCTGTTTCTGGAACTGTGGCAACGCAGTTAAGGTAATAACATCCGGGTAATACTTTAATTAAAAGTTAATTCAAGAGCGCTGGTCAAAGTTCGGCAAAGTTGAAACGCAAATTTGCTTTGCTACTGGAAGAAAATGTGTTATTCGTGGACGGGAGGCAAGTGTTTATCTCGTGCACGTGTGGAGACTTTCCCTGCTGAGAAGTTGGTCGCAACCTGTCCGCTATACCCTCAGATATAGCGGACAGGTTGCAGGGGGGTGAAATGATACATAATTAAGGCAGAAAATGACACCGAGTTATACAACACATAGTGCTTCAGTTCCACAAATTTCATATCTCAGCTCGCCAAGCTTTTGTTCCTGTGTGAGGAGAAAGACGGTGAGCAGAACATGTGCAGCAGTGACCTGCTGTTGTGTTGGAGTTTGATGTATCCCTGCCTCGCTCCACGAGGAAGTGGCCGTTTGTTTGCGTGATAGATCCACAGCGGTGGCGTCCTTGCCTTAGCGGTGGCCCGTCTGGTGCTGCCAAGGTGGGTGATATCCCACTGCATCAGAGTCCCGCTGAAGGTCACCACTGATGGGACAGAGAGGAACCAGCAGCGATCCATCCTGGGACGGGAGGCTGCTTTAACAAGGCTGCGGGGCTAAGGGAGGGGAAAGAGTCACCCAACGCTCTCTCTCTCTCTCGTGAACGTTGAAATGTCAACCTGTGTGATCAAGTTGCTTTAATCACAAACAGCCTTGGGAACTTTCTCTCAACATGTCAGGAATTCTTTTCACGAACAAGAATTCCTTTTTTGATAAATACATTCGTCAAAATACCGTTCGACTCTCTTGTTATTGAGGCGCTGTGATGGGTTTCTGTTTGTTGCAGTAAATTTGACAAAGGAATGTACTGAAAAAACAGAAAAATATGTACAGCCCGTCCTCTAAACTAGCAGCTTTCAAAGCCCGTAATGGTCTTACTAAAACCCCACTGTCACTTGTAAATAGACTCATATCCACAAGAATGAATTAGTTGAATTGATACAATAATTTGTGTGAAAGCAGGTATGCAGCACAAATGAAAATGTAGACGTGAAGACTAAAAGGGTCTCAGAATTATTTCAACCTTGTCGTTTAATCTGTCAGAGTGGTCAGGAGACATTTTCTGAACAATGGGATGAAAGGAAGAGAAGGAGCAGCCGCATTCAGATGCTATGACGGCGATCAGTCGCCCACGTTTTGCAGGGACGGTTCCCGTTTTGGTTCCTTGTCCACGGCCGGAGCTGTCCCCCAAAACGTCCCAGTCGAGTACGGGTTGAGTTTGTTCGTTTTGCAGTTACTACCCACTTGTCATGTGTGATGACGGAGAATACGCGGAGGAGGGGACCCAAATGCAGACACGGAACTCAGGAAACGGTATTAACAAATTTAATAAAACTTATTTACAAAAGGTAAAATACGAAGAGAGCTCGATGCAAACTGACACGATGATCGGACACAAGAGGATCAGGTACACAGGGAGACATCAGGCTATGTAGAGGGTATCATCCGGCACCGTGTGAGGCTCAGTACCGGGTTAATATACAGAGTGGCAGGTGATCAATGTTAGCAAGGATCACCTGCCAGGTAAACAAACTCAAAACCAGAGAAACGAAAGAGAGCACATGCAGAAAAACACCGACAGATGGAGACAAAAAAAACGACTAAAAAGGAGAGAGAGAGACTGTCCAGAACCAATCACGACCCCACTGCTCAATGTGACATCGGACTGACATATTTTCTATTTTTGGACGTCTAATTTCAGTCCCCTGAAGGGCTGTTTTGTAACGCCAGGCGACGTCTGTTTTTGATGTTTACCAAGCGTCCGATGTTGACTCTGATGGGTCTATTCACAGTCCAAATGCGGTCATTTGTCTTTTCAACGTCAAATTCAGACCCATTTTAAACTACTTCTATACAATAATTATAAGAAGAAGAAGAACATGGCACTTTTCTAGGGTCACAGACCCTATGGTCACCTCTGACCACCACCTCCAATTCATCCAGACGAGGAAAGGTGGATGAAGTGTCCTGACCTGCATTTTCTGGCTTGGTAGTAATTGACTGTTTGAGAGTTCTGTAATAATAAGGTGGATCGGCATATACACAGACTTACACACACACATTTAGGGGCGGCAGTAGCTCAGTCCATAGGTGACTTGGCTGGGAACCGGAGGGTTGCCGATTCGGGTCCTTGTGTGGACCATGAATGGAGCGTGTACTGGTGGCTGGAGAGGTGCTGTTGAGCCAGGCACCGACCCTCCAACTGCTCAGGCGCTGGTATTTCGGGCGTGTGTGTGTGACATGAATAACAATAATAGAGTGAAAAAAATTGAATTTCCCCGTTGCGGGATTAATAAAGGAATTCTTCTTCATATATATACATACACACATACACACACACACACACACACACACACACACACACACACACACACACACACACACACACACACAGACATACACACGGACATACACATACACACATACATATATATATATATATATATATATATATATATACATATGACATACCCACTCACATACTGAGGATGACACAGAGTACAATATAGCTACCTATATAAACATACATACACAGGGACTTACACACACACACATATATATACACATGCACACACACACACACATACTGAAGATAACACAATGATACATAAATGACAAAGTCATTTAGTGACCGCAGAAATGCAAATGTCCCTGGTTTTCATCTCAGAGAAACCTTTATGCGTTGAAGACGTGCATCATTAAATGTGCTTTTGGCAACAACAACAACAACAAAGAGCTAAACTATAGGAGTTATTCCTGTGTTAGGGGGTCTGAAATAAATAAATTAATCTGAATATATTTAAAATATTATCAATACATTTGCAGGCTGATGCATGTTTTTCATTTTCATTTATAACCAAAGGGGAATCGATGCCACTTGTTACAAATATGCAGTGCATTTATGTTTTTACACTGTGGATTAATGCGCCTCAATTTGGAAGATGAACCACTGTCATTTTCCATTAAAGCGCTCCATCTCTTGTGTCCATCATTATATTTACAATCGCTAAATGTCGACCTTTTCAAAGCCAATATTTTTAGTCTCATCCAGGGTTAGCCCCCTTTCACAATAAGGCGAAGCATGAAAGCACAGGTTCTTTTGTCTTTTCTTTTAAGCAAAGGCTGTTGATATTTTTTACTGAGATAAAGGCTGTTGATTTTTTTACTGAGATAAAGGCCGTTGCATCTGCTCTTAACACTTCTGTTTATTGACACCATTCTCACAGCCAAGGGAGGTTTTTAGGCAGGATTTATTCTCTTTTGGAGAAAAAAGCATTTTTGAATCAATGCTGGTGCAGAAAAATAACCGTGACATTGGCAGGATTTAAAAAAATCTTCATTTATTATCATTTATAATTAAATGAATTGCAGTGACATTGTAATCCAGGTATAAGAAGAAGAAGAAGAAGAAGAATTACTTTATTTATTTAAATCAGGGCAGTGTGTGCAGATGAACGGTGTTTGGTACGAGTGGCAACACGGAGCATCTGCCAAAATCCACCGGATGACGCAAAACACCGTTAATGCATGGGTCGATTACTGAACGGATCTACTGGGGGCCCGTAGAGTCAGGGGCCCTGACTCCTAAAATGTGTCTGAAGAAACATTTTAATCGTGCAATAAAGTCCTTGGATCTGTTCTAAGATTCTATCTTTTCATTTTAATTTTAATTTAGTTTTATTTTTAGTCTGTACATTTTATTTTTTATTTTATTGTTGACTTTCTTTGTGACCAGGGAGATGTGCAAAGTAAGAATTTCATCGTGCAGTGTGACGTCTGTCTTAACTAACATATGACAATAAACATCTTAAATCTTTCTGAAAAAAGCACAAAAAGATAACAAAGAGATGCTAAATGACCACAAGTATACACCAAACGACCAACAATGACCACAAAGTCCATTCAATTACTAAAGGGATGCGAAATTACAACGGAGAGATGCTTAATGACTGAAAAGCACATACAGGAGGACGTAACTCGGAACATTAACACCACAGCCACCATCAAGGAAGCACATCAGGGATTGTTCTTCCTGAGAGTTCTCTCAAAGTACAATCTGACTTCGACAATTTTGGTGTCTTTCTAACGTTGCTCCGTAGAAATCATCCTGACTTACTGCATGTGTGTGTGTGGTTTGCCAGCTGCACGGTGGCCGACCGGAGAGCCCTCCAAAGGGTTGTTAACACAGCCCGAAAGATCATTGGTTGCTCACTCCCCACCCCGATAGAACGGTACGGCTCTCGCTGTCTTAGTCGGGCTAAAAACATTCTAAGGGATTTGTCCCACCCAGGTCACCAACACTTTGAGTTATTGCCACTACATGCTAAAGGACTAAAATTAGATGCAATACTACCATAAAAAGGTGCAAAATGACTAAAATTAGATGCAAAACTACCACAAAAAAATGCAAAATAACTAAAAAAGTATGCAAAAATAGACGTTTCAGGGCTCTGAATGCTCGGACTAACCGACTTAAGAATAATTTTTATCCATAAGCTGTAACATTGCTGAACACCGCAAATACCTTTACCTATAAATCTCCATCTGTGCACTCAACACCACCTTTTTCTTATAATCACCAAATGTGCACTCTACTGTTTCTCTCTCTGATGTTCAATGTCTGCATTATGCGCCTATCTTTGCTCAGGGTCTCTGCAATCTACTGTTTTGTCTCCTTAAGCTGCTGCGGTGTGTGTGTGTGTGTGTGTGTGTGTGTGTAAGCATGTCGTTTTATGTGTCTTTTAAAGGTCTATTCTTTTTTATGCTTTCAATGTTAAATCATTTCTGCACTTTAAGGGATTGTACTGTAAATGTCGTTGTACTGGTACAATTACAATAAAGACGATTCAATTCAATTCAATTCAAATGATGACAAAGACATGGAAAAATAGATTTGAAATGGCCACAGAGATGTAATATGTCTAAAAATAGATGCAAAACTACCACAAAAAGATGCAAAATGTCTAAAATAGATGCAAAACCACCACCAAAAGATGCAAAATGACTAAAACTAGATGCAAAACTACAACCAAAAAATTCAAAATGACTAAAAAAGTATGCAAAACTACCACAAAAAATGCAAAACTACCACAAAAAATGCAAAATAACTTTAAAAAAGTATGCAAAACAATCTGAAAGACATAAAAAACAACTAAAATTGGGCGTAAAATGACCACAAAGAGAAACTAAATGACTAAACGTAGACTCTTCAACTCTTGTTCCTACGTAGACAATGAGAGTGGGCCTCTTACATGTCTGTGCCCATAATCCGTTCATGCTTTAATAACCATATTTGAGCGATACTTGACAAAAACAGCTGTCAGTGTTATGTGTCACAGTGAATGGTCATTTTAATAATAAAAGTAGTCATTAATATGTTTGTGTTCAACTCACATCAACGGGTTCGTAAAACGTATGCACAACAATTTGAACGATATCTTAAGAAATATGGCGTTGGTTAACGACTTGGTTAAGATAGGAAACAAAGGTCGTGGCTTCCTTTCCTTCCTCCCCAACCGGTGCAGACAGATGTGCGTCCTCCACAGAGCTGGGTCTGTCTGTCGTTCCTGTCTGTTATAGTGAAGGTTTTCGTTGCCACCGTACTCTACGGGGGAATTGTTGGGTCTCTGTAAATCATAGATAGGTCATAGCGTGTGGTCTTTACCTACTCTGTAAAGTGTCCTGAGATAACTTATGTTATGATTTGGCACTGTAAATAAAATTGAATTTAATTGAACTAGTTTTTTCTATACATGGAGAATGGCAGTCTTGAAAAAGCCTCCGTCCAGGCCCGCTGATGCCTCCTCGGGATCCCCGACGGAGCCTCTCTAGGCCGGCCCCGCTCTAACAAGATCAGACCCAGCCCTCATAGATTCTATTACCCGACCGCTCTATTACATTACATCTCCATTTACGGACCTTAAGCAGCTCCGAGCACGGCTGGGGCTTCGACCTTGTCAAAGAGGGAGAAACTCTGACCAGATTGAGAAAGAGAGTGAGGAGAGAAACGACGGGAGGGGGGACTCAGAGAGACAGGCTGAACTGTAGGAAGTGCGCTTGAGAAGATGGAGAGGGCTAGAGGACGGAGGGGGGAGGAGGGAAGGGGAGAAAAGGGAAAATAGAAAATCGATAAGCCGAGGGAGCAGGAGGATGAAGATTGAAGGATGATGTGGATGGGATTTGGGGGCCGGGGAGGGGGGAGGTGGCGTTTGAGAGATTGCGGAGTAGCTTAGGGCACTGACGGTGATGGCCATCGCTGAGAAAGGTATCGATGGAGGCGACGTGTGGGACAGGACAGCCGATATCAAAAGGTGACCAACTCATCTTCTGAGACGTCGCCGGCCGAGCCTTCTCCCGTTATTGGGAGCGTTCTTCTCCCCTCCTCCGATCTGAAAACGCGTCTCAGGAACCCGCGGTCGCTGTGACACTCCGTCTGCCTCAATGTCCACGGGAATCACTTTGTCAATTACTCTATTTTTTATTTTTTTCAAGGTGATCGTTTGCTACAAAAGAAAACAAGTTGATCTGTCAGTCCTCAATCTGAGTCCGGCGTCCTTGGCTTTTGTGGTCGGAGCCACTTTCCTCGACGGACCAGAAAGAAAGCAATTTGTTCATCGGGGGGGGGGGGGGGCAAGCTGTGATTGATTCATTTTCTTTTACAGCGTGCTGAAGACATCCCAGCATGGAATGAAAGGAACATCTTTGGAGACTATATAGCTGCCAATTAAACACTCATACTCGTCATATATTTCTTCAGATGTCAAAGCTGCAGCGTCCGTGTACGGCGCTTTGTTTTCTTTGTCTTCCAGATTTGGAAGATTAGGGCTTGAAAGTCCCAGATTTTGGACACTTTCAGCCGCCCGTCATGCTGTTGCAGCTCCGGAGAGTCTGCAAATATTTCAACAGCTTTCAGATGAGTAGGGCTGAACTACTGAACAGACATCCACGTCTCCTTCAGGAGGATTTGGAATCACTTGTGCAATGCCTTAACTTGTAGAGACCATCTAGACCAGGGCTGCCCAATCCTGCTCCTGAAGGACCACTGTCCTGCATGTTTTAGGTTTCTCCCTGCTCCAACACACTTGAGTCTAATGATTTTTAAACCTGTGACAAGCTTCGGCTGCTTGATAACGAGCACATCATTAGATTGAGGTCTGTTGGAGCATGCAGGACAGTGGCTCTCCAGGAGCAGGATTGGGCAGCCCTGATCTAAACCATTAGGTCAAGTTTTTTATTTCATTTGTTTAACCCTTCTGTTGGGAGGCACGGTGGTTTGGTGGTTACCACTGTCCTTAAACACTGAAACATGATGTGTTAAGACATTAAAAAAGAAGGTAATGAATACAAAGAAAGAGCAGCAGAGGGTTCGCCTCACAGCAAGAGGGTTCTTGGTTCGAATCCGGGTTCTCTGACTTCCTCCCACAGTCCAAAAACATGCAGGTGTTAGGTTAATTGATGCCCGTAGGTGTGAATGGTTGTCTGTCTCTGTTTGTCTCTATGTGTCCTGTGATAGACTGGCGTCCTGTCCAGTGTTTTCCCCTGCATCACATCCAATGCCAGCTGGGATCGGCTCCAGCCCCCCCTGCGACCCCGACAGGGACAAGCGGTTGAAGATGGATGGATGTGTATGTGAATAGTTGTCTGTCTCTGTCTCTATGTGCCCTGTGATAGACTCGCATGCTGACCAGTGTTTTCCCCTGCCTCACACCCAATGCCACACACACACACACACACACACACACACACACACACTAAGTGGTTGATGGATGCATGACAAAACCCCTGCTCTTCTCCTGATTTACTTCAGCGAGTTTGATTGACAGACGGTTTGCAGGTATACGTTTTGAAACCCAAACTGTTCGCACGAGTCGGTTCTGTGAAACAAACCACCTGACGAGCCGGGTTAGCTGCTGTTAGCATTTAGCTCAGCCTCACAGCATCAACCTATTTGTCTTGTTTGTACTCCGAATGGCACGTAATGAGTTGTAAAGAAGATGATACGAGAGTAATCTTTCCACTGATCTCTCTGCAATGTCTGTTTTTCAATATCTGAGGAGAGTTATGAACCTAAACACTTTTATCTGCTGAACCACCTTCTAAACGGGGACCATTTTAACGCCAAATAATCCGCTCCCCCTCCCCTGAAACAGGTCACATTCACCCCGGGATGAAGAACAGCGGAGGAGAGACTTGCGGATGATTCTCCATTTATCATAATGAGTGATTGTAAATCGGAGGCATGTATTGGTGATGGTGATGCATTTGCTCTCCCTCGGTCCGCACACTGATTATAACTCATTTGATTCTCATATTACATATGTGGAAAGCTTGCCAGTGCTCAGGGCGTGCATTACTTATCAACTAATGTACCCACCCCCCAGCTGAGATACACTATCACCGTGCCCTAATGTTGCCTGCTGCTCCATAATACGGCCATTATTTCATGTTTGGTAACAGGGACGTGCGGGCAGAGATACACTCATATACGGATACACACAAACTCTAATTCCTCTCCTCCAGTGTGTCTCTCTGTCTACCCGTCCCCCTCCTCTCCTCCTTGTCCCTCCCAGCCTCTTTATTTCCGAGGAAAGGACCTAATGAATATTTCCCTTTGAGCGCGAGAGTGTAAAACAAACACACGCCTGGATCTCCTTTCCCCTTTTTTTGCGATTCCTCGGAGGGAAAATGTAAGATTCATGAAAAGGCTGCAAGACTGAAGATCACATGGAGTGTTTTGGCATCTGCTCTGCCTCCTCTCCTCGCACAAGATCCTCTCCAGTCCTCTGATCATCTCCAACAACATGGCAAACGCTGATGTCAGAGAGCAGAGATGAGGCTGATGAGGAAGAGAGATGCTGCTGCAAGAGGATCTCTGCAGCCTCAAACTGAGCTGCAGATATTCAAGATATACGCATGATGTAGGAAAATTGGGAATAAAAATCACGTCACAGAGTAATGCTTTGTTCACACAAAGACAAAGCCAACTTTTTAAATGCGTTATTCACACATGATGCTCCAGTATAAAGCTATAGGCACCGACGTCTCCTTCACACCTTTTGCTGCTTTGCATCTTTAGTGAAAGTCGAACATACGTAGGAAGACCAAACGCCGTTGTGCCCGGGTTCATGACTTCACCTAGAGGTGCACACAGCTCGGGGAATTTCCCCACCTTCTCCAGGAAGTGCAAAATCTCCAGGAAGTGCAAAATCCACACCTCTAGTAGCCGATTCCACAGCTTCTAGAGGTGGAGATTTTGCGGTGATCTAATTTCAGTAAACGGTAGTAATGTCATGATGCAAAATTGTTAAAAAAGTCTGTATTTAAACTTTGTCGGGTGTGTCCACAAGACGACGAGTGAAAGTCTTTCTGACATGCTCGTTTAGTGAATGGAGTTTAGATCCATCAGGCTAAACAGGAGAATCTCAACGCTGAAAGGTGAGTTGCGGATGACCCCTAGCCACGCCAAATTCCAGTGCCTGCATGGAAAGAAACCACAAAACTGCACACTTTGTGGTTTAAAGTGTTACTGTCGCGAACACTTTTATGAACATATTTCATTCGTGTTTTACTGAGTCAGTCATTACCTTCTCCTTTGTCCTGGTGCAGCTTACTAACCCTTAAGAACAAAAATAGACGTGTGCCGCGAAATCGCTGCTACACTCTTGAGCAACCTGACTCCAAAAAAGGTCAGAACTTTAAAAAACAGGGGCCGATACATCCTGACTGGTCCAAGCCAACCTCTGTCTAAAGAGTACCTGATGCTTGTGGCCACAGTCACATCCTGCCACGTTGCAGGACCAGTAAACTGAAGAACTCCTTTGCCCCTGCTGCCGTGTCTTTCAAACGACTACTAATGATCTATTCTCTGTATTAATTGTAATTATTGCATTGATTGTTGAGCCTTTTTTGGATTCGTTGTCTGTTTTCACATGAGTGCTGCCGGCTGTGCAACGATTTTCAAAGATACCTTAATCCTCGAACAAAACCAGAAATGTATGTATGGTTGAAATGCTAAAAGATAAACTTCCAGGTCATGATAGCCTGTTCTGAACTTGGTTTAGGCGAGGGGAGCGCCTGGGTAGAGGGTGAAGTGGGCAGGGCATGAAGCGGGTTACACCGTGCCAACAGATCTGGTTCTTAATTTGGTCATAAACTCTCTGGAGAGTCTTTCTCCATTTCTTTCTTTCTTCAACATCTGATGATGTTGGCATCAGTCATTACCGACTAAGTGTCTCCGGTTAGACATTTTCGGTGTCTTTGTGTAAATCACCCCTCTTCTTTGTCCTTGGAGGTTTTCATTTTCTTCTGGTGTCAGCTGCAGCGTCATAGAAACGTCATCAACTCGTATTTGTATTTGGTCTTTGCACGCGGGAGCTTGCAGGGTAGTCTCCGACTGATTCAGACATTTGCGTTCACACATGCAGCCCTGCTGGGTTATGTCTATAGTTTCAGGTTTGCGGTGCATGTGTGTGAAAGAGGCTTATGTTAGCATGCACGTTAAAAATAACTGGAAAAAGAACGTTTACATGCAGTGAGTTATATATAAAAAGGTCACTCATTACAGAGTGTGCAGCTTCACATGGTTAAACATGATTGTGAGCTAAATAATAGCTCAGTGTAAACTCAGCTCATGTTACTCTTCGCTAACTCCAGCCTGCTTGCTGGTTCTCCAGGGTGGCTGCTCGGTGCAGCAGGCCTCCCCGTGGGTGTGCCGGGTGTATCGACTCTGATCAAAGGGGCTCCGGCGGGAAGATTACCCAGAGAGGGAGCGCTCCAGCCTGGGTTTCCGCCGGGCACAGATGGCACACAGCGAGCCTGGAGGCCCGGGGGCAGGAGATGGTGAGGAAAATCAGAGAGATGCGGGCACGGTGCTGGGGCCGTCTGGGGAGAAGAGCCCCCTGGCCACTGACAGTCCATCCAAATGGAGGCAATCTTACAGCCCCTCCAGGGAATGGCTTGCAAATGTACCTTCCTACTAGCGTGCCTCCATCTGATGTATGAATGAAGCCGAGCAGGAGAGGGGAGATGGGGGGGGGTGATGATGTGGTGGAGGAGAGGCAGGCAATCTCTGTGTGTCCTTTGAAGCTTGTCTTATGGCTTTTCTCTGTCAGGTCTCTCTCCAGGGACACTCGGGGAATCTGTCTCTGGAAGGCATCCGTACGCTCAAAATCCGTGGCGATGAGTTTGAGCATCCAGGCTGGAAAGTGTCTGCATAGAGCGAACAGCTCCCAACATCACCTGTGACATTCACACTTCTGCTCGTACAGAGAAAGTGACATGTGAACACGGCACGGTAACATGAATATATACATAATGCAGTGTGTCGCTACGGTAAAAAAATATATTTTCTAGAGTTTGTAGGAATGAGGATAGTGTGAAACTCCAGCTGGGTACAAAAATGTATTGATGCAACGTTTGGACCAACAAGTCCTTCGTTAGGATGTTGTCTGTAAAAGGACAGCATTGACTAAACAGAGCTTTATGTCATCGGCCTTGAGAGCAACAAGCCTTTAAGTTGTTATTTTTGGTTTAATTCTTCCGACTCACCCAACACAAGGAACGACACAGGCGTTTTCGGCACAATAACATCATTTGTCAGTGGCTTTATGAATGGTTACAAACCACTGTTGCCAAAATAAAACTATTTTCTGATTGGACACCGCTATGACTAAGGTTTCAGCACAGTAATTCAAAATTAAACTAACTTTGCTTTGGTATAGGGAGTTAATACGTTTTCAGGGAGCTCAGCTAAACCTGAAAGACATTTTATTTTGATAGATTCTAAAGAACAAAAAAGATCAAAACCAGGTAAAGGACAGAGGCAAGAAAATGGCTCCAAAGAAGATGATTCTGGTGAAAACTCGACTTAAGTTAACAGCTTGAGAGAAGCTAAAGCTAACACCGCGAGTAAGGAGGAGAGGAGGCACCAGGGCTCCAGACTAACGAGGAGCATACGGCAAAATGCCATTGGGTTACATCCATTTATTGGTTGTAAGATTGTCAAATGTTGAGTTTTTTATGCTAACTGTCAAACATTTGGACCTTGTTTCCATTCAAGCCGGGAACAAACTGGAAGATGCTTAAAATCCTGTGGAAAAAAAGACTGATTTTACAGACTCCAGTCTCTTACAGTCTCCAAAGCTAACATTGCTAGCGCCCCGACGCCAGCTACCAACGAAGATGATAAACATGCTGAACAGCACAGACGACGAGAGGTTCAGCGAGCTCTATGGGTCCATCTCGAGCCTTAAATCGACTCGAGGCGAATCGAGGAGCGCGGAGTCAACCAAGATTTGATCTGGGGCTTTTTGTCGTTGTGTTAACTGTAAGTATGCAAAAGGACACAGACAGCAGCCTCAAGTGTCAAAAGTCCAATGTTTTGCAGCGCTGAGAGGATCTGGTAATGCGACTTTAGTTGAGCAACAGATAATAAATGACAATCACCCTTTCAAATATGAGGTTTTGAATCTTTTCTCTGTTTCACATCAATGTAAAATGATGATGATTACATTTTCGTTAGGTTTTGGTTGGAAAAAACGAATCCCACCCTGGGAAATAATTATAATTTTCATCCAAATATGTTGTTTACATAACTGCTATTAAATTTGACTGAAAGTTTTGAGAAAGCCCTACAAAAGATGCAGTTGAGTCCTGAAATCTTTGCATGTATGCAGAGTTACATGTCTTTCAGAATCAACAGGAACGTCGGCCACACTTCTGTGAAAATAACCCCTAAACACGTAAAGAACAAAAAAGATCAAAACCAGGTAAAGGACAGAGACAGGAAAATGGCTCCAAAGAAGATGATTCTGGTGAAAACTCAACTTAAGTTAACGGGCTTGGGGAGAAGCTAAAGCTAACACCGCGAGTAAGGAGGAATGGAGGCACCAGGGCTCCACAATAACGAGGAGCATCCGGCAAAATGCCATTGGGTTACATCCATTTATCTCCCCGTAATATTGGTTGTAAGATTGTCAAATGTTGAGTTTTTTATGCTAACTTTCAAACATTTGGACCTTGTTTCCATTCAAGTCGGGAACAAACTGGAAGACACTTAAAATCCTGTGAAAAGAAAACTGATTTTACAGACTCCAGTCTCTTACAGTCTCCAAAGCTAACAAAATAACCCCTAAAGCGCACATGCGTGTGTTTGTGCCTGAGCACCAGTCTCTCCTGCAGAGGTCTCCGGTCAAAAGCCTATCTTTAGCCCGCTGTGTGATTGTGGCAGAGCTCTGTAGGCCTTGTTCAGTCCCCCAGTGCAGAACTAATGTGCTTCGGATCAATAGAGGCTCAGAGGCAGAGGCTGAGATGAAGTCTCTGCACAACAGCAACAGAAACATGGCCACTGTGCTCTCCCCACGCCATCCCTTCTGTGTCTCAGCAACAGAGACAAATACAGGGGGGGGGAGGTTACTTCAGACTTCCCTTGTTTAATCGTGAATTTAAAAGGTTTTAAAAAGTGCACCGTCGCTGCAGAAAGAAAGAAAAAACACTGTGATGAGGTGCACTTTTTATCCGCTCTGGCGTTTTTTCAACGTGGCGCATTTTCTCTCAAATGTCCACATTGATTGTCCTTCCTTCTGTCTCCTCTTCCAATTTCTGTGAGGTAATTCATGTACGGTATTCTTCAAGCTCGGTCGGGACTAAATAGCCTTATCTGAGCCCGCCTCGCGCCTTGTGTACGGCGTGTCAGAGACGATTGTTTTCGGAGGACATCACAGGCAGATGGACAGATACTGCCGCATGCCCACTCCTTGTCAATTCTCTTGAGCGGCAGCATGTGCGTTCACTGTGTGTTATCAGGCGGGAGATTGATTTCTGTGTCCATCTTGTTTGCCCTTCCCTTTGTGTTTCAAAGCTCAATTTGGAGAAGGCCTATGATGTATTGACGTGGTCGCGCCGTGAATTACCCTGCTAAAAGATGCGAGCGCACAAAATACATCTCGCCGGAACAGGATAGGTTCTGTCCTCCCATTCGCGGCGGCGGGGTTTGTTTTGCCGTTCAGGGCACGTCCTCGTTGTGAGACGACGTGTGACGCCTCGCAGAGAGGAGGCTAATGTTCGGCAGGGAAATGTCTCTGACTGCAGCAGCGCTAACAGGATAGAGCCGCGCTAAAATAGGATGTCAATGGTGACTAATATGAAGAAACTATTCGCCTCGTGGTGAAGCTTTTTCCTTTTCTCTTTATTTGCCTCGCAAGAGCATTCATCACTGAACAGCACAATAAGTGAACAAACACCATCACTCTACAGCTGAAACCTGCCATCCCCCCTTCACACACACACACACACACACACACACACTCTCTCTCTCTCTCTATATAAACCTGGGCTTTTACTTCATTACCTCGACAGGCCGTTTGAATGCTGCACATCTAATTAAGAAACTTGCTTAATTAAAAAAGAGGCAATAAGCCTTTAATGGTGACTAAAAATAATGACTGTGTCAGTGAAGGACCCAATAATGACCAAATGAAATACTCATGCTTGCACTCCATACGTTCGACTGCAGTCGGACCCGCACCACCCTCAGCCTGCAGCCGCCGTTGTTGTTTGGTCAGGAGGACAAATGAGATAGTTAGAGGCTGTAATAGATGTGGCAGTAAAAAGCTACCGTGGCTGCATTAGCTCTGCTCCCTCGCCCATCAAGAGCCGAGCCGAGCATCAGCCAGTAAAGGCCTTGAGGAGAGGAGGCACGTCTCCAGAATACAGAGGAGCATCCGGCGAAATGCCAGTGGGCTACGGCCATTTATCTCCCCCTGTAATATTTCAGGACGATCATTATGCTCATTCAGTCCCCTGTGATGCTCAGATTTGAGAGTTCAGCGGTGTCAGAGGGTTGTAAGATCGTCAAGTGTTGGAGGTTTTTTTTTTTAATGCTAATTGTCAAACGTTTGCCCCTTGTTCTCATTCAAGACGGGAACAAACTAGAAGACACAAAGAAGAAGGCGTTTTAATGACTGATCTTACAGAAACTACATAATCACATGCAGATTTACGCTTGTCCAAATCTAAAATGTCTGATAAAAGCTGAATGATATACAGTATACGGTTCTTTTTTTGCACAGTGCAGATTCTGGATGATTTCTGGGTCCAAACCTCATTTTTCTACAATTCTGCAGTGAAGTCTGGATAAAAAAAAAACAACGTAAATGTCATTTTTCCACTTTCTTATCGATGAAAAGGCGTCTAACTGCAGAGAGAAGTGATCGTAAAGGTTCACAGGTTCGGCTTAGTTGTCTGTTTTGTTCGACGGAGCGTTCGGACCTGGAAATTGTACAAAGAAAGGGTGTTACGTCAGACCTGACAGTCCCACTGGAGTTTAACTTGATGCCTAAAGCTCATATTCAACACATGGATGTAGTAAGACAACTGGGCACAACGTTCCAGGTGGAGCCTCGTTCTTTCCTATGACGCGTATGAGGACAAGAAAAGTGAAGCTTTACGCATGTAAAAAGACCCGGATCATCACATGCAGATTTACGCTTGTCCAAATCTAAAATGTCTGATGAAAGCTGAATGATATACAGTATACGGTTCTTTTTTTGCACAGTGCAGATTCTGGACGATTTCTGGGTCCAATCCTCATTTTTCTACAATGCTGCAGTGAAGTCTGGGTAAAAAAAAAAACAACGTAAATGTCATTTTACCCCTTTCTTATCGATGAAAAGATGTCTAACTGCAGAGAGAAGTGATCGTTAAAGGTTCACAGGTTCGGCTTAGTTGTCTGTTTTGTTCGACGGAGCGTTCGGACCTGGAAATTGTATAACGAAAGGGTGTTACGTCAGACTTAACAGACCCACTGGAGTATAACTTGATGCCTAAAGCTCATATTTAACACATGGATGTAGTAAGACAACTGGGCACAGCGTTCCAGGTGGAGCCTCGTTCTTTCCTATGAGAGCTGCTCAGTCGCGTTTGAGGACAAGAGAAGTGAAGCTTCCGCGTGTAAAAAGACCCGGATCATCTGCGACTTCAACACTGTTGGGCCCATGGAGCAGATGCACCAGAGGCTTCTCCCGCCCGATCAGGCATTTTTCAGTTTTGAGTCCTGCTCCGGATGAATGATGTGGATGATGAATGACTTAATCCTGCAGAAAATGTTACCAGTCTAAATTGACCAAATTCTGATAACAGACGTGTCTTTCACCATGTAAGTCAATGGGGGAAAAGAGTATTTTTGGCCGCATGGCATCAAATTAGCTTCAAAGTGCAGCACGCTTCCCCGGGGCCTGGTTTCAACATGTTCCGCCCTCGTTTTCTGTATTTTTCTGTCCCATGTTTGTCAGCTGCACCGGTGTTTTACTCAGTTTGTGCAGTGTGAAGATGTGGCTGAATTCAGGATTCTGACTCGTCAAGGTTCGCAGAAGATTGTGGTCATAGTTAAATCATAAAAAACAGACAGGATGTAAATCTGCCTCAAAAACTCTGAACACCTGTGTGTGAACTTTCAAGTGTAAACGGATCAGTGGCACGCCGTGTGGACTAACAGGTGAGATAAAAGCATTTAGAGGTTGTGAAGAAAAAAACCCAAAGCCAGGGCTGAGGTGCAGGTCGCTGATTGGAAGCAGGTGCGTTTTGATAAGGAAAACACAGGTGTAAGTAATGAAATCAGTGCCGACTGGATCGTTTATGTCATCGGTAACACCTCCGCTTTTCCTGCTGTGAAAAGTCCAAATGAAACAGGCCTGTGACAGAAAAATTTAGTCACATGACTTTTACCCGTGAGACTGGGGTTCATGTCCCGTTTATGTCCCATATGTTGATGTTACAAACGCACTTATTTTAACTCCACCCACAATCTTTTCCCAACCCGAACCAAGTGGTGTTCTGGTTAACCATGTGGTTTTATTCAAGCTAACAATGTAAACAACATGTTCCCCGTGTTAGAAACACTGACCGGGAGCGTCATGCTTACAACGCACAGGCCTACCCAGGGCCTCGCCAAGTGACGTCAAAGGGTCCTGACAAAATGGAAGTTGGTAATGAGAGCGGGTGACGTGAACTCACCGCTCAAACACATCTCTAAGCTGTGTCGCCACCGCACACACGTACACACACACACACACACACACACACACAATTGACGACAGAAAATTCAAACATATCGCCCAGCCCTAACCCTCAACATGACCATTTCTATAGCCACGTCTCGCCTTGACTTAATGAGGACTTTGTTTTTGTCGCATGCCTCCACGGTGAACTGAGAATCACAAGCCTTGGTCTTGAGGTATTGGCCAAAATGTTCTTAATAAAGTTTTGCTGCTGCTGAACAGTTACTCCGCTATGTTTAAAATGTATCACGGCGTTTCTCTTGTGATTCTACGTTCACTGTGCGACAGAAACTGTTTCTCCGAGGCAACACTAAAGCGAGCCCCAGACATACAAATAACCATTTTGAGGGTGAAGTATTCTTCTTCAGGACGGGAACGGGATGTGACATTTTTAAATTCAGCATCACACAGAAAGAAGAGAAAATGCCCAAATTCAAAGTTCACCGCCCGTCTCCTTCACGTCGGGAGAGAGTTATTTGGTCCTTTAAGGGAGAGCGATCATACAGTAACTTGGGAGAGCGCCATAACTTTTGCTGTGTGCGACGCGCGGTATAAATACCAGCAGCGCGGCTTGTGAATGCATGTAAATACCTTCATGAATGCTAATAGCACATTTACAATACAAAGCAGCTCGTTCAAGAAGGTGAAGGAGCTCGAACGTAATGTGTTTGCTACATAACAGATGGCCGCATCCGGCTGTAAATTTCCCCGCACAAGGTTAGAAACTCTGCCACGATGTGACCCAGCCGGCGAACAGAATGGGAACAGGAGAAGATGGAGGAGGACGAAGTCAAGGATGAGCGTGCTCCTCAGTTTAGGCCGAGCTGCGATTGGTAGGATTTAATTAATAGCTGCAGTGAAGCGATAATCGATGCCTGTCTATCAGCGTGAGGGAGAGGTTTCTCTCAGGCTCAGTGGGGGGAGAAAGAGCAGCGGTCAGGGATAGTGTTCAGTGTGAAATGGCAGCAAAGGTCATAAGCTTTCATGCATGGGAAACAAGTGGCAGACCCTTCTTTAACCCAGACCTTGAAGTGGATGATGAAAGTAAGCACGGTTTCTCGTCTCGTGATTGCAAACACGAGAGAAGAAAAATGATGCACCTTGTTATTGGCTGTGAGCAGGACACTCTTTTCAGTCGCACAACGCTTTCTTTATTTCATCCGAAGCCGCCTCTGCAGCCGCTGCAGCCGCTCAGCTACTTTAAGATTGCGTTTCACTGTTTCCCACGAGTTGATTCAATGAACTCAAATGAGACGAGACACATTCATTCCCTGCAGGACGGGACAAAAGCTCTCCAGAGTAGAATCACTGACTGGAGCTTCAACAGAGGTAAAAAAAAATAAATAAAATGAAATAAATCCTCACGCATCAAGGTTGCTTTGCGGCTCCTCGTGTAAAATGGCTTTTTATTATTGAATCAGATCAGATTGTGTTTGTGTCTGGAGTTCTGGGAGAGTTTAAAGGAGGATTTGAAGTTAAGTTTTACCTCGTTTGATACGTTTGCTGCCAGTTTTACTTGTTGGTCTCATATTTGACCAAGTCTCATATAAAATACAGCACAGTTTGAAGTGAATGCGGCAGATTCAGCAGCAAACGTAGCTTCTTCAGCACTGAAAATGCAAACAATAATGTAAAAGCGCATGGCAAAACGGGTCAAAGAGGTGGTTCTGTGAGGCTGTACTTATTTTTGTGTATTTGGTCATAAACAAAGTATTGGACAAATTTCAATTTTGGATGATGGCACTGGATGAAAAGTCAGATAATCTGCAAGTTATGACGAATAACCCGTAGGGGCGGAGGATGACCGCACCAAATTTGATCACAATCCATCCGGGAATCCTCGAGACATTTCACTAAAGTCCTCGGATATCAACATCAGTCTAGAGATAAATGTCTGGATTACATTTAATTTCAGTCCATGCAACATACGTTGAGGTATTTTAGTCCGAAACAACAGAAAAATACTGCCAACACTGTTGAAGACGCAACTGGTTGTCTACGCGAACGTGTGGTTAAACAGCAAGTATACCTCCCACTTCTCCACTGCTCAGCTTTCACATTAGTAATACTGTTCCATTAGTAATACTGAGAACACGTGTGTCACAAGCCCCAACCACGGCGACTTCCTGGTCGATCCAATGCGTAAGTGCCAAAAATGTCAGTTCTCTGAGTGTCCACTAGGGGCAGGTTTAATATTAGAGCAATTTCTCCTTGACCAAAAAAACATTTTCTCTAACTATGCTGTTGGTGCTTCGGTTAATGTGTGAGGACTATCATGCTGCTGCAGAGGTTTGGTGTTATTTTGAGCCTGGGATGATTTCAATTTAAGACCTGGTGCAAAAAAACATTCTAGTCTCTATGTTTAAGTCATATCTCCATGACAACACTGGGGGGGGGGGGGGGGGGGGAATTTTTTTGTACCAGGCTAGTTTTTATTTTATTGGAGGTTAAAGTTTATGAATAATTAGGGGCGTGGCCTCTTGAGTGACAGCTAGCCTCTGGCCCTCACTTCTCCTCTGAGGTAAGCATCAGCCAGATGGACGTATCTCCCTCCCCCCAACGTCACATACATGCCCTTTTTTGGTCAGAGGAAATGAGGCGGAGTCAAAGTCTGAAAAGATGGAGACTCCCGTAGGTGAGAACGATTGGATCAAGTTGAGAGAACGGACCTCGTCAATTTTTTTATACAATCTATGGTGCGTGATCATTTACGTTACACTTGTCCAGTATAGATTAGTACGCTGCAGATGGACCCTGCTGCCAGTGGAGCTCCAACTGCAGGTCAAAGTTGGCAGTGAACTGGGAGGAAATGAGGCGGAGTCAAAGTCTGAATCAAAGATGGCGACGATAGGCAAGTACGACTGGACCAAGTTAAGAGAACGGACCCCGACCCCAAGTATGCTACGTCCATTTTTTATACAGTCTATGGTTAAACGTCCATGTTTCGGTTTAGAGCATGGGTGTCAAAGTCCCGCGGGCCTTGACTTTGACACCCATGCTCTAAATGAATGACTGAATGATCTTGGCCCCCGGTATGAAATTTGATTAGTATTAGAGCCGGCTGGCACGCCACGGCCGCCTGCTGGTGTTTTTCACGCACCAAAACTACTATACCCACAATGCAACGGTAGCCCGCAAATTCACTGCAGCGCCACAAGTAGGCAGATGTCAACTTTCAGCACCCCCGTCCCCCAATAATGGCTAAACGGAAGGTGGACGATGAGAACAGGGTGTTTCAAGCCGGGTGGAGGCAGAGCACATGTTCACGGAGGTAAAAAGCAAAGCTCTGTGTCTTTATCTTGATATTAAGGAACACATTCTTTATTTTTTGCTGTTTGCCTGTTGAAAATGTTTTCCTTGAAATAACTAAAGGCATAAGAAAATATTGCTTTATTCATTTAATATACAGGACAAGTTTTTTTTTTCCTGTTGGAAAATGTTTTCACTTGAAATTACTGACAGAGCCGTACAAAAATATTGGATTATTAATTGAATCATTAAATAAAATAGGGTACACTGTGTTAGGTCTTGGTTCAATATGTTATATACAATCATTTTAATATGTTTTCATAAACATTGAACCAGTCCGGCCCTCGGCTTGTAGCAAATTGTTTTTTTTGGCCCCTTGACTTTGACATCCCTGGTTTAGAGGGTTTTCACACCTGATGCAAACCGTACTGTACCCATAACCATACTCAAGACTACCTTTAAGTGGACTGGGGCGAGGATCCACCTACCCTGTGTTCACGCTAATCAACCCAACTGGATTGAAGGCCCCCTATGTCTGCATGACAGAAAGCTACGTGTTCATCGTCTGAAAAGAGCCTCAGTTCAGTTCGCCACTCATTTCTATTCCACACAGCGCCGCGGCCCGACCTTCCCTTTCCTTCATGATAAACAGAGAGTTTCACACGCTGCTCTCAGTGTTTGAGCGTCTGATCAACGCGTGGACAATGTAGCGTTAATGGGTTTGTGAGTGCTCTTTTAATTTCCCATGTGGAGGCCGGGGGAGCCCGTCCTCCTGACCCTGGCGTGTGTCGGATAGCCCTTCCAGAGCTCAGCAGAGAAAAACGGCCTTATTAGCCCAGTTCATTAAAATCATTAATAGTCATGAAATGAGAGGCACCAGAGTCCAAAAGGCTTAATGCTCCATCCATATTAATTAGACGCCCACAAATCTGAAGTGAGGCAAAGCGGGGCTGCTGCAGCACACAAAAACAGGCGCACACACACACACACACACAGAAGAAACCTGCCTACTGTGGCGTAACCTCCTCGCACCCCTCCCCCCACTGTCACCGCCGCTACCCTCCTGTTACTACTCCCGATTAAATTCCGTTTTAATTAAAACCGATCACATTAAGAAACTGATGTGGTTAATTAACTGGACTCTGGTGGAAGTGGCTTCCTCTACATCTGACGGCCGCATTGTAAAACACTTCCCGTCGAGGGGAGCAGCGCCGCGTGTAATACCGCCACCGCCGGCACCCCCACTGTCTTCCACCCTCGCTCTCCTCCCCCTCTCCATTCCTCTTTAAATTTCACTGAAGAGCTCATCCGTCGTAACGAGTCATTGAGAGTCGTTTTCCCAATTAAAGACTCTTAATTCAAAGGAAAATCCCAACAGGGTGACTCCATGTGCTGCAGTTTCTCTTCTTTACATTAAGTACCAGGAGTTTTTTTTTAACTGGTTATGAAACTGTTTCAATATTACAGAAGTATTTCTAAATGTTTATTATTAATACCTGCCACAGAGTGCCCGCAAAATCAGATAAAACCCTTTACAGCATGCAGGTTCACCAGGAACTTTTTCAGCTCAGACTTGACATTGGTCCAGGATTGAACGGAGCTGCAATGTAATCAAACGGGGCACCTGCAAACCGACTATGTACGTCCACTAGAACTGACACTGACAGGCTCAGATTGTTAGTGTAAGTGTTTGACGGGTTTATGGAAAGATGGAGAAGTGTGCTACTCATTGGGTCTATGTAAATCCTAAATAAGTCCTAGAGTGTGGTCTTTACCTACTCGAAATGAATTGAATTGAATTGGTGTTAGGTTAATTGATGACATTAAAAAATTGCCCATAGGTGTGAATGGTTGTCTGTCTCTATGTGCCCTGTGATAGACTGGCGTCCTGTCCAGGGTGGACCCCGCCTCACGTCCGATGTCAGCTGGGATCGGCTCCAGCCCCCCACGACCCTGACAGATGGAAAGATGGAGAAGTGTGCTACTCATGGGGAATTGTTGGGTCTATGTAAATCCTAAATAAGTCATAGAGTGTGGTCTTTAGGGGCGGCAGCAGCTCAGTCCATAGGTGACTTGGCTGGGAACCGTAGGGTCGCTGATTCAAGTCCCTGTGTGGACCATGAATGGAGTGTGGACTGGTGGCTGGAGAGGTGCCAGTTCATCTCCTGGGCACTGCCGAGGTGCTGTTGAGCAAGGCACTGAACCCCCAACTGCTCGGGGCGCCGGTCACTGGCAGCCCCCTCACTCTAACATCTCTCCTTAATGGCATGTATATAGGTCCTGTTTGTGCATGTGTGTGTATTTCGGGCCTGTGTGTGTGTAACATGATTAATAATAAGAGTGACAAAATTCAATTTCCCCGTGTGGGATAAATTAAGTAATTCTTCTTCTTCTTCTTATCTACTTGAATTGAATTGAAACTGAATGTTGTGGTGATGCATTTCAAAACTCTACCTTTCAGGCTTCAGGTTTCTTTCTGATCCTAACCGAGGCATTTTCATACCTCACCCTAACCGTCACCTTTCGTAGGCTCAAACTCTTCACGTAGCGGCAGTTTTGGCACCAAAAGCAGCCGTTGCAGTCCACTTCCATTTGCCGTCCCGTAAGTGAAAATAGTTTTTGTTCAAAAACTTTTGTACAATATTAAAGTGACTAATCTGAGCTGCAGCATTTGAATAAACTTCAGTGAGGTGCAGTGTTATGATGCAAGTGAAATACTGCGGATTGCACCTTTAAACGAGACAGTAGCTGACTAAGATGATGTTGGCTCAACACGTCTCTGCTTCCCCTTCTACGGATGCTTTTCATTTGTCGTGCTCCATCCTTTTCACCTTCGATACACCCCTCACCTCCCTCTTCTCTCTCTCCCTTGTCTTCTCTGTCCTTCCTCCTCTTTGTTCGTCTTACCCCCCCCCCCCCCTTCTCTCTGTCTCTCTGTCTCTCTCTCTCTGCCTCCCTGTTTCCCTCTCCGACCGCTGACCACGCGCCGCTCTTGCTAGCAGTTAGAAGTTATGGTTTGTGGCTGGTGAGCTGACAGCGCTACAGGCGAGGGCGAGATAAGGTTGTGACCTCTCTGGCCGGAGAGGATGAGATGAATACATTTACTCCCTGTGTGATGGGAGGCTGAGGCCGGGGGAGCCGCTGCGTGCCGTCCCTGGGTGCCTGGCCCCACCAAACTAAATCTGCTGGATCTGTAACAGGCGCTTCAGACAGCAGGGAGGGGGAGGACAAAGGGAACGGGAGGGGGAGGGATGTGTGTGTGTGTGTGTATATATAAATAAATATATACACACAGCATATATACTGTGTGTGTGTGTGTGTGTGTGAGAGAGAGACTGAGTGTGTGAATTGTCTTGTCTTTTTCCCCCAAGGCCTGATATTGGATGATGTCCCAAAATCAAGGCCTCCTGCCACAAGGCCACGATTCATCACCCTGAATAGTGTGTTTGTGTGTGTGTGTGTGTGTGTGTGTGTGTGTGTACAGTATACTGAATATGAATGCCTGTGTGTTTTACGCTCTCTATACCCCGTTTGCATATTATCTCTCAGCACACACATACTGTAAGAAGGCTTTAGCTTTCTCCAGTTGTCGTGTTTTTGGGATTATTTCTTGGAGGAGAAAAGGCAGAAGCAGGTGATTGACAGTTGAAACAGTAATACCACGATGATGAAGTGTGTTTTTAATGAATGAGAAACAGCAGATGTCTTCTTCCAGAGACAGAAAAGGAGCTAACCTAAAAAGAAAGGTGATTAAACGAATGGTTTTGCATTATTTTTCCCATTAATGCAAACAGCGTATACTTTACATTTCTGCTGATCCTTTTCAGAAACACACCAGATGTGTTTCAGTTCATTTTAGCACATAATGAAACTTGCAGGGACTTAAAACTAGCTTGAGATACAGCCGATAAACCATCACATCCACAGTGAGCAAGGAGCCGATCTCCTTTAAGGACACGCAAAAGCATTAGAAGTCAACAGCCAAACTCATTGCACTGTTGATCTGTTGAATAATCAAACCAAGGAGACAGAAAACGAAGGAAAACAAAAGATGGTTTTTAATTTCAGCTATAAAGTTTTACATGTATGAATGTGCTTTGTCCACTGTCACAGGCAGCCATTGATTTCCCTTCATTAGTATGAAAACCAATTAGCACGATGATTCCCGATCCTTTTTACCTGTTAAAAAGCTGCATCACACTTGTCTTCTTTGGGTCAAAGCAGGTAGATCCACCAAAATGAACTCATATTCATTCAGTTTTTGCTCCTGTCCCTAAAGCTGTGATCACCCCCCCACGCGATGAAATCGAAAGAAAAGCTAGTAATGCTCTGCTTGATCATATCTGGATCATATTTGGACCATTGCGTCAATCACACGTCTGGAGCATCGAGGCAGTTAGGTAGCAGCCGGCGGCTAGCTGCCTGCAGCTATGCTCTGCTGTCGTTCTAAATGGGAGGTATGCTAGTGCTAACCAGGGATCTGAATGCTTAAAAGAACAAAACTGAGCTCTCAGATGAAGTGTGTGGCTCTGAAAAGAGCTGTTGTGTTGCAGTGAGATCAGGCCGTCAGTGATTTAACCTCCGTAGCTGTAGAGGGGGCTGACCTGCCTCTGCGGCTCTCCTGTAGATCAGACCGGATACGCTCATGGGATACGCTTCACTCTGCAACTACGGCTTTCTTCTCCTTCTGGATTTCCAGCAGAATAGATGCCTAAAGGCACGTTGCTGCCATCCACAGGTCAGAGTTATAGTCATTATATTATATCCATAGGAACAGTCCGGTTTCCTTGAAGTAGTCAGGAACTGCAACAGAGGCAGCTGTGGTGATCCCCCGGAAGTTATGATGCTTACCGCTATCTCAACGCTGGTTGGCTGACGCATCACAGTCTCACGCGATTCAGTTGAGAAGTTAAACATGAATACCTATTAATTTGTGCGTCTATCGCGTCGTGGGTAACGCGCTGCCCACGTTCAAATGGCGTCTGTAGATTGACTTTGTTCATAATCGCTGCTTCTATCGCGTCCATCGCGGGCGGTGTGATCACAGCATTAGACAGTCTGTGCAGCAAAACTAAAAAAAACTGTAGTTCTAAACTTCACAGAGGAAACAGAACTGAACTTTAAGCTTTTGAAATAATCAATGAAGTTATGCTGCTGTGGTCTTTGTGCTTAAATGTGCACAGCAGAGCAGCAGCTCACATTTTAGAGAATGTAATTAATGTTTTCTGACCCACCCGCAGACACTAACCATCTGCGGATTAATGCGCATCACCGCTGTGCAGCGCCACAAATAGGAGGGTTGGCAAGTATGGCTCCACCTCGCCCATTTTTGTATTAGCTGTGAGTTACGCAGAGTCACGCAGGAGCCACTAACATTGAGCTTCATTTTGACTCTTTAAAAATACCTACGGGTGACCGCACAGGGACTACGCCCATGTCTTATACAATCTACGGAACCATGAAATGCCAAACTCTTGACGCTGGCTTGAGTTGCGTAAATCATCACGGTGAACGTCACGTCTGCAATAATTGCCGTGGTAATTCTGTTTAAGTGCAGATTGATTTAAAAAAGTCAATGACAATATGCACGCAAAAGCAATATCTACTGTAACACTGACATTGTGATGAATTACGTAACTGGGGAAAATCTCAAGAGTGCACGAAGAGATGTTTTAGATTTGATGGAAATTAAAACAAAATCTAAATTTCTTAAAACACAGCAGCGTGGTTTGGCCAAATGTTGAGTCGTAATTCCCAGTAAATGCGCTTAAACATGCACAACCACAACCACAGGTACAGGATTTTCTTTTTTTTGTCTTCGCACAAGTGTGTGTGATTGTGTTTCTCTTTTAAATTGTGTGTGTGAGTCTACCAAGGGCATCATTTATCCAGCAGCCCAGAGGCAAAAACAACCTGCTGCCAGCGTTGATGGTTCGTCCTGCAGCACCTGTGTGGATTGGGTTCAGAGGTCACCAGTCACAGGCAATCAGGAGTAAATGGAGCCTGTGTAACACTAGACAAACGGCTAAGAGCTCCAGAACAAAGCCAAGGCCGCCATCCTGAGTGTTGCTCTATATGTGTGTGTGCACTAGACTCCCTTATTTCACTCAACCTTAGCCGCTGTAACAGGATTAATTCTTGTTTATTTCCGAGCGTCTGACCTTGCTGATGATCCCTTTATCTTAACTTCTCCTCACGACTGCAAACGTCACCAAAAAAAGGCCCAGTCCTTTTTTATTTTCCACTAAATAAAACAACTGCCGGGCGAGCCACTCGGCAGCCAAAACCACATCTCCGTTCTTTCATCCCTTTAGTGAGGTTTAACGCTCACAACTCCTACAGTCTGCCTCCTCCGCGGTTCATCCGCAGACTAATCCAACACTGTTTTATTGTCTTATTGACTCTCTGAGCCTGAACGCCAAGAATCATAACAGCTTGTGGGAGGCTGAAGGATTTCGGCATCTCTGAGCGGGACGAGTCGAGGAGGGGCGTCGCTCCAGTAGGAAGACACATATCAAAGAGGTATTAAAACGCAGCCATCCATCGTGCCTTAACTCACTCTTACATCATCATAAAACATCATCCAATTTACCAGCACTGTCACAAAGGCGACCATAACACATTTGCATAACGCAGCGTCTTCACTATGGTAATTCTCCCTTCAGCTCGGCCGTGTAAAAATAAAAAGAGGACTCTTGTTTTGTGCTTGGACCTATTCTACCTCTCTATTGTGTCTGCCCGAGTGCATTACACCATGCTAGCACGTCGATGACTGAGAGATTATGGAGGTAAATGAGGCTCTCCAAAGCTCTCCAAGCTCTCCACACAGCGGTGCAGCGATACCGCAGGGTATCACAGGAAGAGCAATAGAAACACATTACTGCAGAAATCACATTGCTGCTGAGGAGTGTAAGTTACCGGGGAAATGGATGGAGCACACGGGGAGGAGAGGTGCTGGAGGAGGAGGAGGAGGAGGAGGAGGTGAGACAATTTGCTTTGACACGTGTGATCTCTTTTTAATTTTCTGGCTGCGTGAAATATGGAAAATGACTTGATTAAATTCTCCCTCGGCCGGACTCTGATGCAAAGCAGCGCCGGCTGACTGTAAGGAGGATTCAGGCTTCTGCTTTGTCTTTTTCAAAACCTTCACTGGAAATAAACTCCCGTTACACTCTTTTATAAGGTGCCATGTTTTTGAGATTATGTTGTGGAAACCTCGTCTGGTGCAGTGTGTTAAATGGAGAAATGCTCCTTCAGACACTGTTTCATATCAGTGGTTCTTCTTTTTTCAATGACGTGCCCCCTCTGAAATATTACATGAAGAACCCTTGACCTAAATATAAAGAGGTACAATACAGTGCATACTGTCAGTGTCTGATTTACTAAACAACGTTGTACGTCAACTACATTTCAGATGTTAAGAATCACTAAATTTGCACCCGCTTTGGACCCGTAATCACTCCATTAAATGGCCATAATCAGAGGTTATCGGCCTCATAGTTATGAGTTAGCAGGAGCTGCTACACCTACCAGCCGCCTCAGAAGGCTTCAATCATCTGTTAATGTAATATAATCATCCATCAACGCCGTTAGGACCCCTTGGCGTCAGTTTTGTTTTTGTCGTGTTGTAAATCTGAACAAAATGGATGCTACTTGGTTAGATTTAGGCAATAAAATGATGTTTAGATTTAGGGAAAGGTCGCGGTTTGACGTGAAGTTCTGTGTATGCATGAGTCATCTTACAACTCTGCGTTTAAGCTGTTTACCGCAACGTTGATGGGTGATCCAGCTAACCATTACAATAGTTGGTAACGGCCTACTAAGCCTACTTGCAGGTAGAAGAAGAAGAAGAAGAATTCCTTTATTAGTCCCGCGAATGGGGAAATTCAATTTTCACTCTATTATTTTTCATGTTACACACACACACACACACACACACACACACACGCCCGAAATACACACACATGCACAGACAGGACCTATATACATGCAACCAATGGAGAGATGTTAGAGCGAGGGGGCTGCCAGTGACCGGCGCCTTGCTCAACAGCACCTCGGAAGTGCCTAGGAGATGAACTGGCACCACTCCAGCCACCAGTCCACACTCCATTCATGGTCCACACAGGGACACAGTCACCTATGGACTGAGCTACTAGGGCCACACCCCATCATGTCTATGGTAGTGATAACAACGGGCTAATTGGCCTGACACTTAAAACAAAGGTACAAACGTACTGTTTTGGTTGAGTCCCACCACTCTCATTAACCTCGTTTACAGCAACAGCAGGCAGCCGATAAAGCCGCCGCACGCTCCACTGAACGGCACCAAACAGCAGACAAAGTTATCAACGAACGGATGGCTATAGAGGAGCGCTCAGCGGCTGAAGACACACGTGTTGTGGAGAAAGAGTGAATGTTGGAGTTACGCTCATCAGGTGGAAACAAACACGACTCCAGATGAATGTTGCTCATGCTTGATGTTTAAATGAAGGGAGTTTGTTAATACGTTCGCCGTGACCCTGAGGTTTCTGGGGATTGGAAGTTTTAGATTTGGGCCAAAATCTCAAATATGGGTTGGATCAAGGTCTTGTCCACCTCACATGAGTTTGCAGAGACTGACCCCTGGTGGATCAATGAGGCTGTTTCAGTCGACCATAACTGGGTACGAGAAATCCCAACAGCGCACCGTGGAAACAAGTGGAGGTTCTACACAAACAGGTTATTATAAATGATGTTAAAGTGTGTCTGTAAATGTCTCTGAGAGGTGGTCTCCGTGTACAGGCTGTTGATTCTGTTCCCTTTAACGGTTGTGCCTTTGAACTGGAATATGGTTTCTGTTAGGGTTGTGGTGCCGCCTGCTGGAGAATCACGTTCATCGCAGAAGCAGCAGATGATTCAATTCAATTACATTACATTTTATTTATGGTGTCAAATCAGAACAAAAGTTATCTCAGGTAATCTTTACAGAGTAGGTAAAGTACATTGACTGAATTAATTTAAAAAATATATAAAAAGCAGATTTAATACATTGACTAAATTAATTTAAAAATAAATAAAAAGCAGATTTAGTACATTGATTAAATTAATTTACGAATAAATAAATAAAAAGTAGATTTAGTACATTGACTAAATTAATTTGAAATAAAAAGTAGATTTAGTATATTGACTAAATTAATTTAAAAAATATAAAAAAAGTAGATTTAGTACATTGACTCAATTAATTTAAAAAATAAATAAAAAGCAGGTTTAATACATTGACTAAATTAATTTATGAATAAATAAATAAAAAGTAGATTAAGTACTTTGACTCAATTAAAAATAAATAAATAAAAAGCAGATTTAGGACATTGAGTAAATTACTTTAAAAATAAATAAAAAGCAGATTTAGGACATTGACTAAATTAATTTAAAAATAAATAAAAAGCAGATTTAGGACATTGACTAAATTAATTTAAAAATAAATAAAAAGCAGATTTAGGACATTGACTAAATTAATTTAAAAATAAATAAAAAGCAGATTTAGGACATTGACTAAATTCATTTAAAAATAAATAAAAAGCAGATTTAGGACATTGACTAAATTAATTTAAAAATAAATAAATAAAAAGCTGATTTAGTACATTGACTACATTCATTTAAAAATAAATAAAAAGTAGATTTGATGATGTGACTTTAAAAAGTATTTTTAAAACAAAATGCACATGCATTACTTTACTTGATGTGTACAATTTATTAGACAATGAGTCCATAAACTAACTAACAATAACATACAGTAACTTCTTAGTTGATTTTTATAATGAAATTATAGGAACAATTTGTTGCCTAAAAGATGCAATGAACACATTTTCTTAACGGTTGAACAACAGATTGATCATTGAACGATGAAAAACATTTTATTATATGTAAAAATGATTATTCTAGTTCATTAAAACCTTTTTATTTTAATAATATCTAAGACAAACTTTAGTTTAAGGCCACGGAGTCACTTTAAAAATGAAAATGCAATTGTGTGTGTAGCAGTGTTTGACATTATAAAACCAAAATGCAAACTTTAAGCTAGCCTCGTGCTCGAATACAAATCTGATCTTTCAAATCAAGGCAAAGCATCTTTCAGTCATTATGCAACAAACAGCTGGAATAAACGTCCTTTCAGCCACTCTGAACACTTTCATGTTCACCTTCAGCTTTCTGCTAAATCTTTGCACTTTTAACGTCCGCACTGTTTTTTATTATGGTCTGTGTTTTTATTCTCTTTGTCTTTCTGTAATGCATTTTAACTCATGACATGTTGTTCTGTGAAGCACTTTGAGTCTGCCTTGTGTATGAAAAGTGCGTTACAAATAAAGTTGCCTCGCCTTTATGCAAAAATCATCACAAAAACTGAAACCAGCTGCTATGATTTATATTTTAGAAATAGAAAGTGAAAAAAATAACCTCAGAAAAAGGGCCTGGAAGCATATTTACTCTTTCTCCATCATTGGGAAATTCTGGCTCTGGTCTCAGCGACCGTTGCTGCTCGTGCTAGGTGGAGACTGGGAGTGTCCCTACAGTTTGTTCCCCAGATCCTATGTTCCCCAGATCCTATGTTCCCCAGATCCTATGTTCCCTGCTTTGTATTTGACCGGGGAACATCAGACCCCTTTTTTAAGAAAAGGTCCAATATTCCCCACTTTTCACAGAAAGGGTCCGATGTTCCCTGGTCTGTTTATTCCACAATCAGTGCCAGATTCCATGGCAAATAGGTCTTTGTAGACCCCTAACACTACCCCCTAACCGTAACCCCTAACCCTAACAAAATGCTGAATTAAATCAGCAAGGGCTAATGCAAGCGGGGACCCGGGGGAACATGGGGATGACCCCGTTGAGACTCTCGGTGAATATATTCTACTTGCTTCTACCGAGCAGGCCCGAGGTGAAAGAGCAGCGTGCAAACGACTCATCAAAGTGACTAAACACATCCGAGGGAATCAGCCGTAGGTCGACATGTTTGAGTCGGCTTCTGTAGGCGGCAGGGCAGCCCAACTCTGCTCCTGGAGAGCTACTGCCCTGCATGTTTTGTGTTGTTCTCCCTGCTCCAACACACCTGACTCTAATGATTATCAATCCTGTGACAAGCTTCAGCTGCTTGATAGCGGGCAGATCATTAGAGTCAGGTGTGTTGGAGCAGAGAGAAACCTAAAACATGCAGGGCAGTGGCTCTCCAGGAGCAGGGTTGGGCACCCCTGACTTAAATCATGACTTGGTGTCGAACTGATCCGGTAAAGGGTTGCTGTGGCTGCAGGTTTTCATTCCAACCAATCAAAAACACACCTGGTCCCACAAGTCAACAGTGTGAAGACAGTTCAGGTGATTGAGTAAGTCGAGTCAGGTGTGTTCCTGCTTGGCTGGGCTGAAAACCTGCAGCCACACGACCCCTTTACTGGATCAGTTTGACACATGTGCTTTAAATGTTGCCACAAGTCTCACTGGACATCTGCTGCCCCCTACAGGACGCAGCTGAGGTTACATGCTGCACATTAATAAACAATGAAGACCCAGTTTCATTAATTTCCTGGTTATCATGAAATGTACGTCTTGTGTCATCAGAGGTCATTAACTGATGTTGCTATCAGCATTGTAAATTACTTTCTTAACCCCAGAACACCATTGCAAATAAATATATGTGATTTTCATTCTGCTGCGTTTATCTGAGTGTCACGGGTCTCTGTAGCTTTGGCCTTAACATCTTTGATGGCATGAGTGTTTTCCTAACCTAAAACACACTTTTCCCTACAGGCACGTTTGGTGATTTTCACCCAGCGATAATGATGGGAGGTAAAGTAGGTTTTGGTTGATTCTACCCAGGGAAAGTGTGAATTGTGTGCCAAGGACACTGAGACGTCCCCAGGAATGGGTCGACCAAAAACAAGTTATTATTATTTATTTTTTAGGAATTTTTTGTTCCCAAATTCAATGCAATTCAATTCAATTTTATTTACAGTGCCAAATCATAACAAAAGTGATCTCAGGACACTTTACAGAGTATTTGTGATTTACACAGACCCAACAATTCCCCCGTAGAGTACGGTGGCGTTGAAAACCTTCCTTATAACAGACAGGAACGTCAGACAGACCCAGCTCTGTGGAGGACGGACATCTGTCTGCACCGGAGAGAGGAAGAAAAGGAGAGAGAGAGAGAAAAGACGGACACAAAGAGACAGACAGAGACACTTCCAGTCACTATAATAATATCTATAGTAATGTGAATATGACTTATTAATACAGCAGAATAGTAGAAACAAGCACAGCTAAGGTTATAGATAATAATAGCAGCAGGAAGCGTCATGCAGGACCACGGCAGCAGGCACCACCACGATCAGCAGAGACCTGCGAGACGACAAAACAAAAACAGCTCCGGGGAAGAAGTTGAATTAGTAACATGCACTGATGAGACATGAATGATACAGACAGAGAGGAGAGAAGCTCAGAGGATCAGGAACAGGATTACCCCCCGGCAGACTAGGCCTATAGCAGCATAATTAAGCAGAACAAAATCAGCTTAAAAAATTCCTAATTTTCCAGTAACTTTGGAGCATTTTTATATGGTCCACTCATGATGCTTTTCTGTCATTTTGTTACCCACACGACAGAGTTTAAAATAAAAGGACACTACTCAAATCTGTCATGTTCTGATATATTATGATGACAAGCACTTTTTATTGGGTGTTTTATCTCGGGTAAAAACCACCCGGCGTTAGTGATGGTGTTTTGAATTTGAGCGCTAGTGTTTTAGTGTTAAATTGTAATTTATGTTATTATTTTGTTGTTGTATTCATTTATTGGTTGTGTTTGTTGTTAACTGATTGAAGTGTTACTGCTGGCTGTAATCCAAATTGCCCTCTCCCCCTTACTCCATTGTGTCATGACCGAAAGAACGAGGTCGCGGGTACAAGCGCCCAAAATGTGTTTCCTCAGGAGGGGGGCTGGAGTCTCCCTTAGAGAGAGGGGGAGAAGTTCAGCATCAGTGAGGAACTCGGAGTAGAGCCGCTGCTCCTTTGCGTTGAAAGGAGCCAGTTGAGGTGGTTCAGGATCATCTGGTAAGGATGAACCCTGGGCGCCTCCCTAGGGAGGTGTTCCAGGCACGTCCAGCTGGGAGGAGGCCTCGGGGAAGACCCAGGACCAGGTGGAGAGATTATATCTCCACACTGGCCTGGGAACGCCTCAGGATCCCCCAGTTAGAGCTGGTTAATGTGGCCCGGGAAAGGGAAGTTTGGGGTCCCCTGCTAAAGCTGCTGCCCCCGCGACCCGACCCCGGATAAGAGGCTGAAGATGAGATGAGATTACTCCATTGTAATGTATTTCATAAATGTCTATGATGTTAAATGTTTTAGGCGACTGTGGCTCAGTGGGAGAGTGGGTCGTCCTCCATTCGAGACATCGGCGGTTCCATCCCCAGCTCGCCTGGTTCACATGTCGAAGTGTCCTTGGGCAAGACACTGAACCCTGAATTGCTCCCTGTGCTGCGCATGGCTGTGTAAATGTGGTGTGAATGGTTAGATTAGATGGTCTGTAGATGTCCACTGCCATCAGTGTGAATATCTGTGTTAATGGGTGAATGTGACAAACACTGTGAAAGCACCTTGACTAGTCACAGGACTAGAAAGGCGCTTTAGAAGTACAAGTCCATTTACCATTTTCAGTCTCTATTTGAATCTTCCTGCTGTTTTACTTACTTCCCTTGTTCATCGTGAGCTGTTGCACTTAAATGTTGTGTCATGAGCTCGCTGAGCGGTCGGACTGCAAATTAAAAATATAGAATGACATTAAAAAATCACCCGTAGGTGTGAATGGTTGTCTGTCTCTGTTCGTCTCTATGTGTCCTGTGATAGACTGGCGTCCTGTCCAGGGAGGACCCCGCCTCACGCCCGATGTCAGCTGGGATCGGCTCCAGCCCCCCTGCGACCTCGACAGGGACAAGAGGTTGAAGATGCTATGAATGAATGAATGATCAGTTCATTAGAAAAAAGGAGAAGTAACTGTGGTGAACGGGGACCCTCATATCTCCTCCTGTGTGTTTGTTTTGCCTGATGCATGGTTTCTAAACTAACACGTGTATAAGAGATAACAGAATAACACAGTTGTGCGTTTGTTTCTTTTTAAATAAATCATATTTAGCTGTCGTGTCTGTCCTCAGAGTACCAAACAGCTGCACACACTCCACATCTGTGTCTCTAAAAGATAAAAGGAGGAGCGCAGGGAGTCCAAGGGACAGCCCCTACGTGTTGTGGTGATGCGGAGAGGAGGATGAAGAAGAGCAGGCTGGGAAGATGAAGAGGAGACTACATTTCTAACAGATGAAACACGTTTTCTCTCGTATCTAATCAGCTCCTGCATGTCTCTCTAACACACACACACACACCGCACACACACACACGCACACACACATACACACGCGCACACACACACGCACACACACACATGCACACACGCACGCACATACAACACGCACACACGCACACACACACACACACACACGCACGCACACACACACGCACACACACACACACCACACACACACGCACACGCACACATACACGGGCACACACGCACACACACACACACACACACACACACACAACACCCGCGTCTGTTTCACCCCCTGTTGACCTGCGGAGCCCTCACACTTTGATAACCTGTTTTGTCAGTTTGCAAAAAGAAGAATTGATTGTTGTTCAAACTACGGTGCAGGGGCCGGACGCCGGGACTGGACCTCTGTGCAGCGTCACAGGTCACAGTGCAAAGGGTCTGCAGTAAAACCTGTTATTATTATTATTATTATTAATATTATTATTATCGTGCTAAAACCTAATAAAGTAACATACTGTTATTTCTATGTATTAGACATTACATTTGTTTTTAATGATTGTTAAAGAATCATTTTATATCCTTTTATTTGTTAGTATGATCATTTATATTGTTGCTATTATGCTGACTTTCATTATTTATGTATGTATTTGTATTGTGTGTTTATTATTGATATTATCATTAATTATGGCTTTTGTCTAAAGCGGCAGCCCTGACATCAGAAGGTCGTTTCCACTTTAAAAAATGGGGGGACATCGATGCTGTTGTGTCCAGAGCTGGAGGAGAAGGGAGGAGAGAGGAGGAGAGGAGGAGAGGAGTAGAGGGGAGGAGAGGAGAGGAGAGGAGGAGAGGAGGAGGAGAGAGGAGGAGAGGAGAGGATGAGACGGGAGGAGAGGAGAGGGGGTAGGAGAGGGGAGGAGACGGGAGGAGAGGAGGAGAGGAGGAGAGATGAGGAGAGGGGAGGAGAGGAGGAGAGGAGAGGGGGTAGGAGAGGGGAGGAGAGAGTATGGGAGGGGAGGAGAGGAGGAGAGGAGGAGAAGAGAGGGGGTAGGAGAGGGGAGGAGAGGGGAGGAGAGAGTATGGGAGAGGAGGAGAGGGGAGGAGAGGAGAGGAGAGGAGAGAGGGGAGGAGAGGGAGTAGGAGAGGAGGAGAGGGGAGGAGAGGGGAGAGAGAGAGGGGGAGAGGGGAGAGGAGGAGAGGAGAGGGGAGGAGAGAGGAGGAGAGGAGAGAGGAGGGGAGTAGAGGAGAGGGGAGAGGAGGAGAGGAGAGGGGAGGAGAGAGGAGGAGAGGAGAGAGGAGGGGAGTAGAGGAGAGGGGAGGAGAAAGAAGGAGGGGGAGGGGAGAGGAGAGGGGAGAGGAGGAGAAGGGAGGAGAGGGGGAGGAGAGGGGAGGAGAGGGGAGGAGAGGAGAGGAGAGGGGGAGATAACTCCGTATATGACCCAGACTTCACGCTCAGGCTGCAGACGGACGCGCACGTCTCCACCATGTAGTTGTTGCGAGACTCAGACGGACTCAGATGCTTCCTCTTTAAACTTGAAGGCATCACGATGCATCCTGCGCTGCTCTGACTGCACACACACACACACACACACACACACACACACTGACGCACACACACACACACACACACACACACACACACTGACGCACTCGGATTTCTCTGCACAGCTGTAAAACAAGGACGCAGGTACGTTTCTCCCCCGTGTTTTCAGGTGGTGGTGTGTGTGTGTGTGTGTGTGTGTGTGTGTGTGTCCTTGTGCGACCCTGCAGGGCTGAACTTTGCTCACCCTGCATTGACAGTCTGGATGTTGTTGTGCTGATGATGCAGCGGGTCAGACACAGATGCCTTTCAGCACCAAGGGCATCGACCGGAGGCTGCTGCGTAGTTTGAAACCAGAAGCTTGTGCCGGGGACACAACGGGGACGAGTGTCGGCTTTATTCCAGTGTGACATGAAAACATCTTTGAGGAGCAGCTGTGAGGTTTGTTTTTGCTGTGAGGATGCATCCCTCAGTGCACACACCAGTGCCCCGTCACTGCTGCAGACAGAGATTAAGAAGTGTCAATAGAAGAGTGGCAGTGTGAGGATGAGGCGTTCAAGGACTCTTCTGTCTCTGCTGTTAAATTACATGATGGAGAGTCAGGATGACAGTGTTACCTCACATCTGACACACATGTGATGTTTGTTATTGTGTGAGCAGCTCAGGTGGGAGTCTGTTGTTGTTCTTATTGTTTTACATGAGTTTGTACGATTATTATTATTATTATTGTTATTATTATTATTATTATCGAGCTTATAATCTCAATAAGAAGCATACTGTTATTTATATGTACTAGAAAATGACATTTGTTTTTCTGTTAAATTATTATTTTATATCCTTTTATTTGTTCTTGTCTTTTTATTTTGTTTTGATGTTTTGTTTCCTTTTGTTTTCTTATTTAAAAATAATTAATTTAGTTACAGCGCAGCGTTGTTATTTTATTTTGTATCACTATTTTTATTATAATTATTATTTGCGTATTTATTTGTGTCACTATTTTCTTAAAATTACTATTTTTATTATTATTATTATTATTATTATTATCGAGCTTATAATCTCAATAAGTAACATACTGTTATTTATATGTACTAGAAATGACATTTGTTTTTCTGTTAAATAATTATTTTATATCCTTTTATTTGTTCTTATCTTTTTATTTTGTTTCCTTTTGTTTTCTTATTTAAAAATAATTAATTTAGTTACAGCGCAGTGTTGTTATTTAATTTTGTATCACTATTTTTATTATTATAATTATTATTTACGTATTTATTTGTGTCACTGTTTTCTTAAAATTACTATTTTTATTATTATTATTATATTTTTTGCTATTATTATTATGACTTTTATTATTTATGTATTTATTTTTATTATTATTTATTAATAATTTTATATCCTGTTATTTGTTCTTGTCTTTTTATTTTGTTTTGATGTTTTGTTTCCTTTTGTTTTCTTATTTAAAAATAATTAATTTAGTTACAGCGCAGTGTTGTTATTTTATTTTGATTCACTATTTTTATTATCATTATTATTTACGTATTTATTTGTGTCACTGTTTTCTTAAAATTACTATTTTTATTATTATTATTTTATTTTTTGCTATTATTATTATTATGCCTTTTATTATTTATGTATTTATTTTTATTATTTTTTATTAATAATTTTATATCCTTTTATTTGTTCTTGTCTTTTGATTTTGCCCCCTCACTCTAACATCTCTTAATGTTAATTGCATGCATATAGGTCCTGTGTGTGTGTGTGTGTGTGTGTGTGTGTGTGTGTGTGTGTGTGTGTGTGTGTGTGTGTGTGTGTGTGTGTGTGTGTGTGTGTGTGTAACATGATTAATAATAAGAGAGAAAAAATTCATAATATAATAAAATATAATATTAAGAAACAGAAAAGAATAGAAATTAATATAATATAATAGAGAGAAACAGAATAGAATAAAAATTAATAAAATAGAATAAAATATAATAAAATATAATATAATAGAGAGAAACAGAATGAAATATAATAAAACAGAATAAAATAGAATAAAATCTAATATAATAGAGAGAAACAGAATAGAATAAAAAATAATAGAGTAGAATAGAAAAAAAGGAATAAAGCACAAAGTAAGAGAACAGAGAGAAATGAAATATAATAGAAAAGAACAGATAGAACTTAAAACAATAGCAATGAAAGGCATTGAATATATAATATAATAAGAATATAAAGGAATAAAAATGAAAAGAATATAAAGGAATAAAATAGAATATAACAGAACAGAATAGAAACGAATAGAATAGAATAATAATAGAAAAGCACAACAAGATTAAGTTGGCGACCTCCGTCTCAGTGCTATAATCATAAGTTTGGTTAAAAAATACAAATGAGTATCAATAAAGTTATGATATAATAGACAGAGTCAGATCACTTTCACATGGTTCCCGGGAAAATGGGTCGTTTTATCGGCGTCCCAGATCTGAGAGAAGCTGATTTACTCTGAAGTGAACATCTGATTCTCTCCAGACCCAAAGACATCAGCAGATCTCTAACCCCGTGTCTCTGCGGTTTGCCACTGCAGGGCGCGCTCAGAGTAGGCGGTATGAATGACCAGGTTCAGGGTTAACGTCTGATACGAACCGGGTCAAAGCTGTTTGCGATCGAACTGGTCTTCTTCGCCTTTGTCCTCCTGGTGCATCAGTTTCTTGTTTCTTGTTTTTCAGGAGCAGAAAATGGCGGCCGCAGACGTCCTCTTCTTCACTTTGTGGATCGCCGCGGCCTTCACCCGCGGACTCGGCTGCCCTGAGCTCTGCGCCTGCTCAGATAAATACGGCCGTCATTTTGCCGAATGCTCCTACAAAGACTTGACCGAAGTCCCGGACGGCTTTCCTCCTAATGTGACGACAGTGAGTCTCTCCGCCAACAAGATCAGTTCGATCCCTCTGGGGAGCTTCGACAACGTCACCCGCACAACGTCGCTGTGGATGGCCCACAACGAGATCGTCTACATCGAACAGGGGACCCTCACGCCTTTGGTTCATCTGCGTAACTTTGACATAAGCCACAACAGAATTGTAGACTTTCCTTGGGAGGATCTGCAGAACCTCACCGGCCTGCAGCTGTTGAAGATGAACCACAATGAGATGGTCCACCTGCCGAAGGACGCCTTCTCCAACCTCAAGGACCTGAGGTCTCTCCGACTCAACGACAACAAATTCATAACCATCACCGAAGGGACGTTTGACGGTTTGGCGTCTTTGTCCCACCTTCAGGTTTATAAAAACCCGTTTGCGTGTACCTGCTCCCTCGACTGGCTCAGAGACTGGATTTCAAGAACCACCATCACGGTCGCGGAGCCCAATCTGATCGTTTGCGCGACTCCACAGAAACTCAAAGGGGAAGTGATCCGAAAACTGCCAGAGTCAAAGTGCACGAGCGCAGACGTGACGGTACGAACAGAGCCAAATATTCACAACACAACTTTCTACGAAGGGAACACGTTGGTCTTGACCTGTGAGTTCACGGGAAACCCAAAGCCTCTGGTCATGTGGAATATTCGCAGCAGAAGCCAGAAGCAAGAGTTAGCTCTGTCGTTCACTGAGGATGACTCGGCAGAATCAAACGAGGACTCCTTACTCTCCTACAATCCCGTCAAAGTCTTTAATAACGGGACTCTCATCATTTCACATCTGAGGAAGGAAGACGGCGGCAACTACAGCTGCTCCGCCACGAACAAGTTTGGAAGAGCAGAGGATTCGGTGTCAGTGGAGGTGCAGGCTTCACCCAAACCAACACCCGTGAAACAAACGACCACGACACCCGCCTACACTACAACACACCCACCGACACACAAAACAACAGACAAACCATCTGTTCTGGGTTCTTTGCTTGTCCCCAGTTTTAAGAGAAAAGACATCACGGGCATCGAACCCACTTTCCCACCCACTGCAGAAATTAAGTCCTCTGAGGAGCCAACAACTTATCTGTCGCACGGTAGCAAATGTGGCGTGACGGCTAACACGAGATACATTTCTAGCCACGTTTTCAACGGCAGCCTGGATGACATCAAGCAGTACACGTTTGACTTCGGTGTCATCGCGTTAGGGGTGTCAGAGACGGAGGCAACGGTGCGACTCAATCCTCTCCTCATACCCAGAGACAACAGCGACAACCTGGTCGCAACCAACGGCGCCGCCACATCTGATGAGACCTTCCAAGCCGACAGTGAAGAGCATCACGGCCTTGCGGAAAATGTAGCTGGACAAATCTATTCGAACGGCTTGTATCTGTGCGTCTCTGCAGACCGCAAACACTCAGCCGTGCAGTGGTCGAGGATCAAAGAGGGCGTCAACACGTATCAGTTCAGCGGTTTGCGCCCCGGCACCAACTACTCACTGTGTCTGACCTACAGAGGGGAGGACTGTGAGGTCCAGGTGCTGTTCACCACCAGGAGGAGGGTTACCAACCTGCTCATCATCATCTCCGTCAGCATCTGCCTCCTGACCGTGTCCACTGTGCCTCTCCTGGGCGCGACGTGCTTCCACCTGGTGTACAAATACCGCAGCAAGACCTACAAGCTGATCCTGAAGGCCAAAGACCAGTATCACATGGAGAGGAACCTCACGGCCAACTTTAACGTCCGCGCGCCTCACACCGAATCTCAGAGGAGGATTAACGGCAGCCAGCTGGACGAGGAGGAAGGGGAGACAGAGAGCGGGGACGGAGAGAGAGAGGCGGATACAGAAGAAAGTGTCATGACCGAGTCCTTGTCTTTGTCTCAGTGCAGGAATTTAGACAACTGCGAGGTCGGGTCTGAGTACAGCGACAGGTTACCTCTGGGGGCGGAGGCGGTGAATATCACAAGCAACTACAAATATCCAAATCTGTAGTTGTTGACATCATTTGCAGTTTAATTTTGCATGCGGTAAAAGCATAAAACAGGGTTGTTTTTATTCAGTTTGTGACAGAGATGTGGATTCGAGCCACGTCATGACTTATGACGCGACTTGACGGAACATAAAACACTTGAGACTCAACTCAGCCGATAAAAGACTTGTGACTTGACTTTAGACACGACGATTTGAATTACTTATTTGAATGTTTTTTAGTACATTATATGTTTTCAGTTTATAGGATCTGTGCTCAACCTTCAGTACATTAATTAACACAACATTAACAAATATTTGCTATGTAAGGATATCGTGGAGTAATGGCGTCCTGGGTCACTCGCCCTTCCAATTGTTGCGGTCTGGCCACGTATCATGCACATTTATTTTGTGTGTATTCCACGTATTTAAAGCAGGAGACTCCCAAAACACAGGAGGAGGGTAAGCAGCGTTCATTTAAAGTTGCTGCTCATGTCCCGGACGTACTAAACCAAACCACAACTTTTTTTCTGATGCTAACCAAGTGTTTTTTGTGCCTAACCCTAACCGTCACCTTTTGTAGGTTAAAACCGGTCACGTAACGGTAGCTTTAGTGCCTAAACCGAACCAACACCAAAAGCAAACGTTGCGGTCCGTCGCCTTCTCGGGGTCCACTTCCATAAGATATCATGTGCAGAACTTTCTCCTACAAACCTGTTCATGACAATACTGTCATGAAGGGTACAGGGAGACAAACCAACACAAAAGGAAGAGGGAAGAGGCTGACAGGACAGGGATCCTGACAAATACGGTGCACATGAGCTTCTCAAACTTTATTTCACATATCTGGGAACCGTTTGAACTCCCGTATGGAGGCAACCTCAGTATTTCAAGTACATTTAAAACATTAACTAGAGACCGACCTCACCGTCTTTCCTACACGGAGATATACGGTCTTATACTAGGGCTCCCCATTTTAATACGTGGAATACACACACAGAGGACTATGGAGTATGGTACTAAACAAATATTTAATTAACAAAAACTAAGGGATCCCATTACAAAGGGAAAAGTACACCACGGAGGATGACGAGACGGTCGAGGGTAACAGGAACGGGTAACAGACGAACAGTCAGGGATGTGGATAAGGGAGCGGGATCTCGGGAGACAATGGAAAAGAATAAGGAAACAATAATTACTAAACAAACCAACACGGAGTGAAAATACAATCATACGAGAAACGGGAGCAAACCGAAGAGAAGTTACCAGGTAAATGAGAACGGTCTGGTGCTGAATGTGTCCCACATCCGGCTCTTTATGCTTTAACCACTGATTGGGAATCAGCCCCAGATGGGCGGATTCAGGCCTACCAGACAAACAGAGGGGAAGGACATACAGGGAATAACAGACAGTGAGAGACAAACCAACACAAAAGGAAGAGGGAAGAGGCTGACAGGACAGGGATCCTGACAAATACGGTGCACATGAGCTTCTCAAACTTTATTTTACGTATTTGGGAACCGTCTGAACTCCCGTACGGAGGCAACCTCAGTATTTCAAGTACATTTAAAACATTAACTAGAGAACTTTTCTTTCCTACACAGAGATATGCGGTCTTATACTAGGGCACCTCATTTGAATACATGGAATACACACACACACACACACACACACACACACACACACACACACACAAACACACACACACACACACACAAACACAAACACACACACACACACACATTTTTGCTCATTACTTTTTTTACAATATCATACAAACTGTCTGCTCCTCCAGGATCACATTTTTCCATAATCACACACACACACACACACACACACACACACACACACACACACACACACACACACACACACACACACACACACACACACACACACACACACACACACACACACACACACACACACACACACACACACACACACACAGGGTGAAAACAACACCAATGTAAAAATGTCTGTGTCTGTGTAACGTTACCCAGTATTCAACTGCACATTGGGAATAACGTTGTCATGGTCGGTCAAGCTCCTCCTCGCCATGATTGGATGTTTACCTTCATTTTTGTGCATCATTCATTACCACGTTAAATCGCCGTTATAAGTTGAATAATTATGTTTACGGTTTATTTAAGGAAAAAATAAGCTTTTATAACGTTTTTTTATTTCGATTTTTTCGCTAAGTATCAATAATTAAATACAAAATTCAGTTAATTGTCATAGTTTTTCAACAGGTTATCATTAATGACGTTATTGTCCTATTTATCGGCTCATTACGGACTCGACTTGACGTGACTTGGACCAAATGACTGGAGTCACATTTCCGGTTTGTGCTAATTATTTCAGTTCCCTTCAGCTGTTCAAAGAAAGACCAGACTGTTGTGTGTGAAAGACACGCACGGACGTTTGACTTCAGCCTCATGTCGAGATCAACACTTCCTTGTTCTTACGTGCTCTACGCGTAACGTAGCATCCTATAATAATCACAGTCTCTTTAAAGGTCCCTTAACCCCTATTTAGCAACATGCAGCAAACCCCATGTATCACGCTGTGACCATGTTTTTAGAACATGACAACACAGACATTGTCTTTGCTCCACAGTGATCTGACCAAACTCACAATAAATGTACTTGCAGCATCAGTCAGTCATGACACAGGCGACCATCTGCAAGGCCCGAACGACTGTCAGTGAAACTTTTCCCAGACAAACGTCAAACTGAACTTGGCCCTGGTCATATTAACTTTGTTCCCCTTTTTTCCTTTAAAAACTTTTAAAATAGGCAGTTTTCTGTGATGCGTTCCCACTAGAAAGCTAAAAAGTAACCAGCTTGCGTTCCAGGGACAGAGACAGGGTCGGGTTATTTAAACAGAAAAAGGTGGCGCTCTATCAAAGCTGATGATGTCGGTGCAGCTTCATGTTTTATTAAGATATATTTGGTGATGAGTTTCCTCTGAAAATGAGAAGTGTTTGTTCAAGGGGATAGTTTGACATTAAGGGGAATACACTACACATTTGCTTGTTTGAGTTGGATGAGATCATCGATACAACTCTCATGTTTGCAGCCTGTTACCTTAGCGTAGCTTAGCGTAGCTTAGCTTAGCTTAGCACAAAGATTGGAAACAGAGGTATACAGCTAGCTTACTAACAGCCTTAGTTGGCTTCCTAAAAAAGCACACAGGAAGTGCACAGCTTCACCACCGCTGCACAATTCTGTTTTTATTTTACGATAGAAAACGTAAATGATCATTTTAAAGGATTTTTAAAAGTGCATCTTGATCCCGATCTGCACCGAATTAGCCTACACATAGTGATAGACAATCATGGGTCGCATGAACCAGATCTTTTCAGCCAACTAGCCACATATCTTGCTGCTGCCAAATCTTTGGTGATGGTCGAGATACGACTGTTGAGAGCGGCGTAGCTGTGCGATCCAGCTTACCAAGAGAACAGATGCTGACCGAGCCAACAGGAGGAAGATCAGGGCCATACCGCCTCAAATCTACGGTAGTGATAAGAAACGGAGAGCGGCGTAGATGTGCGATCCAGCTTACCAAGAGAACAGATGATGACTGAGCCAACAGGAGGAAGATCAGGGCCATACCGCCTCAAATCTACGGTAGTGATAAGAAACGGAGAGCGGCGTAGATGTGCGATCCAGCTTACCAAGAGAACAGATGATGACCGAGCCAACAGGAGGAAGATCAGGGCCATACCGCCTCAAATCTACGGTAGTGATAAGAAACGGATTACGCCCATTCAGTCGGCTGATAACGCCCAAATGTATTCGTCATATGTGGGTTAAAACAGGGTCAACGGTATAATGAAACAAGAGAACGGGTCATTATAGACTTAATAATTGTCTCTGAATATTTATTAGGAGCATCTCTGTTAAAAGCCTGTTCTCGACCAACAGCTAATCAAAAGACGACGAGAGCACTATCAAGGTTTTTGCGTTAAATCAAATGTAACAAAGCTTGTGTCACACGTGGCGTGCATCGCAAAATGATTAGGAAAAACCACCTTTTAGATGTAGGCGGTGCTACTGTCACTAAAACGTACCAGTATTCTGCTTTAAACCACTTGCAGTTAACCTGTGCTGTCGTATAACGAGTGCAATCCCACAAAAATACAAGAAACCTAAGCTTCTCATAAGAGTTTAAATGTTTAGAAAAACTGTGTTGTTCTGAGATAAAAACTATTGTGTGCTGCAGCTTTGAGCTTGTAGTCCAGTTACACTGTTTCATGTTGAATAAAACTCAGCAGGCGCGTTGTTAGACCTGGGCATTCAAGGCTAAAGCCCCGGATCTTTGTGCCGTCAAATTAAAAAAAAGAAAACAACATGGTAATGATGAAAATAGCCCCGTACAGTAGACTTTCATATGATTGCATTACCTGCAAACACAGATGTAATGTTGTAGCCAGTGGAAACCGCAAAATCCCGACGTGTTCATGCTTACAAGTGATAACTCGGAGCAGCGATGGTTTGCACAGTTTCAGGAATTTAACCCGGTCCACTTGACTTCGGCTCGGTGTATGGCAGCGTTTCTGAGGCATTATGCTTTTCTAATGTCTCATTCTGGCTGCTGGGGTATGTGGTGACCTTCACCTACCCTATCCTCAATATAAACGTTAAGCTACTCAGTAGGCCTGTCCCGACGTGAGTCACACATGACAACTGGTCCTCCTCAAACTATATCACAACTGCATGTTCGAGAAACGCCCGAACCTCGGTCTGAAAAGGACTCTAACTTTGAGGCTACAGCCCCGGATGCTTTCAATAGCTAACGACGCGCCTGAATCCGGGTGTTTTAAATAAGCTCTCTGTCTCGCTGGTAAACAAAAATGAGTTGAATATCCTCTACCGAGTCTCCTGCAAACTGCAACAGTAACAAGCACTTCTGAGTGTGTACGTGAATAATTGCCTCGTTGTATCTGGATCGTGTGTCCGTCCTGTATTTCCCAGATTGACGTAAAGACCTGCATGCTGCCTGTTGTCGTGAGTCGCAGTGTGTAAACGTGTGTAAATATACTCGACCTAAAGAGTAACTTAGGGTGTGTGTTTGTGTGTTTTATACCCCTGTATTAAAGGATGTAGCAGGTTTTACCAAAGTGTTGAAATATCCTCTCTCTCCTCATCCTATGTGCCTCAATAAAGTTTTGTCAAAGGAAAACTGAATGACGGCTCATCTGTCGGTCTCTCTTTTACTCTCAGTACCTTCTGATTCAGTCGCCAGTCTATCGCAGGACACACAGAGACGAACAGAGACAGACAACCATTCACATCTACGGGTGATTTAGAGTCATCAATGAACCGAACACCTGCACGACTTTGGACTGTGGGAGGAAACCGGAGAACCCGGAGAAAACCCACGCAGACACGGGGACAACATGCAAACTCTACACAGAAGGGCCCCAGCCGGGATTCGAACAGGAACCCTCTTGCTGTGAGGAGACAGTGCTGACCTTTTCTTCCTCCCCAAGTGTTATTCAGGAGGCAGACACTGTCCCCCTATTTAAGAGTAAACTTAAAACTTTCCTCTTTGATAAATCTTACAGCTCGGGCTTACGAGTGCTTAGCTATGTTGTTATTTTTAAGATGATTGTGTCAGGACAGATGTGCGTCCTCCACAGAGCTGGGTCTGTCTGACGTTCCTGTCTGTTATAGTGAAGGTTTTCGTTGCCACCGTACTCTACGGGGGAATTGTTGGGTCTATGTAAATCATAAATAAGTCATAGAGTGTGGTCTTTACCTACTCTGTAAAGTGTCCTGAGATAACGTTTGTTATGATTTGACACTGTAAATAAAATTGAATTGAATTGAATTGACCACCAGACCACCGTGTCGCATTTACACCTTTTATGTTATTAGCATTTTAAAATGGGATACAGATGTAGCCACACATTTAAAAACATTACTGTTTTTTCTTTTTGAGCCCAAGCACTTTTCAAAAGTCAGGAAAACGGTTTAATCTTATTCACGTATGGAAGTTTAATCCAGGAAGTACAGCATGTAACCGGAAACTATAATCTATGTGTAATTAAACAGATATCTCATCGTGTCTGTAGCGTCATGTCGATAAGAGCGTGAGTTTACTCCAAATAAGACCGTGATCGCACACTAAAACAAAATGTCAGAGTTTGCAACTAAAAGACAGCTCTGCATTTGGCGTTGATCCCCGAGCATATCACATCTTAACCGTAAACTCTAATGTATGTGCCATCCCCACGATCGTTCCTGAACCATAATGAAGTTGCCTTGACAAGATGCTTAGTCATTAGATGTAAATAAAGAAAAGACATGACTGGTTGCAGGCCAGACTATCTAAATAGGATTTAGTTTGGAGTATACTGCCAGCGCTGTACAGGTTAGGGATGTCATTCAGTTTTATCCTGGTTTGTCGGGGTCTCGGCGGACTGGGCCGGCTCGCTGTCCGTCTTGACCGCCTCCTTCTTGCTGCCTCCTTTCTTGGAGCTGCGGTTCGGGGTCCCGTTGAGGACGCTCTCCGATGTCTGCAGCGTCTGGAAGTGCTTCCTGGAGCCCAGCAGGGACGGGTTGTTGACCAGCGTGTACAGCAGCTGCCAGCGAGAGCGAATCCTCCGACGGCTGGTCGCCTTGTTCGGCCTGTTCTCCTGAATCCCTGAAAGCACGGAGGAGCAGGCTGTCAGGGCAGAACGAGACACCAAACTGAGGGGTGAATCAATGTAATGCACGCCGATTGTTTCCATGTTTTATAAACAGTTAAGTTCTGCGGCCGCCTCGTCTGAGTCTTAAAAACCCTGTGGAAGATTAAATCAAGGTAGTAACGCACTGGAATTTGTATGTAATCCATGTATTAATGACTGTAGCAATTAAGTTTCATCCGGAGCATAGAAGTAAATCAGGTGACGTAGCATGGTTGTTAGCGTTAGTTTGAAGTTCATGGTCGCTAACCTTCCTCTGCGTCTCTTATCTTCTGTCCTGCTCTGTCGCCCTCGATCATCATGTCCAGCAGCAGCCCGCAGAAAGCCTTCATCACCGGGTGTGACTGGCTGACCTCCACCTTCAGGGAGTGGGCGTAGTATCGGTAGGCTGGATGGGGTTAAAGGTCACAGGACGGGGCTAAAGTCAGACTGAGAACATGCTTTAATATGTAATGTAATGCTGGTGATAGGATCTAAGGGCGCACTCACACTGTCCATCCGTACCGTGCCCAAGCACGTTTCATGGCTAAAGTCTAGTTTGTTTGACCAGTGTGAGTGCAACCGTACGCTTGTCGGCCACGGCCCGTTTGGGAGAGTTGGGCTTTTGTAAAGCACGTTTGCACGTGTACGAGCACGAGCATGCGCACGTGTATGAGCGCGAGGCCTACGGCGGTTATGAGGTCATTTCCTGTGCGCCTGTTGGGACGTAGAAAAAAGAAGGAGGGACCATGCGCGGACATTTAAAACAATGGCGGCGAAAGGTTCACGTTGGTGTGATGCGGAGGTGGAGTGTTTACTGCAGATTTGGTCGATGAAAAGATTCAAAAACAGTCGACAAGACGCACAAAAACTCTGAGGTCTACGGAAAGATTTGTAAACAAAGCCACGCATCGCGATGACATCATCAATGCGTGTGACCTGTTTCTGCGTGATGACGTATAGGCAGCAAGAAGCATTCTCCGAGGCCCAGGTAGTGTGAGTAAAAACGGGCCTGGGCCACGGGGGGAGAGTTAGGGGGGGGACAAGTACCCTAAAGCACGGGGCACGGTACGGATGGACAGTGTGAGTGCGCCCTAAGTTACCCAATGAGAGCTGTCTGTGTACTAAAAACGTTATACCTGGGTCATAGGACTCTGCAGTGCGGTGCAGCAGACTGATGTCAATACGACCAAGATGGATGATGTTGTACAGGGCTGTTATCACCATTCTCCATATGGCGACGATGAGTCCCACCACGGTGTTGATCAGGAACAGGAGGTAGGTCAGGAGGAACAGACTCTCTCTGGAAATCACCACAGAATATTTCAGAAAAGGTAAGATTGTTGTCTTTGGTCCTGTAAAGATCTCACACATGAAGGTCTGGGGCTGTATTCACAAAACATGTGAAGTCTAAGAGTTGGTCCTAACTCGCTGATTTAGTAAGTCACTCAGAGTTAATGAGGAAAGACCTCACGTGGCAGCTGCAGTCAACTTTTTGGAGACATTAAATGATAGTGAGCTTTTAAAAAGGTATGGCCTCAATGGAGAGGGCGTTATGAACGTGCTAATGAATTACAATATGATGAAAGATTATTTTGGACTTCTAGCCCAACAATGCCAAAAGTAAGTCACTATTTAAGCCCTACTGACTAAATTGCCCCCTGGGCGCCTCCCTAGGGAGGTGTTCCAGGCACGTCCAGCTGGGAGGAGGCCTCGGGGAAGACCCAGGACCAGGTGGAGAGATTAGATCTCCACACTGGCCTGGGAACGCCTCAGGATCCCCCAGTTAGAGCTGGTTAATGTGGCCCCGGAAAGGGAAGTTTGGGGTCCCCTGCTAAAGCTGCTGCCCACGCGACCCGACCCCGGGTAAGAGGTTGAAGATGAAGATGAGATGAGATGAGTATATTGTGACGTGGTATAAAATGCGAGAAAGGATGGATGGATGGATTAACCCAGACCACGATCTTTTCCTAAACATGTCCACGTAATTTTGTTTGGAGTCACACAAAAATACACGAAAAATGATTAAAATGCATCAACAAAACACGCAAAATGTCCTTAAAAGCGGCGTGCTATTTATACACAAAATAAATTGAGTTCAAAGCAAACATGTGAATCAGCCCAAAAGATAACCAGCAAAGGGCCTGCAGGTCTCCAGTAAAATAATACGGTACATTGACCATTAAATCCCTATAATATCCAGGTGAAAAAGTAATTTATCTAATATCTAAGTCCTGTTTTCCAGTTTTTGGATGGCAAAGCATATAGCACTGGGAATGAAGCAGGTTTATAGTTTATAAATTACTTTTTTTAGGATAAATTAAATTGTAACATAGCAAATTAAAAAAAAGATAATAAATTTTAAAGTATAAAGTAACTAGAGCACATTTCATCTTAAGAGTTGAGTCTTTTTCTGACCCGCGGTTGAAAATAAATGGATAAATAATGGATTCTTCCTCTAATACGCATTATACAATATACATAAATAAGTTTCACGCCGAAATGTGTTTCCTCAGGAGGGGGGCTGGAGTCTCCCTTAGAGAGAGGGGGAGAAGTTCAGCATCCGTGAGGAACTTGGAGTAGAGCCGCTGCTCCTTTGTGTTGAAAGGAGCCAGTTGAGGTGGTTCAGGTTCATCTGGTAAGGATGAACCCTGGGCGCCTCCCTAGGGAGGTGTTCCAGGCACGTCCAGCTGGGAGGAGGCCTCGGGGAAGACCCAGGACCAGGTGGAGAGATTAGATCTCCACACTGGCCTGGGAACGCCTCAGGATCCCCCAGTTAGAGCTGGTTAATGTGGCCCGGGAAAGGGAAGTTTGGGGTCCCCTGCTAAAGCTGCTGCCCCCGAGACCCGACCCCGGATAAGAGGCTGAAGATGACATGAGATGAAGTTTCACGCACCTGTTGTTCAAGTCTCTCGTTCCCGCTTCTTTTTTGATGAACGCAAACTTAGCAGTCACATGTTGGAGCACTGAAACCAGGATCAGTGTGACCCAGGCCGGCCTGAGACGTCACACAGACGGAAAATAAATTAAATCTCTGTTTCGATCATTAATCACAAAATTTAAAAAAAAGAGAGAGCGTTTCTGACTCACCATGCCTTCCCCGCGATTTCAAAGACGATGATGTTCCGTCCGTAAAAAACAGGAATAATAATCAAGAACACCAGGAACAAGAAGCAGATGAAAAACACCACAGTCTGAACAGCCATTCCTGTCGACACACACACACACACACACACACACACACACACACACACACACACGCACACACGCACACACGCACACACGCAAACACAAACACAGTCAGATTTAAAAAAAATTTTCAACACATTCTTTAATAAAGCAGTCCCCTACTTGATAAAAGGATAAGGCTGGCATTACTCTATATTTACAGTATATATTGTCAATAAATTGGGCGACACGGTGGACAGCACTGTCGCCTCACAGCAAGAGGGTTCCTGGTTCGAATCCCTGCTGGGGCCCTTCTGTGTGGAGTTTGCATGTTCTCCCCGTGTCTGCGTGGGTTTTCTCCGGGTTCTCCGGTTTCCTCCCACAGTCCAAAGACGTGCAGGTGTTCGGTTCATTGATGACTCTAAATCACCCGTAGGTGTGAATGGTTGTTGCTCTCTATTCGTCTCTATGTGCCCTGAGATAGACTGGCGTCCTGTCCAGGGTGGACCCCGCCTCACGCCCGATCGTTTCTTATTCCCTAGCAAAAGTTATAGGGGGATACAAATGATTTAGCGAACAGAAAAAGCCTGAAATCATTTGTATCCCCCTTTAACTTTTGCTACGAAATAAGAAATGTCTCCATATTCACCACTGTTACTAGTTATGATCTGAAGTATGTGTAAAATTAAAAACGTGGTGTTGGGACATCATCTGTGTGTGTTTTAGACAGGGGATACATTTCATGGCAGACTGAAAATCGCAGCAAAAACTGCCTTAAATAATTTGCATCCCCCTGTGACATCATATTTACCAACATTACTGGTTATGATCTGAAGTATGTGCAAAATTAAGAACGTGGTGGTAGGAAATCAATCTGTTTTTAGACTGAAAATCAAAGAAAATAAAGTCTGAATTGATAATAATATCAATATTATTATTGTTTCAAGGAGAGAAGACACTCCTCCATATTAACCAGAGTAAACACTTGATGGTTTTAATACATTTTTGTCAATCTTGGACTAGGGGCTGTTTTCTAGGGGGCACTAGCGAGACAATTTCCCACGCCCTGTTCTGAAAAATGTACATTTTCACCACTCTTGAATCATTTGTGACGTGTGGCGAGTTTTTGAACGTGCTAAAGCCTCCAAAAGGCAAATCTTTGGGGAAATGAAGAAGATGAGAGAGACTTAAGAGAATGAATCAGTCTGCACCAGCTCCGACAGGCTTGCGTCTCCGCTGCATTTATTTACGCCCCAATAAAAAGGCAGAATATTTATATTTATTTATATTTTCCAACCTGTGCAGCAGTTTTAATCCCACAGACACTCGTTTCACTTCAGCAGCTGTGAGGTTTGGACATGCAGACACTGAGGAGCTGCGGTGTTTATTCATTCATGCCGTAACTCTCTGTACATTTACTGATAAATTCACTCTCTGTCCTCCTCTGCCCTGCTGCTGGAAGCTTTGAAGTGTCTGGACCAGTCAGAACCGGTACAGACACTCGCTTCAATATCAGATAAAAACACTGTCGGCCAGCCAACGTGACATCTGCTGTCGAGACACGGCTTCGCATACAGCTCTGCACGTTTCAGGTTTGCAGTGTGCGTGAAAGGAGCTTGGGGGTTACGTCAAAATAGATTTGATGTGTTTTTGGAAGTCTAAGTAATTTCCCACATTTGCTCATGTTGCAGCCTTTAAATTCCTTTTATCTCCACTCAGCGGCCCAGCTCAGGTGCCTCTCGTTTCTCTTGATCATCTCCTACACCTTTGATTGGAGTCCATCTGTGGTAGATTCAACTGATTGGACGTGATTTGCGAAAGCACACACACCTGTTTATGGAAGGTTTCACAGCTCACAATGTATATCAGAGGCAAAACCAGGCTAGAGTGTAGAGAAAAAATGAATTTAAGTGATTTAAGCGTGGGGCAGCAGTAACAACATGTGAAAAAGTAGATGTTTCTGAATGCACTCCAGTATTTGATTGACCCTACCAACACTTGATAGTCCAATTAATTCATTGTTCATGTTCCTCTCTTGCTGCAGTTTGTTGACAATAGGAAAAATATAGAATATTACCAGTATTTTCTTTAAATAAAGTACAAATCAGTGATAGTTTTTCAGTGTATTTGAGCTTTACCGAGACAGACGATTGCAGCCTGGTATCCTGTCAAACCCATCCAGCAGACTATACCAGGTTTGGATGGACGGATGGTCTTCGGGCTGTTATAAATGCTGTAAATGTCACCTTTATACAGCCCTTTCAGGTTGGACCTGTAACATTAAAACCAGTGATGCATGAGGTTCAGACAGGAAAAATGCCACAACAGTTTAGAAAGTGTTGAGTTTAGAAAAGCAAAGGGAAAAGGTGAAATACAAAGACTACGATAAAATAAAATCTATAAATATATGCACATATGCACGTACCTGTGAAGTATCATGGACCTCATGAGCATGATGAGACTGACCACACAAGACAGGGTCATCGCACAGAGGTAGCACACTAACAAACAACATGGTGGAAAAGAACAACAGCATGAGTTGCTTATTTTATAATTATCTGGCTGTTCAGACGTGACGTAACGGCCTTTCAAAATATGATTTTTCGGTCCACCAGTGCCGTGTTAAACAGAGCGTAATTGTCCTTTTACTTCTTTCTTATCAATATAAAGATGTCTAACTGATGAAAGAGCTGATGGTATTTGTTCCCATATTCGCCCGTTGTGTCTGATTTGTTTCAACGCAGCGTTTGGAGCCAGAAAATCGTATTTTGAAAGGGTGTTATGTCAGGCTTAACAGCCGGAAGTACCGTATTTTCCGCACTATAAGGCGCACCACATTATAAGGCACGTAGAATAGACGCTACAGTCGAGGCTGCGGTTACGTTCTGCATCCATTAGATGGAGCTGTGCTAAAGGGAATGTCAACAAAACAGTCAGGGGAGGTCGTCTTGTTGCTTCCTCCACTTCCGCACATTGATTGGTTCATGTTAAACTCTCTGGCTGCTGCTCTATTCCCGTGTTCTACTGCGTGACTAATGGCCTTGAGTTGAAACTCTGCGTCGTAAGCTCTTTACACAAACACACACATGGAAATGAAACGGCACGCTTCGCACAGTCGTATATCTCAACATGCACCGTGCGTTACTTCTTCTACGGGGGAAAATAGAGTCGGCGGCTGCTCACCGTAGTTGGAGACCTGTTGTGGCTCAATACTGGTCCATATATAAGGAGCACCGGATTATAAGGAGCACTGTCGGCTTTTGAGACATTTTAAGGTTTCTAGGTGCAACTTATAGTGCGGAAAATACGGTAGATTTTTCCTTTTAAAAAAGTAGCTCCACATACCTTCCAGCAGCCAAGTATAGAAGGTCACGATTTTGACGACCTCCATCCTGTCGTCTGAAAGGACGATGCCAAACCCCAGCAACAGGAAGGCGATGTTTTCATCGATACCGGCACGGACGATGTGGAGCACAGGGACCACTAGGACGACTAACAACAGCGCCGTCTGAAAGATGAACACGATGAATTTACGCTCCACAGACAAAAACTGTATTATGTCTGACTTAAGAGGTTAAAGGTCTGCGGAGGACTTACGTGATATATCGCCACGAGGGCAACAAACGCCGATACAGCCAGTTTGAGTGGAAAACGAAACACTGAAAGACAAAATAACTCTGTCACTTCTGTCACAGTGGAGTTCGGTTCAGTCACAGCCATCGAGAATCAAACTTTATCCCTCTGTTAAATGGGCGTCATCAGAGGTTATCAACCTCATGGATATGGGTTAGAACAGGGGTCTGCAACCTTTACCATCAAAAGAGCCATTTTGCCCCCCTCTTCCACCAGATAACATTTGTCTGGAGCTGCAAAACAGATTTGATGTCACAGCTTATAAAGGTTTATATAAAGTTACTGTAACCTTGCATTGTTACCTGTCCTAAAATTGTGGTTGTTCGCTAATTTCTCACCACATATCAAGCACACAGGTAAGCCACCATCATGTGAAAGCAAATGAATATGTCCACCCAACACTATTTTCCTTGCTAATTTTCTGGGGGGGATTAATCCAGCATCAGTGCGGGTCACCAACTCAACATTAGCCACCTGCAGGGAAAGGCGCTGGGCCGTACACCAAGGATGTCGTTTTTTGGCAAAGCTACAGGGAGCCACTGATAAGGGGCTGAAGAGCCGCATGCGGCCCAAGAGCCACGGGTTGCAGACCCCTGCTCTACGCATATTTTAGTTTCACGTAATATTTTTTCAATATCACCTTGAACTCCAAGATAAAATGTTTTCCCTCGTCCACTGTGCAAAAAAAACACGTTATTTACACGTTGTTTATATAATTTTTTTGCAAAGCTACAGGAAGCCACTGAAAAGGGGGCTGAAGAGCTGCATGCGGTGCAAGAGCCGTGGGTTGCAGACCCCTGGGTTAAAAGGAGCCTGCTACACCTGCTAGTATGTTCAGAAGGACATCATCGTCTATTCACATGGGAACTGCCGCCAGCTCGGTCAGGAAGCCTTGACCACTTCAACGCTCTGGGAGTCCCGTTATAAATTCAAACTAAACTAACTTCACTTGGTTAGGTTTAGCAAAAGATACCGTTTGGGTTAAAATACTTAAATCCCTGCTGTTAGTTAAGAATGCGTGTTAAGGAACTGTCAGGATCCCAGTCCTGCCCCTCTTCCTTTTGTGCTTGTGTTTGTCTCCCTCAGTCTGTTTTTCCCTGCATGTGTCTTCCCCCTCTGTGTTTGTGTGTCTGGAGCTGGAAGGCGTGGTTCTGCCCAGCTGTAGCCGGATGTGGGACCCATTCGGCACCAGACTGTTTCCTCATTTACGTGGTACCGTGTCTCGTTGGTTGGCTCCCGGTTACTTATGCTTGCATTCTCGCTCCGTGTTTGTTTGCTACTAATTGTTTCTTTGTTCCTTTAAGGGCGCACTCACACTGTCGTTTCGCACCACGCCCCGGGCTTTAGGGTACTTGTCGTCCTCGTGCTCGTGCTCGTACATGTGCGCACGCTCATGCTCGTACATGTGCAAACGCGCTCTACAAAAGCCCACCTCTCTCAGCTGGCAGCAGTTATGCGCGGAGCGGGTGCACTCACACTGGTCAAACGCACTAGGCTTGACCCGAAAAAACGGTTTTGGCGCAGTGCGGAAGGACAGTGTGAGTGCGCCCTTAGTTTCCCAAGATCACGTTCCCTGTGGCATGGCCTAAGCATTTGTCCTTACATTACTTTTACATTTATACTTTAAGTAGTTTAAAAACCAGTACTTTTACACTTTTACTTGAGTAAAAAGCTTGAGTTGATACTTCTACAGAAGTATTTTTAAACCCTAGTATCTATACTTATACTTAAGTTATGAGTTTGAATGCCTTTGACACCTCTGGACGTTAACCCCCCGCACTAATCACTGCAAGGCCTGATTGGGTGTGAATGCAGCCTTAGGAAGAAAAACAAATTGAAACTTGAGCGTGACATAAACACAATATATCAGCCTAAATAAAGGATGAGTGCACACACCTTTTTCTGGTATATAAATATAACTCTTAGGCACCTCCAGTATTCTCTCTGCCAGCGTTGGTTTGTCTGTTGTTGAAGAGCTGCAATTTATACAAACATCAAGAACAAATGATGTTAGAAAATTAATACAAATGATGCAAAAAAAGCCTGAGAAGAGCCTGGACTATACCAGTAATGCAATGGAGGTCTGGTTTTGGTAGTTATGTTCTCACTCTCAGGCCGCAGGTCTCTGCTGATGGTGGTGGTGCCTGCTGCCGTGGTCCTGCATGACGCTTCCTGCTGCTATTATATTCTATCACCTTAGCTGTGCTTGTTCCTACTACTCTGCTGTATTAACTGCCATAACATATAAGTCATATTCACATTACTATAGATATTATTATAGTTACTGGAAGTGTGTCTGTCTCTGTCCTTGTGTCTGTGTTTGTCTCTCTCTGTCCATCTGTCCGTCTTTTCTCTCTCTCTCTCTCCTTCTCTTCCTCTCTCCGGTGCAGACAGATGTGCGTCCTCCACAGAGCTGGGTCTGTCTGACGTTCCTGTCTGTTATAGTGAAGGTTTTGGTTGCCACCGTACTCTACGGGGGAATTGTTGGGTCTATGTTTATCATAAATAAGTCATAGAGTGTGGTCTTTACCTACTCTGTAAAGTGTCCTGAGATAACTTTTGTTATGATTTGGCACTATAAATAAAATCAAATTGAATTGAATTGAACTAACGTGATCGAAATAAAGTTTAGAAGGAGGGAAAAACACTTTATAGCTGTATCTTCGTGTTCACCTGGCAGTTGAGGACTTTTTCTTGAGAAGGCACTTCACATAGTTGGTGTAGTAGCTGCTGTCAAGGTCCTGTGAGCAAACAAAATCAGTCTTTACATCAAATTATCACTAATGACGAGAAGATGTTTTTAGTAGAAGGTCGTGGGTTTAATGCGTTTCGTTTCTTTGATGATTCTCAGTGGAAAAACTTGCTTAAGTGACTTTTATTATGGTTTAGTATCATTCAAGGTGACGAGCATTACACTGCTTTCATCCATGCTTTATTCTGTGTGACGTGGGGTCTCGATACTTCACTTTTCTGCGAGCTTCAATAGATGTTTGGTTACATAATGACATGAAAAGAAAACCCTCACTCTCAATGGAATAACTAGAAGTTTTTGTTTTTACCAAGAATAAATAAAAATGGAAGAAGAATCTGAAGGTAAAATAAAAGTTAAGTGACAGAAAGTGCTGTTTTTCCTTCTTATTTCTTCACTCACCACAGGAATTTCTCCTCTTAATCATTAGACACATTAAGCCTGCTGCTAAAACAAACACTCTGTTGTTTTAATATGTTTGAAAGGGGGGAAAAAAACATCACCTCCTCGTCATAATCTGCTCAAGGACGCTGAGTTAAACCTACTCTGTTCTGCACAAGCTGCTTAGAGTTTCACATAGTTGAAATTCATGGTTCTTTCTTCAGCGTCACCAGAGATTAGTTTACATGTTTGTTCCATCAAAAGCACAAAAGGCAAGGTGTTTGTGTCGGCTGAACTCTTCTCTCACCTCGTCTGTGCTCGGTCCTTTGACAAACAGCAAAAGGAACTGGACGCAGAGATACGCCAGACAGGCCAGCTGAGGCAGACTGGCGAGCAGAGCGTAGTACTTGTAGATCTGTGAGGAGGAAAGCAGAAACAAATTAATGTTTTTAAAGCATCAATGAACCTAAAACGATTTTTATTTCGCCACATTTTGAAACATGTGCTTTTATGTGTTCATGGAGGTGAATGGATTATTGTTTTAAGGTGCTTAAACATAAAATAAAATGTGAGTAAGTCAACAGCACATCTTTCTAGAGAGGTAATATCCTGGTTAGTCCACAGGTTAAAGCTGCGGTAATCACTATTTTACTTTAACGGCCTGGGAACGCCTCGGGATCCCCCAGTTAGAGCTGGTTAATGTGGCCCGGTAAAGGGAAGTTTGGGGTCCACTGCTAAAGCTGCTGCCCCTGCGACCCGACCCCGGATAAGAGGCTGAAGATGAGATGAGATGATGAGACGTTACGCCTCATCTTGAGAGCGTTTTAGCATCTTTAGCTCTTTGTTTTGGTGTTTTTTTTTAGAGTTAACTGTTCTGGTTCAGTCTCAGAGGTCATCGTCAGTGTTGTTTCCAGCCAAAGAAGGAAGCCGTTTTCAGCTTGTAATAAATCACGTGTAATAAACCCACGACATACAGACAGACACACTTAGCTAGCCTGGTTTTTACGCAGTGGAGTTGGTCTTGTGGACGCATTCAACGGACAGACAATCACTCGTAGGAGCACAGGCAACAAAATGGAGACAAAAATGGCGTTTTCGGTGAAAGAACGTGTGATAAACCCACGACACACAGACAGACAAACTTAGCTAGCCTGGTTTTTTTGCAGTGGAGTTGATGGAGACTAAAACAGAGCTAAAAGGAGAGTAGTTATGTAGTATGTTGCTCCCCGTCTGCTCGATTAAACAAAAGGTAACTGTTTCTTAACATGATCGCCCGTAACAACTTTATGTGCTTCAAAATAAATAAATCATTGCAGCTAAAAAGCTACCACCACATGGCCCAACAGCAAACATTTTAAAATCCCGCTGATTATTTTCAACCCTGTCTCCCAACCTGTTCGCTTTGTTAGGACCCCTTAGATTCCAACTAAAAAGTCCACTACGGTCGCTGTTTTAACGGCGGTATGTGACGCTGTGGGAATGGGAATGGGCTGAAAATGTAATCAATATGACGATATTAACTGTGAGACGATGTGTTTGCCATCGTTCACTGTTTATAGAGCTGTCACAAAACGGCTCTGGTTGTATTAGCTCATTTTGGAAAATGTTGCTAATCAATCACTTTGTGGCAATATTGGATACAAATGTTTAGATTAATGTGACGAAATACCTTAAATTCATCGGATTAGACTAAAGTAGACATTTCTGACTGGTTATATAATTATATTTTTTTAATCTAAAACATTAACAAAGATGGAAACATGATGATATTGTCGGTGTTTCACCTCTGGAGTCTTGGGACAGTCGAACTTCTGCCACACCAGGACGCCAAAGTGACTGAACGAGAGGAGCGCCCCGAACACGTAACCTGCTTTGTGCTGCAGAGTGCAACAGACCAACAGGGGATAATACAGGACAGGATAGTAGAAGATGGCGATTATCTTCATGTACTCTGGAAAAAACAAGGGGAAAAGAAAGGAAGGCATCATTCCCTGCTCACTTAACACTGGACATCGGATAGACGTGCAGATCTTGTCTATGTTGGGTCCGTCGGTCCATGACCAATTCTGGACATCTATTCTGGAAGTCCAACCTTGACCCAACTCGGACGTCATATTGACTTTTAACCTTTCGACCTTTGAACTGGGTACATTTATTCGGACGTCTATGACAGGAAGGTGCAGGAAATGTACATGATGTGGGGTTTCTTTTGTTTTTCTAACTGATTTATTTAAAATAATCAAGTTATTTCAGCGACAGTAAGTGTTTGGGTGTGTGTGGGGGTGTGTATGTCCGTGCGTATGGCTATGTATGTGCATGAGTGTGTATGTCTTTGTGTATATCTGTGTGTGTGTGTGTGGGGGGGGGGGGCTTCAGTGTGTTTCTTTGTTGTTCATGTTTTGTTTTGTCCTGCTTTTATTTTCTTTGTGCTACTGAAAGGAATGAAAAGTACCATATAAATAAAGGTGATTTGATCGGATTTATGTATGAATATATATATATATTTGCATTCATCTGTTTTTTTAATTAGGAATGCAATTTGTGGAAAATCATTTCATGGTAGCCTATCCACCTTATTGTGACAGAACTTTCAGACGGTCAGTTACTACCGAGGCAGAAAATGCAGATCAGGAGCAACAAGTGAATGCTTTCGGTCTGAATGCTGTTTGTTTGAGGTGGTGGTCGGATGGGCGCTGAATGGCGGCCATAAGGTCTGCAACCCTAGAAAAGTGCCATATATTTAGCATTATGGAAGCAGTCTAAAATGAGTCTAAATTTGATGATGAAACGACCACATTTGGACCATAAATAGCCCTGACACGGAGGTCTCACTGACGTCAACAAAGCCGTGTAGCTGTAGTCTTGGTTGTCCTTGACAAACAGCACCTATATGTGAAGTCATCTATTGTTTCTTCCCTGTATGATGCAGCATATGCCACCACTTTGTTTTGTCCGTCTTGTCTCTTTAAAAACTAGCAACGTCATTTAGAAATCTCTTTTTAATTTCTATACTTTGACATTACTCATAAAGCGTGACTTTAAATGTGCCTTTAAACTTGTGTCCCCCAGACCTCCTATAAAGGTGAATTTCTGCAGGGTCAGAAGACAAAAAGGTTTGGGAATTAATTTAGCTAGATTAAAGCTTTTTAAAAAGTGCCTTTATCTCAAAACAACCCCTTCAGTGGACCGAAATTGGGCGTCCAAAAATGACACAGAAAATACGTCACTCCGACGTCACAGTGGGTGGTGTGTGACCTCTCCTGGGATACTCAGTATCGACTCTACAGCTCTATTCTTCATTATACATCAAATGTCCACCTTTAATGTCCTCTGGGGTATCTTTGGAGAAAGGCAGAGGGTCCGGGGCGATCACCAGCATGGCCAGTTTGCTGAACACCAGTCCAAAAACAGCCATGACAAGGCCTTTCTTCTGAGTCTGGTCCAGGAAGTTGGCTGGACTGTGAGATCATGAACAGGAACATTTAGATATAATATGAGTCTAAAAGTCTAAAGTCACACTTATGTCTACACTTCCCACCTGAAGATACTGGAGGATCCTCTCGTAAATCCTTGGCAGAGCTTGTTTTTCCTGGTGAGAGCTGCCAGGATCAACATGACCACCAGCTACAGGGAAAGATGACACTCATCAGACCGTACAGCACTTCCACATTATTAAGGTTATAACAGTTTATGTTTGCATATATTTGGAATAAATTAGACTGCAACACCAACTAAATCTTGCATTTTAAACTGGAGTCAAAGGCAAGTGAGTTAAATGTTTTAATTTGTCAAATGACATTCTCATTTAAACAGGTTTTATGTTTTATGCAAAGATTCTTTTTGTTTTAAAACTGAGTTCAATTCATATTTTTCATATTTTTCACTGCAATCTTGAGGGAAAATTGATTGAAAAATGTTTTTGCACTGACAATAAGTTATTACCTCTGTCTCTGGATGTGAATCTGAAAGGAAAACGTGCTTAACTTAAATACCTGTTCCTCTTTTCGTGACCTTACTTAAAACATTTGTCTGAATTCGCTGCTGCCAATTCAGACAAATTAGCCGCAGCGAATGTGTTCTTTATCCATTTTGAAATTTAGAGTTTCTTCTGGTCAGACAAATTAGTTGTATGGTAAGGACGTCCTCTTACCTTGTCTTAGCTGACAGTTACCATATAACTAATTTGTCCGACTAGAAGGAACTCTAAATTTCAAAAAGGCTTTTTACAGTGTGAAAGACATTTGCTGCCAATTATTTCATAGTTAACGTGTGTTTTTTCTGCTTTCATGGTGTTTGCATCGAGTGTCGCTGATTCCCGAGTTGGAAAAACTTTGCGAAAGCTCTACTCACGTATTCCTACGCTTTAGTTGGCGTAGGAATACGCACGCTTCTCCGCAAATGATTTGTCTATTAATACCAACGTTTGCCACCGCACATTTTACCGCACATTTGTGCCTCTCTACGCGTGGTTTTTGTGCGCAGCGAGCTTTATGAATGAGGCCCCAGATGATTGGTTGACACCTGCGATTATACTAAATATATTCCAGTATATACATATATACACTCATACTGAACTGTACGTCCTTATGGCACGAAACCTTGAACTCTTTTTGTCAATACTGAATTATATTTTTCAACCAGCTACCGCCTCTCATTGAAACGATGTGAAAGCAAAGCAGCTTAACCGGAGGTCGGGCCAGAGCGGCATGAGAACTTACATAAAGAACCTAATTTTGCAGAGAACATTTTCAGAGTACGGCATCATTATTTCCGATCAGCTGCGGTGACCCAGCTGCTTATTTCACGTTATTTACTGAGCAGGGAAATTGGTCCATTTAGTGTCTCCAGCATGAGGAGTTTTCTGGCCGAGCTAAAACGACCTTCATTAGTGATTGGTTGAGGACAAAATGATGGCGAACGTCGTTAAATGGAAAGTCTGCTTGAAGCAGCTGATGGGTTCACAGAAAGAGCACTGAGAGATTGGATGGAAGAACAAAAATCTACACTCATTGTATCCAATTCATGCTTTACAGCTGTACTTAAGCAAAGATGATGTTGTGCAAATGTTGTGTTTTGGGTAATCCTGTTTTAACTGTTTGTAGTCTGACACCAGCAGGTGGTTTCAGTTGAACATCATGACTGACACTCTCCAAATGCCCTTGTTAGATAATTATCTGTAAGTCTATTAAAGCTGTTCTTATTCTTGGTTATTGATTTGTAAATTAAATTGTTCATGAACAGTTTAACGTAACTGTATCACCAGTCGGACGCCGTTGACTGGTATCATCCCTATCTGGACGGATCCGGTCTGTTGCAGTTTTCCGGTCTTTTCGTGTTGTTTTTACTGGGTGATCGTCACCGAAGTGCAAGTAGAATTAATTTACACACTTCTAATGATCTACAAGAGTGAAGTTTCATATTTGTACCTGGTCATTTACGTGTCAAATAAGTAAATTAAAGTGACGTTGAGCGTTTGGGCGACGCTCAGGTGGGGGTTTACATTAAAAATGGAAATTAAAAAAACTGTCAGCTTTATTTTGTAGCTGTTAAATCATGTTATTTTAAGGACTGAAGTTTGGTCCCGGATGCTTTGACAGCATTGATGCTAACGTGGACGACCAGCAGCTCCCAGTGTTTACGGCGAGGAGATATAAAAGGTTAGCACACGGCTAATTCACCGGTGTTAGCGCCCTTTTGACCACTCAAGATAAATTAGTCCGTTAAAACGATATTTGGTAACAAAGATAATAAGTTAGACTCTAGTTTAACACCATTAAATCAACTCAAAACATCACACCATCATTTATATTTGTAGGTTAAACAGAAAGTTTGATAGAATTCAGACAAAAAACTGCTGCTAAAATAGCTAGCCAGTATGCTAGCCGTCTGAGGCTAATGTGATACTAATACAACGTTCTAAGTAACTGTTGAAATTACTGTCTGTATATTTACTACATTTAGCCTGAACGTGCACCGGTGATACTACAGCTAGATTACAATCACGTGACTACTTTGACACCCAAATTCAAAATGGAGGGCAGGAAATGAAATATCTACGCGCAGTGAATCTGGGAAACAGTCAGAGGAATCTGCGAGAGTAGCTTAGGTCTCAGGTCAGGTTTTTGAATCAGGTCTGCTGCTGTTTCTCTGTTAGTTAGTTTTTTTTAAATCCCCCCCTTTGTGTGCAACTACTTTTCAGACTCAAAGGCTCTTGTTTTTTTTCCTGATTAGCTCATTTTGAACCGCCGTAAACCGCACAAACCGTAGGCATTGTTAACCGTGTAGCCGCAGTCTTGGTTGTGCGCCGATATGTGACTTCATCTGCAAACCAACAATTGTTTCTTCCCTGTATGAAGTAGCATATGCCGCCACTTTGTTTTGTCCGTCTTGTCTCTTTAAAAACTGGCAACGTCATTTAGAAATCTCTTTTTAATATTTATACTTTGAACTTTGCTCATAAAGCGTGACTTTAAATGTGCCCTCGGCCTCCTGTAAAGGTGAATCTCTACAGGGTCAGAAGACAAAAAGGTTGGGAATTAATTTAGCTCGATTAAAGCTTTCAAAAAAAGTGCCTTTATCTCTTACAGTACAGACTGGAGTTCACTTACAGACATCGACAGCACGCATATGTGGAAGAGCCTGTCGTCCGCTGTGGGGTCACATGGGGAAATAACTCTGTGACAAAAACACACATTGAGATTAAAGGAAAGCCAGATTCAAAACTTAGAGCAGAATGCAAACAAAACATCAGATGTAAAGCCCCAAAAGTGTTGAAATGTTGTTTTTTTTGCTACAAGTGATCCATTTGATCGGGGCGACTGTGGCTCAGTGGAAGACTGGGTCGTCCTCCATTCAAGAGATTGGCGGTTCGATCCCCATCTCCCCCTGTCCACATGTCGAAGTGTCCTTGGGCACGAAACTGAACCCTGAATTGCTCCCTGTGCTGCGCATGGGTGTGTAAATGTGATGTGAATGGTTACATTAGATGGTCTGTAGATGTCCACTGCCATCAGTGTGAATGTCAGTGTGAACGGTGAATGTGACAAACACTGTGAAAGCGCCCTGAGTAGCCAGAAGAAGCTTTATAAGTACAAGTCCATTTACCAATAAGGTGTAATTATGGGTCAATTAAAAGCAAATATAAGACCCTGAGTTTGGCTGATTTTGTCTCTTTACATAAAGTTCAATTGGTCTTCAAATGCCTGAATAACGCTGCTCCCAGACGGCTCCGCAAGACAAAAACAAGACTGCACAGTGGACCCAGATCCACCACCGAGCAACTGTAGTGTCTTTTGCTCAATCTACGTTTTCAGGAAAAGGGACAAAATGATCGGACTCGTTAATTAGATTAGATGGTCTGTAGATGTCCACCAGCTTCAGTGTGAATGTCTGTGTGAACGGGTGAATGGGACAAACACTGTGAAAGCGCCTTGAGTCATCAGAAGACTAGAAAGGCGCTTTATAAGTACAAGTCTACCATTTGATTGTTTCGTTATTGCATCAGTCTTGATTTAATGGTTTAAGGATGTTTAAATAATGTACATTTAATAGTTTAACCAGGTTTAACTGCTTCCATCTCTGGAGTTGTTCAAATAAACCACAAACTAACTAACTCCCATGCTGCACTTTAGACCTGTGTGACCCCTTCAGTTCTGACTTAAACACGAACTTGATCTTCAGCTTTTCTACTCACTCTTTGGGTGGTTTGGTCGGCTCTGCGTTGTCCGAGTACCAGTCCGAATAATCATAGTAGGAATATTCAAAAGGCACAAAATCGGCCTCGCTTTTATTCGTCGCAGCCATTCAGAGGAGTCGAACGGGACGAAAGCAGGACGATGAGGAGATCCAGAGGGCTCGGGATCCTTTGGGTGGAAGCTCGCTCGGTGACCTGCTGGTTGTTGTGTTACGCGTCGGGACAGTTTGGCCCCCGAACAACCAGACACATTCCAGCTCAAGCGAGAGCTCAACACAGCAGATTAACAGCGGCACGGTGGAACAGCGGGGAGCGAGAGGAGAGAGAAAGGTTCAACAGAGCAGAGAATAAGACAAGAGGTGGAGGACGGAGCTGACCTGGAGTGACCTCTGCTGCTCCTTTAAGTGACACGGTTTCCCTCTGTGATAGTTCAGCTCTTAAACTTTCTAAATTTAATCTTTTTATACATTTAGGATTCGATTTAAATATAATTTATTCACTGGAAAACATTTACTCAAGTGTTGTATGTGAGCAAACGTGAGGTGTTTGTACTTTTTATGTCACTTGATTCCATTTAAGAAGAAATATTTACTTATTTTTTACTAAATATTTTAATTTTCTATCATTTTTCCCCACTTTTTGTTGTTTATTGTCACTTTTACTTTATTATTAGCCTCGTTAAGTTGGTTGTCACTCTTCCGATTTCATCTTTTTATGACTTTATAACTATTTATTTGTTTATCTTATCAATTTATTTCTTATTTCTTGCTTTTATTGCTCCGTGTTTTCTGTTTTAATGTCTTTGTTTTTCTTAAAAAAGCAGTTTTAGCTGCATTTTATGTTATGAAATGTACTTTATTATTATTTTTATTATCATTATTATTACAACTACTTTACAAATTCAGATTTGTAAATACAACACATATGAATAGCTTATGAAATATTATGCTTTGTTATGTGTTTAATCACCCAGCAGTATATAAAAGTATAGTAAACAATTACTTTATTAGTTAGTTAATCAACAATTATCAATTAAATTCATCGGCAATTATTTTGATAATTGTCAGTTAAATTATTTCCTTTATGCAAAAACGACTTAAGCCTAAAAATGTGAATATCTGGTGTATTTTCCTTGTAATTATTTAAATAATATTAGTATATTTATGTTTCTTTTAAGGGTAGAAACAGTGTAAAGTTGCCCCTAAATGAAAATAACCCTTAGTCTCAAATGTATATAAAGTTTTTTAACCACAGAAGAGTTTATTTGTGTTTAAAAGCCGTAAATAAAATGTTCTTCCTCCCTCTTTGTGTCTGCACGTTAAACACCAAACCAAACAACAACAAACAGTTGATTTCATGTAATCACAGTTATAACGTCTGATCCATTTAAAGGTCTTATGTTCGGTGTATTAACGTAGAAATAAAAGCACTCGTGTTGAGATTAGGTAATGTCACTTTTGCGCTGCGACGTGGCGTGAACCCGTTCGCCTCCCTCTGCCTGTTACTACGACGCACTAATCTCATAATAACATGAAATCTCTCTTATTTAAAGAGGGGCGAGCTTTGTGTGAAAAGAGCTTAAGGGGGACGTGGATCGTTGGACACGTGAGACTTCAGTTTAGGATTACTCTGACTTTAATGAAACAATAACATTAAATAATAGAAATAAAGGGCTGTAAGAGCAGATGTCCTGATAACAGATGCACATGTTCACCTTCAGCGTCTCAGAAAACGTCTCTTTTTCTGCATCATCACGTCTTTCGCAGCACACTTTGTTGTTCAGGGTTTAACATTTACATTTAAGATACTATTTAAACACCATTTATCCACTGGAATACATTTACTCAAGTGTTGTATGTGAGCAAACGTGAGGTATTTGTACTTTTTATGTCACTTGATTCCATTTAAGAAGAAATATTTACTTCTTCTTTACTAAATATTTTAATTTTCTATCCTTTTTCCCCCACTTTTTATTGTTTATTGTCACTTTTACTTTATTATTAGCCTCGTTAAGTTGTTTGTCACTATTCCGATTTCATCTTTTTATGACTTTATTACTATTTATTTGTTTATCTTATTAATTTATTTCTTATTTCTCGCTTTTATTGCTCCGTGTTTTCTGTTTTAATGTCTTTGTTTTTTTTAAAAAGCAGTTTTAGCTGCATGTTATGTTATGAAATGTACTTTATTAGAAATAAAGGGCTGTAAGAGCAGATGTCCTGATCACAGATGCAGATGTTCACCTTCAGCGTCACCACACTGGACTCAGAAAACGTCTTATTTTCTGCATCATGAAGAATATTTACATTTTTCAGCCTTTGGACACGTCCTTCGCAGCACACTTTGTTGTTCAGGGTTTAACATTTACATTTAGGGTACTATTTAAACACCATTTACTCACTGTAATACATTTACTCAAGTACTGTATGTGAGCAGATGTCACTTGATTCTTCATTCTTTTTATTGTCACTTTTATTTTATAAGGTAAAGCTCTGGATCTACCGGTCAGTCTTCGTTCCTCCCCTCACCTGTGGTCATGAAAGCTGGGTCAGGACCCAAAGAACCAGGTCGCGGGTACAAGCGGCTGAAATGTGTTTCCTCAGGAGGGGGTCTGGAGTCTCCCTTAGAGAGAGGGGGAGAAGTTCAGCATCCGTGAGGAACTCGGAGTAGAGCCGCTGCTCCTTTGCGTTGAAAGGAGCCAGTTGAGGTGGTTCAGGATCATCTGGTAAGGATGAACCCTGGGCGCCTCCCTAGGGAGGTGTTCCAGGCACGTCCAGCTGGGAGGAGGCCTCGGAGAAGACCCAGGACCAGGTGGAGAGATTAGATCTCCACACTGGCCTGGGAACGCCTCAGGATCCCCCAGTTAGAGCTGGTTAATGTGGCCCGGGAAAGGGAAGTTTGGGGTCCCCTGCTAAAGCTGCTGCCCCCGGATAAGAGGCTGAAGATGAGATGAGATAAGAAGTTGTTTGTTACTATTCCTATTTCATCTTTTTATGACTTTATTACTATTTATTTGTTTATCTTCTCATTTTCTGCATCATGAAGAATATTTAAAGGTACATTTTTCAGCTTTTGGACAAGTCTTTCACTTGCCACCACGGCAAGTAACTCGCACCCGTCTCCATGGTCACTGAGACTTCACGGCTGCATTTCAGATTCTGGAAAAGCTTTTGGACGAGCGATGGATTGACTGCCCCATAAAGACGTCATCCAGCTGGATAATGCCTTTTTATTTTTTGGATTTCCTGTACAGTATCTTGTTACTGACAACTTTGGTTTTCATATAACTTTTAATGATGTTAATTTGTAAAATAGTTTATTATTTTGCCTACACCGTAAAGCCGTTCTAAAGGTGCGTACGTGCACTCAAATGTTAATATGTTGTATGAAGCAAGACTGCATGAACCAGAGCTCATTCTTTGTACCCTGACATCCATAATCACGACATCAGGAACATATTGAGAGTATGTCGAGTATTTAGATTCAATTAAGAAGAAGAAGAATTACTTTATTAATGAGCAAGGCACCATGTTACACACACACAGGCCCGAAATACACACACATGCACAAACAGGACCTATATACATGCAATTAATGGAGAGATGTCAGAGCGAGGGGGCTGCCAGTGCCGGCGACCCGAGCAGTTGGGGGTTCGGTGCCCTTGGCAGTGCCCAGGAGATGAACTGACACCTCTCCAGCCACCAGTCCACACTCCATTCATGATCCACACAGGGACTCGAACCGGCGACCCTCCAGTTCCCAGCCGAGTCACCATCAACACGTTCATCTTTCACTTTGTTGTGAAACCAAGACGATCTCCTCTTGAGAGTGCAAAGTTTGTGGATCTGAACGTGTGAGCCAGCTCATACGACAGAGGGCCAGAGGATTTTCTGTCTGAGGGGCCCCACCTCACACGGGCCCCACACAACGCTCAACCGCTGCTATTTCAACATGAAAACGCCTCCAAATGATGTAAAGACAATGTGCTGAACGATCAATAAACGACTTCACTTTGACAGTCGCAGCACTGGCTTTAACAAAACTAAAAAGGAGGCGTTTGATGTGTGCACAGCCTGCCTCTGATGTGTGAATCAGACGGTGAAGTTAATGCTGAGCGACGTCTCTTATCAGTCTGACATTCAGCTACAGGCGTACGCTTTCACACCGCGCTTCAAACACTTCAGTCGTGCTTTTAAATCTGTCCGTACACAGGTGGAAGAGCAGCGTGCATACTTCCTGTTTTGTGCTTTAAAGGGATCCAGACTTCACTCCAATTTAAACTCTTTTTGCTTCTTGTTCCACTGCTCATGGATCTCAATGGGAACGTCCTGATTAAACAAAGGATGAATGGAAAATAACAAGATTACCACAGAGGCTCTCCGGGCAGGATTATTACCCAGAGGCTGAGTCTGTGTCCCTGAAAAGTCCTTAACAGGCCCTTAACTCATGCGCCTGTTTCAGACGTAATTGGAAAATATAATAAATAAAAGGATGGAAGAAGAACTTTTGCAAACTGCACAGATTGTTTCTAACATGGCAGCTGAACAACTGAGAAAACTGTAACTCACTGTAACTGCTTAGAGTGGACGTTTAAGGTGTGTGTATGTGCGTGTGTGTGTGTGTGTATGTGTGTGTGTGTGTGTGTGTGTTAAACGAGACAGAAGGGGGCGCTGTTTGGTTGGTTTTCTGCATTATATAGTGTGTCAATTTAGTTTCCATCTATGTGTTGGAGGAAGGGCGGCACGGTGTTATGGTGATTAGCACTGTCGCCTCACAGCAAGAGGGTCACCGGTTTGAATCCTGCCTGTCTGAGTGTGCTCTCTCTGGCTTCTCCGGTTTCCTCCCACAGTCCAAAGACATGAACGTGGACGGCCAGCTGGCCAAAGCTATGCGCGGAGCGGTTGCACTCACACTGGTCAAACGCACTAGGCTTTAGCTGAAAAAACGGTTTTGGCCCAGTGCGGAAGGACAGTGTGAGTGGGCCCTAAGACTCTTTTAAAAAAGTCATGTTGACACCTTCTCCCATCTCTTTTTTTCGTAAGTGTGTAACTGTTTTTGTTTGAAATGGTCCTCTGTGTACTAACTCTTTTCTTACTTTGTCTGTACGAAGAGCCGGCCAGTCTGCAGGGTCTGTTGGTGCAGTCCTGACGCTGTGCAGAGGTAGATGGGACAGGAGCACCTGATGCTGTGTCACTGGGCTGTGCAGAGGTAGATGGGACAGGAGCACCTGATGCTGTGTCACTGGGCTGTGCAGAGGTAGATGGGACAGGAGCACCTGACGCTGTGTCACTGGGCTGTGCAGAGGTAGATGGGACAGGAGCACCTGACGCTGTGTCACTGGGCTGTGCAGAGGTAGATGGGACAGGAGCACCTGACGCTGTGTCACTGGGCTGTGCAGAGGTAGATGGGACAGGAGCACCTGACGCTGTGTCACTGGGCTGTGCAGAGGTAGATGGGATAGGAGCACCTGATGCTGTGTCACTGGGGGTGGTACTGAAATACTTTAAAAGTGCGTCTGCAGAGAGAAGAAAAGAAATGTGACCGTTGGATGTTACATTTCAATAACAAATGGTGTGCTAAAAGACTAAAATGAAAATACGATGAGCTTCATTAAACTTTATTGTCATTGCAATACAATTCAGTCTAACCAGAGAGAGTAAAGCAGTAATGTGCAGTGGAATTAATGTGTGTATTTCCTCTATGAATGATATGGGAAAGCTAAGGTGTGGAGTATTAACAGTAATACACTTTAACTGCACTTAAACACTGATGTAAACTTTAACAAACATAACTGCGGCACAATTAACAAAGGCTTACAGCTGCACTATAACAGAGGGGGGGGGGGGACTAAAAGCATTTTAACTGACTTACCAGCAGTAAAATAACACCTGAACAGTTTCAAACGTCCCTGATGAATTTAAGGTGGAGTGACATTAACACAGGAGCCAGTTGAGGTGGTTTTCAGGATCATCTGGTAAGGATGAACCCTGGGCGCCTCCCTAGGGAGGTGTTCCAGGCACGTCCAGCTGGGAGGAGGCCTCGGGGAAGACCCAGGACCAGGTGGAGAGATTAGATCTCCACACTGGCCTGGGAACGCCTCAGGATCCCCCAGTTAGAGCTGGTTAATGTGGCCCGGGAAAGGGAAGTTTGGGGTCCCCAAACTGTCCCCTGCTGCCCCCGGATAAGAGGCTGAAGATGAGATGAACGATGCTGCTAACGTCCGAAGTAAGCTAGCAAGCTAACGCTCTGCTCCAACAACGGTTACTACGACCATTAATAAACTATTAATTTACATTTACTTCATCACATTGACGTTACTCTACCTCCATCTTTTTCCCTCTTCTTTCCTTCTTTTCCTTCCCTGGTCTTTTAGACATTATTCCGCTACAGTGTCGTTAATCCTCTCCGTCGTCTCGGGGTCACGGTCCGGTCAGGTTCGGGCAGTTGGCCTTGGGACCCGCCCCCCTCACGGAGGACAGGTACAGTGCAGAGAGCCGGGGACCAGGCGGAAAAGGCCTCTTCATTACTTAATAGTATTCGCTATTAAGTCATATTTCTGTGGGCTTATATAATATTCCGTAATGGCACTGTCTCCTCACAGCGAGAAGGTTCCGGGTTCGCATCCCGGCGCCCCTAGCATTTGCCTATACTGCCTATGCCCAGGGCCGGCTCTGCATTATTAAGCCCCCGGGCACAGACATGTACAGTAAGAGGCCCCCCAAACTCAGAGTTCACGTTTAGTCATGCTGCACCTCCCAGTGGTCATTTTGTGATTGTTGTGCATCTGTTTAGTCGTTTCACCATCTTTTTGTAGTGTTTTGCATCTTTTTGTATTCATTTTGCATTACGTTCTGTATGTTGTGATCATTTTGTGGTTGTTTTAAAGCTCTTTGCATCTGTTTTTAGTCATTTTGCATCTATTTTTAGACATTTTGCATCTTTTTGTGGTGGTTTTGTATCTATTTTTAATCATTTTGCATCTTTTTGTGGTGGTTTTGCATCTATTTTTAGACATTTTGCATCTTTTTGTGGTGGTTTTGCATCTGTTTTTAGTCATTTTGCATCTATTTGTGATGGTTTTTGCATCTATTTTTAGTTATTTTGCATTACGTTCTGTATGTTGCGATCATTTTGTGGTTGTTTCAAAGCTCTTTTGCATGTGTTTTTAGTCATTTTTGCATGCTGGCTGTTTTTGGTTTGTTTGTTGTTTGAGAGGACGTATGGCATTTAGGCTAAAAATAGGTTTGGCGCTGGTCGCGGTTTGGAAAGGAACTGCATCTTGAGACCATTTTAAACAGGGAAATATAGAGATTTGGCAGAAACACTGATGAAGCAGTGAAGAGGTTCTGTATACAGCAAAGTGGCATGACAAACTCATTTATTTTATTTGGCTTTTATCTCGTTTTGGAAAAGAGCTCTTCATTTTGAGAATTGTTTAATCGGTTAAAGATAAAATAACATTTCTCTGCTTCCAGCTTCTCAAATGTGAATATTTTCTTGTTTCTCTCCTTCTCTGTGGCACCAAACTGAAGATCTTTGAGTTGTGGACGAGACATTTGAGGACGTCATCTTGGGCTTTTGAAAACACATTTAAAGACCAAAAAAACTAAAAAAAAAACTCACCTGTAGCACCAGTTACTTCATCACTTGTGAAACTCTCATAAAAACAGAATCAAAACCCATTTCCAAGCATTTCTTTTACTTCATCGAGGAATGAAAACATGAATATATCACTTTAATGACAGCGGGGATGCACAGTCCATCTATCACCAAACGAATAAAACATCTGGGATGTCACAACGAAAAAAACAGAAATAATGAAACACTAGAGGAGGAAGTGGGACCGTGAGTCACTTCAGACGCAAGTCAAAGTCTAAATATGATACAAAGAGCTTTCATTTTGAAGAATTACAACAAACAAATAATAAAGTGGCCTTTTAAAAAAATAACAGCACGCAGAATCTCTGATATTTATACAGGAAAACGAAGCAAGTGTCTGTTTGTGGGTCGGGCTTTGTTTAGTTTTTGAACATGTCGCACAACAGTTTCTCCATGGGAGTGTTTCCGATGGTCCTGTGGAAGAACAGCAGCTCTATTCGCTCCGTGTTCACAAAACGCAGCGAGGGGAGGAGAAGGAGCAGCTTTCCGAACCTGAAGAAAACAAGAAGATAAAAATATAATCAACCTTCTGCGTGCGTACGGCTCTGCTTCTGCTTCAACTGGTGTCCACGCGGCACCGCGGGCCGTGGTCTTATCAGAGACGGGGAACGCACCTGGCAGGTTGACTGGGGTAGTGTGAGCGGATGTGTTGTCCCAGCATCACCTGAGACTGATCCTGCAGGTTCTCCACTTGTTCTGGATCTTTCAAACCACGGGTCTCTGCGGAGGACACACACAAAGACACAAACTGTTAATTTATACTGAAAGAAAAGCTGTTTAATATGAGCTGGTGTCACTCTGCTCATAACTGGACTCATTTAGACTGACAGCTGAATTATTTCATCTAAAATCAAAAGAGGAAAGTCTTTAAAGACAGAAATGTGCTCTGCAAATATCACCACAAGCTGCACAAGTGGTAGGTTTTAGGTATTGTTTTTGTCATTTATATTGTGTTGCAGGGCGACACGGTGGTGTAGTGGTCAGCACTGCCGCCTCAGAGCGAGAAGGTTTGCATCCCGACTGTGGAGTTTGCATGTTCTCCCCGTGTCTGCGTGGGTTTTCTCCGGGTTCTCCGGTTTCCTCCCACAGTCCAAAGACATGCAGGTGTTCGGTTCATTGATGACTCTAAAATCACCCGTAGGTGTGAATGGTTGTCTGTCTCTGTTTGTCTCTATGTGTCCTGTGATAGACTGGCGTCCTGTCCAGGGTGGACCCCGCCTCACGCCCGATGTCAGCTGGGATCGGCTCCAGCCCCCCGCGACCTCGACAGGGACAAGAGACTGAAGATGATTGAATATTGTGTTGCAATGATTTCACGTGGTAAGCATATATGATGTATTTTATGTTCATATTTGTGTGAAATGTATGCTTCTCCTGGCTGCAAGGGTAGATTTCCTTTGATTCTTTTATCGCCAGATGAGACTCAGGTTGTTTTTGCTGCAAAACACTGGGTTGTTTGAATTTCTTTAAACCGTTCACAATCCTCTTGGTCGGTGCTAAGCAGTGGATGCAGCGGCGTAAAAGCAAAAATGTAAAAGAGACAGCAGAAGCAGCTGAAGTAGTGGTGCTTCCAGACTTCTTGGACTGGGGCGGCCCACGTGGGGCACTCACATAAAGAATGAACTATGAGGTCAGAGGTCAAGGGACCCCTTTGAAAATGGCCATGCTAGTTTTTCCCTTATAACGTTGGAGCGTTACTTAGCCCTCTACCAGACACGCAAGCATGACGCAGTTGGTACCAGTGGATTCCTTAGATCAGGGGTGTCAAAGGGCCGCTGTGGCTGCAGGTTTTCATTCCAACCAAGCAAAAACACACCTGACTTGAGTCATGCAATCACCTGAACTCTCTTCACACACTTGATTTGTTGGACCAGGTGTGTTCTTGCTTGGTTGGAATGAAAACCTGCAGCCACAGCCGCCCTTTACTGGATCACTTTGACACCCCTGTCTTAGATTGTCTAGTTTCATATGATATCAACATCTTCAGTGTGGCTCTAAAATGTAAACTGTTACAGCCTCTGGAAGAGAGTCCGAGCAGGTCAACCCAAATTCACGCCCCTGAGCAGAAGGGGTCGGACATCCGGGGCGTGTCAGGCTTTAAACCCTCACTACACGTCACGTAAGATACACTAAAAAAGATCATAAAGTATTTTGAAGTCAGCTCAGGGTGGCGCTAGAGGAAAGCTCATAGATCATCCGAAATGTAATGTTCATCCTCTGTGGAGAAGGAATGTGAGAAGAGAAGGAACCTGAAATCGTTAAGAACCTAAAACTAATCTGCCCGGACCAACATGATTAAGAGTAATTGATGTAAACTGGTCTTAAATAAAAAATAAAGCTAAAAAAGTTCTGCTTTTCTTATATTTCCAGTCCCGTCGGCCTCACCTGGCTTGAAGAGCACGATGGCCTTGAGGCAGGCGAACTCGGTGGGGTCGACGGCGAGCGCCTTGAAGCGGCTGAAGACCTCCTGCAGGAGGCGCAGGTCCAGGCTGGTGTAGCTGGTCTTCACCTGCATGCCCGGGCAGAGGTCCGGCAGAGAGAGCAGCGGGCAGCTGTCCAGAGGCAGAGACCACTGGATGGCACAGAGCAGGAAGAGCTCGCTCCACGCCTCCTCCAGCAGGATCACCTGGACACGGACACGAGTCGTTAAAATGTTGCTTTTGCTTCACGGGTGAGAGAAACTCTACAAAGGGACGTACGGAAGCCCCGTCCTGCCAAAACGTAAAGTGTTTTAAGTGATAATGTAGGATTTATGAAATAAATGATTATCAATTATATCAGTTTTGATTTATTTTCAAAATAAAAGCATTACAGAGTATTGCGTTTGTAACTTATAATTGTTTTTGTATATGTTTTTATGATTTATTATTTAATTATGTTTCTATAAGTAATTAATACTTTTTTGATCTAAAATCTTCCGTACTACTGGTGTTAATGTGTGCAAATTAAAACTATAACAAAACTTTGGCAACATTTATGAAACATTTATTGTTTCATCAGAAAATAAAAACAGAAATGATCATTTTGAAAACAGACAAATGGACAAATTTAATAATTTAAATAGTTAAATGTATCTTGTAAGTATTTGTTGACTAGAACTGGACTTAAACAACAATTACAATTATTAAAATTTGATATTAGTTGTATTCTTTAATTATGTATTTATAATTAAATCAATTTTTTTTTAATCTAAAAAGTCAAAATTAAAAGATGTGATTAGATGTTTTTCTCCTCTTTATCTTCTTTTCTACCTTTATCTTTCTGTTAATTGTCTAAATTAAAACTTTGACAACTTTTTTCTAACGACAAAACATAAAGTAACCTTTGAGAAAAAAATAATAATAATAAAAAAGAAATGCTCATTTTGAAAACAGATAAACTTACAGATAAGACAAATTTAATAATTTAAATAATTAAATGAATTTTGTAAGTATTTGTTGACTAGAACTGGACTAAACAACAATTACATTTTTAATTTACGGTTAACTAATGTACAGTTTGGCTAAAATTGTACATTAGTTAGATTATAGTATATATTTTTGTATATTTTGTACACCGTAAATTTAAAAAAATAAATTTAAATCACTAAAACTAAACCAGAATAATTTTCTCCCGCCATCTAAATTCATCGTATACATTTATAAAACATTTATTTTTTCGTAGCGAGAGTGTGATCCCGTAGTTTTTCCACATTTAAATCATTAAATATAAAAACATAAGAAGAGTTTTTAACTGTTAATATAATAACCTATAATAACCTAACCTAATAACACACACACACACACACACACACACACACACACACACACACACACACACACACACACACACACACACACACACACACACACACACACACACACACACACACACACACACACACACACACACACACACACACACACACACACACGTTGAGTGTTCACCTGGTCTCTGAAGGGCAGGTTGGAGAACACGGGCAGGTTCTTGGCCCACTTCACCGACATGAAGAGCAGCCTGGCCGACGTCTCGTACACGTTCTCCGAGCTGGACGGGTACAGAGCCATGTGGTACTCCGAGGACGCTCGCTCCGGCTCGTTGCTCGTCACGTCGATGTTCTCGTCAACTGGAGACACAGAAGAGGACGTCAGGACCGTGCAACACTTAATTCATTCCCCAATTTATCTACTTTCCCATTTTTTAAAATTGTTTTAAATTATTTCTATTCATTTTGTTTGTATTTATCTTTACAAAATTAAAATAACGTCTATTTTTAGTATATTTTTACATGTATTTATTCATTTAAAATTGTATTAATATTTATTTATGTATTTTATATTTTTACACATCTTTTTGTATTAATTTAAAATTGTATTAATATTTATTTATGCATTTATTTTATATTTTTAATCTTTTTGTATTTATTAATTTAAAATTGTATTATTTATTTTATATTTTTACACATCTTTTTGTATTAATTTAAAATTGAATTAATATTTATTTATGCATTTATTTTATATTTTTACACATCTTTTTGTATTAATTAATTTAAAATTGTATCAATATTTGTTTATGTATTAATTTTATATTTTTAATCTTTTTGTATTAATTTAAAATTGCATGAATATTTATTTATGTATGTATTTTATAGTTTTACACATCTTTTTGTATTTATTAATTTAAAATTGTATTAATGTATTTATTTCTTTATGAATCATTGTCTTAATACTTTTCTCTTTTACATTTCTTTAACATTATTTAGTATTTATTTGAATAACATACACCACATTCACATAAATAAATATAACATTAATGCAAAATAAATAAATGGTAACATTAGAAGAGGAAAGTAAATACATCATGGAGTAAAACAAATCACTTAATGTCACATTTTATTAAATATATCTGATTTTATACATAAATATTTAAGTTTAAGGAGGAAACTTGCCTCAAAATGTTGTTTTCTTGTGGCTTTAAATGATCTACATCAAATATTTGACCCCCAAAAAGACGAGCGTTTGGTAAAATACACCATAAAATTCAAAACATCCCTTCTGTCTGATCTGAAATCCCAAACCCGTCTCACCGTCCTCGGGCTCCAGCTTGGCGCAGGTCTCGGCCGTCATGAGGCTGGCCATGAAGCGGTGGTTTTTCTGAGGACTGTTGCAGCGCTGGGGGGGCACCGAGGAGGTGATGGACATGGAGGAGGTGATGTGAGGCCACGTGACTGAAGAGGAGGAGGAAGAGGAGGAGGAGGAGGAGGAGGAGGAGGAGCAGGTGGGTTCCCGTGTGGTGGCCAGGTGCTCCTTCTCAGGGTCCACGTCGATGGAGTCGAGGCGGACCTGAGCCGTGCTGCGCGGCTGCCGCTCGTTCTGCACTGCTGCACGCAGGAAGACAGGCACATCATCATTAGACACGTCTGTAGGTTTGATTTCGACCTCTCTCTCTCTCTCTGACAGTGAATGTTTCTGGACACTCACCGTCTTTATTCATGCCCGCCTGCAGGCACTTCTTCAGCCGACACGCCTGGCACTGGTTACGATGAGCTTTGTCCACGGGACACATGCCCGTCCCGGCCTGACACCTGCTAACACGCAACCGAGACTTTAATTTAAAGCAATACTGTAAAATACACTCTGATGGTGACATTTATCTGAAATTCACACTCATTTTATATATAAATAAAAGACACCTGATGAAACCATGAGCAAAACTTTAATTCTAACCTACATTTAAACTATTTTACAGCCTAAACGTCACAAAACAACCAGCTGAGAGACGCAATCTAGGATTTTAATTCAATTAAATTCAATTCAAAAAACTTTATTTGTCCCCGGGGGGCAATTCAGGACACACAGAGCAGCAAATAACGACAGTGCAACTATACAAAAACATGTAAAAGTGTAAAAGTGTAAAAGTGTAAAATAAAGTGTAAAAGAAGAATAAGTGTCAGTGTCAAATGTAAACAAACGCTGTAACGCTGTAAGTTCTATTAGGGTCTTAATAAGTAACAACGTCCATATTAGATACTACTATTATTAAGACAGTATAAGTATTAATTATACTACATCACAAACGTGTTTATCGTTAGATTACAGGACATATTTGGTTTAATGTTCTCTGTGTTTTTGTTTTTCTTGCATCTTTACGACCATGTTGGAAAGAAGTGTTTCACTTTAACGTGTTACCCTTTGAATTTGTTGTTGTTCCGTATATATATATAATATATATATATATATATATATATATATATATAATATGATGATATATGAATAGAAATCAATCAGTCATTTAGAAACACATTATTATTATGTGTTTATTGGTAATTAACTGTGCACTTACGAACAGTTAACTATGTGTTCTGCAGCTACCAGCTCTAGAGCGAGAACACCTTGTTAGGGTTAATCAATCCTTTATTAGGCTGCATGTCGCCCCCCCCCCCCCCCTCTCTTTAAATATCCTTTAAAAAAACTTTTATTAAGTGCATAATAAAGGATAAATGAACCCTCACAAGGCACCGTTCTCGCTTTAGATCTGGGAGTTACAAAAAGTATAATTAACTGCGAATAAATGTTATCAACTAACGCTTATCACAAAGATAATATAAACTTTTCACTACTAAATCAGTTTTTTTTTACACACTGAAACACGAAACATCAACTAAATCTCCATTAAAGTTTGTTTGCTTTAATATGCTCAATAATATTTGAGTAAAACAAGATTTTTTTTGTGACAATTAGGTATCAAATTCAACTACATTTGTACTTTTGTTGTGGAAAACATCATTGTTTCTTAAAAATAACTACATGTAAAGGATGTTTGGGGTGAAGTGCTGTAAACGATGCTGTCTTCCCATAATGCACCTCTTTACTAACATTGACACTGTCCATCTTAACGTGTTAAAAAGGTTTTTCTCTTGCCTGTAAATGAGCCTCCTCCTCACGCTGCGTTTGAAGAAGCCGCTGCAGCCGTTGCAGGCGTAGATGCCGTAGTGTTTCCCGCTGCTCGTGTCCCCGCACACTTTGCACACCAGGGCCGGACTCAGAGCTTTGCCCGGGGACGGACTCTTGGCTGTGAGTCAAAACACACACGCCGGGTCGGTTAGAGCCATTCATGGGGTCTGGTATTGTTTCATACGTGTGCCTGCCATCTGTACTGCCGGCTCAGGCTTCTGCGACAGCCGTTTAGGCCTGGAAATCTCATTTAGGGGGTGATTATGAAATAAGGACAATAAAATGGCTCGAGGCAGATTAACAAGTATCACAAACGCTACAGGGACACTGAAATTAATCCAAATAAACCTATTAATTACACATAAATTCAGATCGCTTTGCTTACAGCTGCATAATACACGTCTATTTTGGGCTTATTCTACTTTAATTAAGTAGATTAGTATTTAAGAAATGAGCAGTAAATATTGATTTCTGTGCATATCTTTTAGTTTTACGTCACGCTTGTGTGGTGCTAAAGAAAATGGCGATAAACTGTTTTAACAAATCTCAAACAGGAACTCAAGATGATAAATATCAAACCCCTCCCTGACTACATGCCGGGTTGGCGTCCCATCTTTCAGTCTACATGGACACCTGCTGCTCAACATGGCGTGCTGTGCATATGAAACTCTTACCCCCTCTGCTGTCCTCCGTCCCGCCGCTGCCAGAGGACTCACTGGGTGAAGAGGACATCATGGGGATCTTCAACAGGTGATCCTCCATCATTTCTTTATTTTAAAAATATCTCCTGGAGTGATTGAGGTTAACGGAGAAACTTTGTTGCAAAACTTTTTAGTCCTTTTCTATGAAGTTTGTAAATTGTCAACGTGCAACGTCCAGGATGGAGATTCCTCTTGGATCCGTTGGAGCCAAAAAGCGTTTAAAATATGTAGCTGTCGGGCCTCCACGGGGCAGACGGGACGTCGAGCCTCTACTGTGCTGCAGCCTCTGATGCGGAGATGCAGATGGGTCGGGGTCCTGCCATGAGCTCAAAGCTTCACACTTGTTGCACGTCAGCAGGCTGCGGTGTGTGTCCTCCCTCTGGGCTCTGTCACTGTCTGTCTGTGGGTGCATCCTCGGTGGCAGCTCCTCAAAAGGGAGCCCCTGTTGGGGGGGTGGGGGGAGAGAGGGGGGATTAGCCCCACGCGCTGTGTAAGCAGCACGCTTATTTGCCCATCCTCTTAATCTTTACTGTTCATCTACTGGATCAATCAGTCACATTGCCAGAACACTGGTGCTGCTCAAGGCTTCGGATCTTCACCGAACTAAAAACACACACACACACGCACGGCGTTGACTCCGGAAACTCTCCGTTGGTGGAAGAGGGTTGTAACTTTAGACCAGTTCCCATGCAGCTCCAGTCTCCTCGTGTCTCCTCTGTCCACGAGGGCATCCATCAGTCAGCGCTCCTCTTCGGTATCTGCATTTAAAGGGACGATTACATGAGGCGCACATTATTATATTTACCAGCCTCTTCAATTTGTATTTCCCCTCCTTTTTTTTTTGTCTCTAAATTCCAGCTCCATTTCCCCCCTGCTGTATATTTGATCTGTGTGATTGCCTCCCATTCATAATGACCCCCAGTGTTTGTTGAGGAGCTGCCTATTAACTCCCATTTCACTCTGTTTTTTTGGACAATCTACACATCATCCGCTTCCCTCTGGCTGCCAAAAAGGTCACAGAGGGAATAATAGGGGTTTTGAATGGCTCCTGTTTTAGGTGACACTAATTTCAGCTCATTCACGAGGGTCTCCTATTTATTATTAAAAGCCAGAATCATCATAAATGTGTGGCATTTACATACAGGAGGCAGCTGCAGAGAGACTGGAGGCCCAGAGCTGCCAAGAACCAGAGTATGAAACATGCAGCCTTGTGATTATGTCTAAATGAAATTGACTTGTTTGCTACAACGCCAGACAATTTGGGGCCCAGAATAAAAAAGCACTGTACAATATTGCTGTGATTAAGACAAGAATGGCTTAAAAAAAAAGATAAATAAGCCATTAAAAATACTCGAAACAGGAGAGGAGTCATGGAGGACCTGCAGGTGTCAAACAACAACAAGGCTTCTGTCGTTAACGGCAGTGCGATCGGCCTCAAACTCAACTTTTGTGCTCGTCTTCACCGTTTTGTTTTGTCCGCACAGTTGAGCGATTCAAGTGAATGATGTTAATCTGAAGGGGACGCGAGCCTCGCCGGCTTTCCGCGCGATGGCATCTGTACTGTTGTTGTTTGTTTCTCTGTACGCTGTTTGTTCTGTGCTTGTTGATAACTGCCCCGTGACATCATGAAGCTGCATCCATTGAGTTTTCTCACAGAGGAACAAGCTCATCCAGCCGTCACACAGAAACAATAAAGGCACAGTGAGTAGATTCAAAGTTGGCTCCTCCCTGGATCAACGAGGGCTTACGGCGCTCGCCAGCAGCTGAAATGCACCCTCGTTTTAGGACAAGCTTTCTCTCCTTTTACTTAAGTATAATATCGGAGTACTTCTACTACCTCTGGTTATACATGAATTAAAAAGTCCATCACTTTTCACCGGTAGAAGCATGGATGGATTACTACACGGGCCTGCCGGGCACAGGCCCAGGGGCCCTTAAGGTCAGGGGCCCTGACTCATAAAATATTGCTGAAAAAAAAACCACAAAATTATCACACAGAGGTGCTAAATTACCTTAGGTATACATAGAAACTATCAAAAATTGCCACATAGAGACAAAAAATGGCAATCCGACTGTTAAGATGTTACGTAACGCCCTTTCAAAATACGATTTCCGGGTCCAAGCCTCGTATTTCTCCAATGCTGCAGTGCCGTGTTCCCTGTTGTTTGAACAGGTTTGAGTTTTTAAAAAACGTAATTGTCATTTTACCTCTTTCTTATGGATGAAAAAGATGTCTAACTGACAAAAGAGGTGATCGTAATTCAAATGTTCGGCCGTTGTTGTCTGTTTTGTTTTTAACGGAGCAGTTGGAGCCGGAAATCGTATTTTGAAAGGGTGTTACGTCAGACTGAACAGACGGATAGGGATGCAAAACGACCACAAAGAGACAAAAAACAACGACAAAGACACGCAATATGATTAAGCATAGTTGTAAAATGACCACACAGAGAAACAAAACAAAGATATAGAAACGTAAAACGACTAAAAATAGATGCACAACCACCACAAAAAGATACAAAATTACAAAAAATTGAGGTAAAAGAGAAAGACCAAAAGAGAAACAAGATGCCCACACAGAAAACTGTCTAAAGTGAGTGCACGATGAGCGCAAAGAGACCCAAAATGACTAAAAAAAAGAGTAAAAGTCGACTTTTTGAGTTTGGGTGTCTTGTTCCTACGTAGACAGAGTGGGGGGCCTTTTGAATGTCTGTGCCCAGGGGCCCGTTGGCTCTGAATACGTCCATGGGCACAAGAACTAACAATGACTAAGGGCGCACTCACACTGTCCTTCCGCACCGGGCCAAAACAGGTTTTTCGGCTAAAGCCTAGTGCGTATGACCAGTGTGAGTGCAACCGCTCCGCGCATAGCTGCGGCCAGCTGGCCGTCCACGGCCCGTCTGAGAGAGGTGGGCTTTTGTAGAGCGCGTTTGAACATGTACGAGCATGAGCGTGTGCATGTGTACGAGCACGAGCACGAGGCCTACGGCGGTTCTGATGTCATTTATGTGCGCCTGTTCGGACATAGAAAATAGAAGGAGGGACCATGCAGGGACATTTAACAACAACAACAATGGCGGTGAAAGGTTCACGTTGGTGTGATGCAGAGGTGGAGTGTTTACTGCAGATTTGGTCGATGAAAAGATTCAAAAACAGTCGACAAGACGCACAAAAACTCCGAGGTCTATGGAAAGATTTGTAAACAAAGCGACGCATTGCGATGACGTGTGACGTGTTACCACGTGATGACGTATAGGCAGCAAGAAGCATTGGCCGAGGCCCAGGTAGTGTCAGTACAAACGGGCTGGCAAGCAGGGGAGAGGGAGGGGGGGACAAGTACCCTAAAGCCCGGGGCGCGGTGCGGAAGGACAGTGTGAGTGGCCCCTGAGAAAAGAGCCTGATTCATATAAAATGTAACTTTTAAAACGAGTGTAAATGAAATGAATGAGGTATAGAGATTTATTTTCTATTTGGCTGTTTAAAGTTTATTTTACGGGCGTGCAGAGGGGGGATTAGAACTCACGACCTCAGAGTTTCTTAAATCTTGCTAAAACCTGACTGTGAGCAACATAGAGTATCACAGAGTCATGCATTTGTTATGTACAATTTACGATAAATCTGCGAATTGGGAGAAAAAGTATCAAAACAACTGTCGTCAGCAAAGAAACCGTTTCATCGCTGCTGAACTCTAAGCAGAAAATTTGCTCTGAGGGCAAAATTAACGCCGATGTCAGCGACTTCCAGCTCCACAATAACACAGCCCCCGACCATAATTGGCAAAAACAAAGTGGAAAGCAGTTAAGTAGATTAGAGTTTGACCACATTTTGTCTGCCTGGGCACCGGCCGACGAGAGGGGGGAGACGACACAGAATTAGCTCAAAAGATTAAAAGAGCAGTGAAGAAGACACACTTCTTGGGGGCATCTTTCGCCATATGGTGGCTACTCTCTTCATCCTTGGCCCCGACACACTGTTGACCTTTGCGAGGTTTACCAGTTAATTAGTCTCCTGTGATCAGTGTTTCTGCAGGATTTCTGCGTGGATTCACCCGATTACACACTGATTACGGATGTGGACGTGGAGTCGTTCAAGTGTATGAAGATTAAAGTGTTTTTCATACCGGCATTAAAAAAGGGCCTGTTTGGCACATTACGGTTGGCACTAAGGGCGCACTCACACTGTCCTTCCGCACCGCGCCCCAGGATTTAGGGTACTTGTCCCCCCCTCCCTCTCCCCCCCGCGCCCCAGGCCCGTTTGTACTCACACTACCTGGGCCTCGGCGAATGCTTCTTGCTGCCTATACGTCATCACGCCGTAACACGCCACACGCATTGATTGACGTCCTCGCGATGCGTCGCATTGTTTCCAAATCTTTCCATAGACCTCAGAGTTTTTGTGCGTCTTGTCGACTGTTTTTGAATCTTTTCATCGACCAAATCTGCAGTAAACACTCCACCTCCGCATCACACCAACGCGAACCATTCGCCACCATTGTTGTTGTTGTTAAATGTCCGCGCATGGTCCGGCAAACTGGCCGCATCTAGGCGCGGTGCGGTTGCACTCACACTGGTCAAACGAACTAGGCTTTACCCGTAAAACCTGTTTTGGCCCGGTGCGGAAGGACAGTGTGCGTGTGCCCTTACTGTGTCCTGTCTTTGTTAAACTTTGCTGCGAAGTTCCAGAAAGTTTTCATTCATTCAGACCCTCTGAGCTAACCTGTAAGCCTGTTGACGAATCCGGCGAAGTACTAGAAGTGAACAAGCCGTCGTTACTGCGGTGGTGCAGCCTGGAGGGAGAGGCCACCACAGTAATGACGGTAATGACGGTAATGACGGTGATGAATGGGAGCTGTCACTAAAAGCACCTTAAAAGAACCTTTTCTACTTTTACCTGTACTTTTAATGCAGCATTACTTTTGACAGCGATGTCCAGGAAGTCCTTACTAGATGATCCTGAACCACCTCAACTGGCTCCTTTCAACGCAAAGGAGCAGCGGCTCTACTCTGAGTTCCTCACGGATGCTGAACTTCTCCCCCTCTCTCTAAGGGAGACTCCAGCCCCCCTCCTGAGGAAACACATTTCGGCCGCTTGTACCCGCGTTGTTGTAAACTGAATCTAATAAACACAAAAAAGGAAATAAAACCGAAACAAAAACAGGCTGCGGTGCTGCCATTTGATCTATATGTGATACGTTGAGAATCCTCTTCTCATCGAGAGTTATGAAGCCTCAGAAAAAGCGTTTACACCAGAACCAACTGACCGACTAATGCCAGACTCATCTCTTCTTCATGTATTATGCAGCTTTAATTTACCTATAATGTGCTGGTGGTGCCTTTTTAATATCTTATGAGCAAAAGGACGTCATGAGTGAAAGCATTATTGCTTTATTATTTATTGAAATCACGTGTATTATCCACTCAAACAATGTGAGATATGCAAACAGTGTCAATCATCAATCATTAATTGTTGTCCCATGTCACTCACGTCGTTGTGTATTCCATCTCTTTTAATGATTAGCTCTTTGTCATGGTATGTGTCATTATTGTGCATTTTACTGTTGTTTTTGCTGCTGACTGTGCTGCAAATTGCCCCCTGGGGACAATAAAGATCTCTTGACTTGACTTGAGTAAACTGAATATCTTTCAGTTTTGGACAAAACACGACATTTGCGGACGTCATCTTGGGCTTTTGGAAACACTGATCCACATTTTTCACCATTTCCTGAACCGAACAACTAATTGATTCAATCAAGGAAATGGACAAACAGTGTCAGATTATTGAGTGCAGTTATAATTAAAAAGATATAAAATAATAAGGAGGATGGGGGAGAAGTTCAGCATCCGTGAGGAACTCGGAGTAGAGCCGCTGCTCCTTTGTGTTGAAAGGAGCCAGTTGAGGTGGTTCAGGATCATCTGGTAAGGATGAACCCTGGGCGCCTCCCTAGGGAGGTGTTCCAGGCACGTCCAGCTGGGAGGAGGCCTCGGGGAAGACCCAGGACCAGGTGGAGAGCTTAGATCTCCACACTGGCCTGGGAACGCCTCGGGATCCCCCAGTTAGAGCTGGTTAATGTGGCCCGGGAAAGGGAAGTTTGGGGTCCCCTGCTAAAGCTGCTGCCCCCGCGACCCGACCCCGGATAAGCGGATGAAGATGAGATGAGATGAGATGAAGGAGGATGGGGAGGTCAAAACATTTTGGTATTTTAGTCATTCACAAAATAATAAAACATTTTCCTGCAGCCTAAAGTCGCAAACAGTCATCGAGGCAATCTCTCTCTGTCCGTCCTTTGATTCTCAACAACCAGTCAACTTCATACTCTGCGGGTGTTTTTCTAAAGACCCGAGGAAGTTTAATAAGTCGAGTGTGAAGCTGTTTTAACATCTTGCTGACTCACTCACTAACAAGAGGAGATTGTCCTGGGTATATTCTCTTCAAGAAAGTAGAATAAAAGACGTAAAGAGCGCAACGGATAATCTGATGACACGGTAGATGTGTGAAAACAATGCGACCTGTGTCGTATAAACGTGACGCCTGCTGTAAGAGCGTCTGATCAGATCTGCTCTCTATGTTTAGACGCTGACTCCGCCACTGAGACGACCGGCTGCAGCCTGCCGGGTCGGGCCGGGCCGGGCCAACGGCAGCATTATGACGCTTTACATAGTGATAATAAAAATAAGCCGCGGTACAATGTGACACCATCAAGACTTGCTTACACGAGCAGGCCATAGATTATGCCAAGACAAATAGATTAGCATGGGAGCAGCCTTATACTAGGGTTCAAAGAGTGATTAGAGGAGCCGTGTTACGTAACGGCGTTAATGCTTTTCTTCATACGAGGCTTTTGAAAACACGCGGCCGTCTGATGAAGCTGCAGCCTTTTTATGTTTGTTTCAAGTTGGAATTCTGACAAAAGTCTTCCTCGAGGGCCTGAGCTGAACATGTCGGCCATGTTTGTTTGTGTGGAATCCTCTTTTATCACAACTGATGTTCTCACCTGATTACATCAACGGCTTCAAATTCAGTAACCTTGCACGCACGCACGCACACACGCACGCACGCACACACGCACGCACGCACGCACGCACACACACTGGCTCCATCTAATAGCAATTAAAGTGCATGTTTAAATCTGGTTGTTGTGTCATTATATTGACAGTGATACCAGGAACAGTGGAGTTATCTGCCAAACAGGCTGGTAGTACACACACACACACACACACACACACACACACACACACACACACACACACACACACACACACACACACACACACACACACACACACACACACACACACACACACACACACACACACACACACACACACACACACACACAGACACAGACACAGACACAGACACACACACGCACACTGGGAGAGTGTTACCATGGATCATGAAGGAAACTCAAGGAGGAGGGAGGTGAGAGATGAGGAGGTGGGGGGCTGTTAAATCTGATCTGGCCAGTGCTGACGACGGCACATCAGGCCTCTGCATCAGTGTGTGTGTGTGTGTGTGTGTGTGTGTGTGTGTGTGTGTGTGTGTGTGTGTGTGTGTGTGTTATATAACAGTGTGATCTGATTGCGGCTGCTGAGCCTCTTACCTGTGCGTCAGGTGTTTCAGGTGGTCTTCATCTTCAACATCGTCATCTCTGTTGAACTCACTGCGCTCTGTCGAGAAAAAAAGAAAGAGTGTCTCTGTTCGATGTGTTTGTTTTTCAAAAATCACGATTATTTCAGTCACGATCATTTAACACTGACTTTGGAAATATCTTGCATTCATGTATTGCACTTTAACTGTGAGTTTTCTTGAACTATGAATAAATATTAATATAATTCCACTGAAAAACAAACAAAAAATTAATGTTATTAAAACAATTACATGTATATTACATTCATATATACATAAATACTATAAGAAATAATAAATAAAAATATATTACACCAGAATAAATCAGATCAGACAAGTAATAATAAAAATAAATTGCATTTATATGACGCTTTTCAAGAAACTCACTTCATAAAACAGAACAAAAAACAAACAGACATTCAAAGATGTTGCAGTCTACTGCCACGACCTACTGAAAACTCCTGAACATCATCATAAATAATATTTAATATATTTCAATCAGCTGAATAAATAAACTAAACAGACATTTTTAAATTGTGGCCCTCATGAGAACTTTTCCCCCCATTTAAATTGGCTATTTGTTCCCGTGATCCAAGAACCTCACCGCCGTAACAGCGACCCTTTGACCTTCCCTTTAGCACCAGCAACATCCCAAACTTCCACTTGTTTACAGAAATTATATAAAAATAGACTGCTCATCATCTTCAACCTCTTATCTGGGGTCGGATCGCGGGGGCAGCAGCTTTAGCAGGGGACCCCAAACTTCCCTTTCCCGGGCCACATTAACCAGCTCTAACTGGGGGATCCTGAGGCGTTCCCAGGCCAGTGTGGAGATATAATCTCTCCACCAGGTCCGGGGTCTTCCCCGAGGCCTCCTCCCAGCTGGACGTGCCTGGAACACCTCCCTAGGGAGGCGCCCAGGGTTCATCCTTACCAGATGATCCTGAACCACCTCAACTGGCTCCTTTCAACGCTAAGGAGCAGCGGCTCTACTCCGAGTTCCTCACAGATGCTGAACTTCTCCCCCTCTCTCTAAGGGAGACTCCAGCCCCCCTCCTGAGGAAACACATTTCAGCCACTTGTACCCGCGACCTCGTTCTCTGGGTCATGACCCAGCTTTCATGACCACAGGTGAGGATAGGAACCAAGATTGAACGGTAGATCCAGAGCTTTGACTGCAGCACCGCCCCCGCTGCTCCGATTCTCCGGCCAAACTCACGCTCCATCGTCCCCTCACTCGTGAACATGAGGTACTTGACCTCCTTTACTTTGGGTAAGGACTCATATATTTAATTGCTCAGGGTCCTGTTGTGTTTTCTAATGTATCTTTAGACCTGTTTGGCACGTTTAATCAGTCTTTAACACCAAAGAGCTTCAACTCCACATACTGAAACTTAAATATCCATCATCCTCGCCCCCCTTTGGATCATTCAGCGCCCCTTTGGATCATTCAGCGCCCCTTCCCAGATGTACTGGAGGCCCGTGCAGTCTGCTTGCACCGTGGCCTGCTGGCGGGAGCGTGGCCGGCCGTGTGTCCAGCTCTCTCTGTCCTGACCTAGATCTCTGACAGTAAACAGCTGCTTCCTAAAGCGACGTTGTGCTGCCATCAGCAGAACGGCCCGGAGAGATAAATGTCAGATTGGGCCTCTGCTGAGCCTCTTGATGCAGCTCAGGGCCCCGCGGTTTGTTTAGGAGATCCACAGACACTTAGCAGCCAACTGCTGCGGGCATTGTTTTGTTTTAATTAACACGTACAATAGGAAAAACATCACGCTGCCTAAAGAGGGGACCCCGTGTCCGCTTCAGTGAGCATTAAATGTACAGAATGAGACTGACAGCAGAAGGTAAGTTCAATCACGCCCCTCATTAAGCAAAATTAAAGATGGTTTATTTATCTGTTATGCAAAATCAAAATCAAACAAGGCATAAGGAGAAACTCACTCACTTCTTCAGGCTGCACCTTGACCCATGAACATAAACTACATTTTTATAAATTATGAATGAATAAAATTCTTTCTAAAACACAGCTAAACCAGAGTACTCGCATGATTCTTGCACTTTTTGTGTATTATCCTAATGCACTTATTGACTTTTTGGATAAAAGCATCATCATGGTGACTTGGCTGGGAACCGGAGGGTCGCTGGTTCAAATCCCTGTGTGGACCATGAATGGAGCATGGACTGGTGGCTGGAGAGGTGCCAGTTCATCTCTTGGGCACTGCAGAGGTGCTGTTTAGCAAGGCACCGAACCCCCAACTGCTCAGGGCACCGGTCACTGGCAGCCCCCTCGCTCTAACATCTCTCCATTAATTGCATGTACATAGATCCTGTCTGTGCGTGTGTGTGTGTGTGTGTGTGTAAAATGAAAAAATAGAGTGAAAATTGAATTTCCCCATTGCGGGACAGATAAAGGAATTCTTCTTCTTCTTCTAAATGATTGTGATGTGACGTAATTTCCTGTTTTCCATACAAAGTAGTCGTGATCTAATCATCCAGAGTTAATTGTAGTTTTTAATCGCAGTACTTTCCTTTAATATGGAGGTATGTATCCAACAAGTCTTCCAAATTAAATGACTAAATACAACATTTGTACCAGAAGTAAGTGTGTAAGTGTAAGTGTTTACTGAAAACTTGTACTTCTTGTACTACCTTACCGAAGCCCTAAAGGGTCATGCTTACATACATTTGATTTCCTACGCGTTCCTGTGATAACGAGATGATTCATTCGAGCTCCTGAGAAAACAAAACGATAGTCTAGTCTATTAAATCATAGCAGGAAACATCATCAGCGTAGCAATGTCAGAGGAGCAGGAGAATATCGATCACCATCACATGTCTCTTCAATAAAGGCCTCACATGCTGAAACAGCTTTACACCGACTATTACAGATAATGTTCATATTAGTGTGCGTCCATCTAAGAAGACGGTTAGCACGGCTTCACCGGAGGCACAATCTAAATCTTTCCCCGTGCTTTAGGGTACATGCCCCCCCTCTCTCTACCCCGCAAGCCAGGCCCGTTTGTACTCACACTGCCTGGGCTTCGGCGAATGCTTCTTGCTGCCAATACGTCATCACGCCGTAACACGTCACACGCATTGATGACGTCACCGTGATGCGTCTCTTTGCTTCCAAATCTTTCCGTAGACCTCTGAGTTTTTGTGCGTCTTGTCGACTGTTTTTGAATCTTTTCATCGACCAAATCTGCAGTAAACACTCCACCTCCGCATCACACCAACGTGAACCTTTCACCGCCATTGTTTTAAATGTCCACGCATGGTCCCTCCTTCTTTTCTCTATGAAATGACGTCAGAACCGCCGTAGGCCTCGTGCTCGTACACATGCGCACGCTCGTGCTTGTACGTGTGCAAACCCTCTTTACAAAAGCCCACCTCTCCCAAACGGGCCGTGGCCAGCAAGCTTGCCGCAACTAGACGCTGTACGGTCGCACTCACACTGGTCAAACGAACTAGACTTTAGCTGTGAAACCTGTTTGGCCACGGTACGGATGGACAGTGTGAGTGCGACCTAAGTGAGCCTGATATTCTCATTAACTACATAGTTGACCAGCTACGGGGCGTGACATGTCAGGTGTGACGGAAACCTCAGGCCTGTCAGGTTTCATTCAATACCTCTCAAATTAATTATAGGAAAATATCTCGTTACTACGAAAACATGGAAGAAATAACTAGAATCAGAGCTTAAATAAAAAGATGTTGGTGATGTTTCATCTTCATCTCATCTTCATCCGCTTATCCGGGGTCGGGTCACGGGGGCAGCAGCTTTAGCAGGGGACCCCAAACTTCCCTTTCCCGGGCCACATTAACCAGCTCTAACTGGGGGATCCTGAGGCGTTCCCAGGCCAGTGTGGAGATCTAATCTCTCCACCTGGTCCTGGGTCTTCCCCGAGGCCTCCTCCCAGCTGGACGTGCCTGGAACACCTCCCTAGGGAGGCGCCCAGGGTTCATCCTTACTAGATGATCCTGAACCACCTCAACTGGCTCCTTTCAACGCAAAGGAGCAGCGGCTCTACTCCGAGTTCCTCACAGATGCTGAACTTCTCTCCCTCTCTCTAAGGGAGACTCCAGCCCCCCTCCTGAGAAAACACATTTCAGCCGCTTGTACCCGCGACCTCGCTCTTTGGGTCATGACCCAGCTTTCATGACCATAGGTGAGGGTAGGAACCAAGATTGACCGGTAGATCCAGAGCTTTGTCTTCCTCAGCTCTCTTTTGGTCTCAACGGTGCGGTAGAGCGACTGCAGCTCCGCCCCCGCTGCTCCGATTCTCCGGCCAAACTCACGCTCCATCGTCCCCTCACTCGTGAACATGATCCCGAGGTACTTGAACTCCTTCACTTGGGGTAAGGACTCATTCCCTACCTGGAGTAATGTTGTAGTAGTGTAGTGTTGGTGATGTTTGTTTCATATAAAACTACTTGAATCATCGGTACCATCCGTATCATGCAAACTAGGGTCCCTTGATCTCGGACCTGAAGATATCCGGATGATAATAGTTTCTATGGATACCCACGAGTCGCCCCTTTAACAGACGTGTGCACTTAACGATAATCCAGACACTTTGGGGCAAAAAAGTTTGTCACAGGCAGCACAAAAGTGTTATTTTGGCCTATTCTAAAATGGTGTTTCTGAATATTTCTGCATACTGGGGTCCAAAATCTGTCTTTGAATTGCATAAATTGGGGGATTTTGTGTATATACATACAGTGCATCCATAAAGTATCACAGCGTTTCACTTTTTCACATTTTATTACGTTACAGCCTTATTCCAAATTGTATTAAATTAATCTCTGTCCTCAAAATTCTGCACATAATGCCCCATTATGACCACGTGAAAAAAGCTTTCTTGAGTTTTGAAAATGTATTAAAATTAAAAAACAAAGAAATCATATTTACATAAGTATTCGTACCTCAAGACAGTTTTGTCTCTGAGGTCTACAGACAATTCCTTTGACTTCCTGCTTGGTGTTTGCGCTCTGACATGCAGTCAACTGTGGGACCTTACATAGACAGGTGTGTGCCTTTCCAAATCATGTCCAATCAGCCGGATTGACCACAGGTGGACTCTGCTCAAGGGTGATCAGTGGAACACAGGAAGCACCTGAGCTCCATTTTGAGCTTCATGGTAAACGCTGTGAATACTTACGTAAATGTGATTTCTTTGTTTTTTAATTTTAATACATTTTCAAAACTGTCAAGAAAACTTTTTCCACGTGGTCATAATGGGGCATTAAGTGCAGAATTTTGAGGACTGGGATTAATTTAATACAATTTGGAATAAAGCTGTAACGTAATAACGCTGTGAATACTTTCCGGATGCTCTGTATATATATATATATATATATATATATATGTGTTACTTTATTGTGCGTTGAGGACTTCTTTTTGCTTAGCACTCAGCAAAGCGTTTTCTGCTTTATTTTATTTTTATTTTTTTTATATAAGAAATCTGTTGGGCTAGGAAGCTCATTTCTATTTTTGTTGTAAGTTATAAAGAAGGATCAGGGGTGGGAGTTTATAAGTTTAACTTCTTCTCACTCCTTTTTGAATATTTTATTTCATGATGAATGCGATTACTGTTGTAGATATGTATGTGCATTTATGTGTATGTACACATGTGTGTATTATTTTTTTGGAGAAATATTCGGAATAAATGCAACAAACAAACAAACAAACAAACACATATATATATATATATATATAGAGAGAGAGAGAGAGAGAGAGAGAGAGAGAGAGATATGTTGAGTGTGTAAAAAGAAATAAAGACCACCTGCAAACCAGAAAATGTCAGAGTTTTGTCAAACCACTTCATTGAAAACTGACCCTTATAATTCATCATATGCACAATAACAAATATATAAAATATGACTCACACAATAGGAAACAGCCCTCATCTGTGCATCTCAAGATCTCTGTCTTCTAAGTCAGTGTGATGTATTCAGGACCATACTTTTGTTTATTATGCAAATAAGTTCATAATTTTATCTTAATGTGTTCTCTACTAATAGTTTGTGGGTTTATCATGAGGCCAGTTTATGATTAAGACAACGCGTGTATTCAAGCCCACAGTCCAGTTCAGCAGTGAAGCGACTAAAGAAGATTTAAATAATCCTTTTGAATGTCAACTGTTGTCAAAGAGTAGGATTAAAAATTCCAGGTAGTGTTTTACCAGGTATTACAGCACCAGGTTATCTAATTTACTTCTTTAAAAAGGTGTTATTTAATCCATAACAGTTAAGAAATTATAGATGATTTACTCAATTAGAAAGTTGATTGACATCAATAATGCTAACATTCATTTATTCATTCATCTTCAACCTCTTGTCCCTGTCGGGGTCGCGGGGGGCCGGAGTCGAACCCAGCTGACATCGGGCGTGAGGCGGGGTCCACCCTGGACAGGACGCCAGTCTATCACAGGACACATAGAGACGAACAGAGACAGACAACCATTCACACCTACGGGTGATTTAGAGTCATCAATGAACCGAACACCTGCACGTCTTTGGACTGTGGGAGGAAAACGGAGAACCCGAAGAAAACCCACGCAGACACGGGGAGAACATGCAAACTCCACACAGAAGGGCCCCAGCCGGGATTCGAAACCAGGAACCCTCTCGCTGTGAGGCGACAGTGCTAACCACCACAGCACCGTGTCACCCGTATAATGCTAACAATAATATTTAAAAGCGCCTTTTTGTTTTCATCCTGTGCCAGACTATCGTAAATCAAGTGGTTTACTACAGATAATTAGTTGTATATTTACTTCATAATGATTAAATTAATTACTTTTGTTGTTTCCCAAAGCTCAGAGGAGGCAGACAACTGCTCGTCTATAACTATCTAAATTTAATTTTTGCTCTTGTTGAGTAAAAAACAAACTAATTAGACTCGCAGGTAGTTCTCAGTCAAAGGCCTAATTTACCTCGACCACAGCTGCTGCGGCTGCTGCCACTGCTGCTGCTGCTGCCACTGCTGCTGCTGCTGCTACTGCTGCTGCTGCTGCTGCTGCTGCTGCTGCGGCTAATGCGGCTGCTGCTGCTGCTGCTGCTGTTGCTACTGCTGCTGCTGCTGCTGTTGCTGCTGCGGCTGCTGCTACTGCTGCTGCTGCTGCTGCTGCTGCGGCTAATGCGGCTGCTGCTGCTGCTGCTGCTGTTGCTACTGCTGCTGCTGCTGCTGCTGCTGCTGCTGCTGCTACTGCTGCTGCTGCTGCTGTTGCTGCTGCGGCTGCTGCTACTGCTGCTGCTGCTGCTGCTGCTGCTGCTGCGGCGGCGGCGGCGGCTGCTGCTGTTGCTGCTGCGGCGGCTGCTGCTGCTGCTGCTGCTACTGCTGCTGCTGCTGCTGCTGCTGCTGCTGCGGCGGCTGGTGCTGCTGCTGCGGCTGCTACTGCTGCTGCTACTGCTGCTGCTGCTGCTGCTGCTGCTGCTGCTGCTGCTGCTGCTGCTGCTGCCGCCACTGCTGCTGCCACTGCTGCTGCTGCCACTGCTGCTGCTGCTGCTGCTGCTGCTGCGGCTGCTGCTGCCACTGCTGCTGCTGCTGCTGCCACTGCCGCTGCTGCCACTGCTGCTGCTGCCGCTGCTGCCGCTGCTGCGGCGGCTGCTGCTACTGCTGCTGCTGCTGCTACAGCGGCTGCTGCAGCTGCTGCTGCTGCTGCTGCGGCGGCTGCTGCTGCGGATTAGTTCAGATGACTTTAGATTAGATTAGGGCCCCTGTGGAAACGCAGAGGAAGCAAGAAGATTAGAGCAAATGAGCTAACTGAAGTGGCCATTGTTTCTGTTTCAGTGCTTTGTTTTAACAGATGGAGGGATGAAGTGGTACTTTCTATAAATCGTCATTCGGTAACTTTATAATTAAAGCGTCACACGTGAGAGTTCCCTCCTGTTTCATCGTCTGGTGGTCTATCAGGGAAGGAAATCTGGACTATTGATCGGTTGATTTTCGTGTTTGTTGTGTGGAGACAGGAGAAATTGGTTCATACAGGATCTCTGCAGTTATACAATAAAACAAGTGAGAGGAGGATTTGACGAAATTCCTATGAAAATACAATTTATTTCTTAATGTCTCTGTAGACTGAACATTTCTTTTGACAAAATAACCTATTTTAGGACTTCAATTAGCTTCTGGATACATGAAAAATCAATCAAATGATCTAAAAAAACAGTCTAATAAATTAATAATGACATTTTGTATGTTTGTTTTGCTTCATTTTCACTGGAAGGCCATGCTCAAAAATATAAATATTGTTTTTTACTTTTATTTTATTACTTATTACTAGAAAAAACATGTTTTTTTTTTACTCTTCTTTCTGGAATTTAGTTTATTTCCTAATTAAGACGAAAAAAATAACTGAAAAGCTTTTCTTTGTGAGGGTTGGGGAGTGTACAGTAACGGTGTTTACAATACACTCATTCATTAACAATAGCACCCGGCCTTAACGGGGCTCTAATACCCCCTCATCCCCTCACCCCTCAGCCCTCGCCCCCTCTGGCTCATCTCCTGACTGCTGACACAGCCCTTACTCACCAGTTTAAAGCAGCTCTTTGGCCGTGCGGCTCAGCGGGTTCGTTAAGATTTAGGATGGGGGGTGTTGTGTGTTGGTTTGGGAGTGCAAGGGGTCAGGCCAATGGGCAGCTGGGATTACCACCGACCCGCCATCTGCCACCTAAATAATAACCAGAGTGAGGAAATCAATTGCCTGAGTAGATATCATCATAGGTATGTAAGCTCATTTAGAAATTACACGCCAATTTGGAGACCTTTGTCAGTTTCGTGAGTCTCTGGTTATCAGTCTTATCCGATTTTACACTGGTTTCTGTACAGAACAAACATTTCTCTAACGCATAAAGTAGCTCAACAAACAAATTATTGACCGACTACGCGACCACGTCCTGTCCATTTAAAGTGTCATTCCGGTGCAAAGTCATCCTGTGGTCTTTCTTTGGCACTTACAATTCATCAAATCAGCCATCGAGACAGTTTTTTGTGTATGGACTATTAACAGAGAAATCCGGGAGAGTCGCTAACAGCCGGACGTGGCTAACACTGATTAGCTCGGGGCAGTACGGTGAGGCATTCAAAGGTCTTTTTTTAACCACTAATACTGCTGAAAATAACACAAACCTCTGCAGCAGCATGAGAAGAGTCCCTACACAGAAAACAAAGCAGCAACAACGTAGTTAGTGAAGCCAGAGTTTATCAAAAGAGTGTTTTAAAGACTTACCTACTGGCCCCTGTACCAGCTCCTCTCATAGTAAAGTCCATTCAAGTGGATTACCAAAGTCAATCCCAAAGGAAGGAGCCCATTGGTGCTTTGTTTTCTGTGTAGGGACTCTTCTCATGCTGCTGCAGAGGTTTGCTGTTATTTTCAGCAGCATTAGTGGTTAAAAAAGACCTTTGAATGCCTTCACTGTACTGCCCCGAGCTAATCAGTGTTAGCCACGTCCGGCTGTTAGGAACTCTACCGGATTTCTCCGTTAACAGTTACAGACAATGGGTTGATTTTGTGCCGAAATTAAACTTTAAGGCCGGTGCTTTTTAACCACTTTTAAAAGTTCTGCTCCTCTCTGAGAATGAACACTTTATTTTTCTATCCTGAGATTTCTCTGGGAACCTTTTTTATTTATTTTAGCCTTGTTCACTAAACTTAAACTTGACCTTGAACTGTACACTCATTATTTCTTTCTTATTTATCTTTGGGACAGTTGTTGGGAAAGTTATTTGAACTTGAACAACATGTAACAACTAGAGCTGTGTATCAACATCGACTGAAATAACCCAGTACTACGGTAAGTAGCAGTGAAACAGTCAAACTATACCTTCATTCAATCCTTTTTGTACCTAGTTCTTGAATTAAATGATCGAAACAATGGCTTAACTACACACGTGTGTAACTTTAAGGCTGCTGGTTTTAGATTTCCAGCCTTTATGTAAACACAGCTGCTCTCTGTGGAGGATTTTCTGCTTCCACTTTTGTGCAAAGTTGGACAAAACATGATAGCTCAGAAAACCTTCAGACTCTATTCACTTCAACCCACTTCACCTTGTGTGTTTATGTGTCATCATGGCAAAATGTGTTCTGTGCTGTAGGGGGAACTAACACAGAGGCAGTTTTGAGTTTATATGTCTGTTCTGTCTCCTCTGTGAGCAGATTTTGTCATTGTGATAGTGTCACAACTGCACAAGATCAACTCAGGGTGCACTCACACTGTCCATCCATACCGCGCCCGGACAGGTTCCATGGGTAAAGTCTAGTTTGTTTGACCAGTGTGAGTGCAACTGTATCACGCCTAGCTGCGGCCAGCTTGCCGGCCAAGGCCCGATTGGGAAAGGTGGGCTTTTGTAAAGCACGTTTGCACATGTACGAGCACGAGCGTGCACAGGTGTACGAGCACGAGGCCTACGGCAGCTCTGAAGTCATTTTATGTGCGCCTGTTCTGACATAGAAAAAAGAAGGAGGGACCATGCGCGGACATTTAAAACAATGGCGGTGAAAGGTTCACGTTGGTGTGATGCGGAGGTGGAGTGTTTACTGCAGATTTGGTCGGAGGAAAAGATTCAAAAACAGTCGACAAGACGCACAAAAACTCTGAGGTCTATGGAAAGATTTGCAAACAAAGCCACGCATCGAGATGACGTCAATAAATGCATGTGACGTGTTACGCATTCACCAGGGCCCAGGTAGTGTGAGTACAAACGGGCCTGGAGTCATCTGACTTCCGGAGCACTGGCGCTAAATGTGTAACATTGGCATTGATAATGTTACACTGGAGTCAGTTGAAAGCCCGGTACATAACATACAGATGTTCCAGGGTTCCAGAAACTAACAATGTTTCGGGGCGCCCAGTAGCCCCATACACAGAGGCTAAAAGTCCTCTGTATGGTTCTTATCAATCTCCAGCTCTACTATCAAATAAATCTATACCCCCAACTGCTAGGGGCGCCTGTCCATTGGCAGCCCCCTTGCTCTGACATCTCTCCATTAATTAAATGTATATAGGTCCTGGTTGTGCGTGTGTGTGTGTTTTCGGGCCTGTGTGTGTGTAACCTGTATAATAACAGAGTGAAAAAATTTAATTTCCCCTTGCGGGATTAATAAAGTAATAATTCTTCTTCTTCTTCTAAAGGTAGAAAATGCCTAAAAATTTGTCTTTGAAAAAGAGAAATTAGTAAAATATCAGCGTTTGTTTGTTACAAGGGCGTATAAGGGCAAAGTATGTAAAATAAAAAAGTTACGGACCCATGGGTGAGGGTTTAATATTTAGATAAAAAAGTCACAGATTTATGAAATTAAAAGTAGCAAATTTTGTTTTGCACCTCTGTTGAACTACATCACTTCAGTATCAACACAGACGCTGCTTTATGCCATGTAGGCTGCTCTGTCTGCAGCAAACTCAAAAATACTGCTCTCTGCGGATCAATGCCGTATGTTGACAGGCACGGGGCGGGGCCCTTTTAGATGGTGAGGCCCCCCCGCAGTGGACCGGGTTTGGGGGTGGTTATACTTTACCTCTGTGAGTACCGTACACTACACCGGTGCTAACACAAGTAATATGCAAAGACATGTGCAGCACCACCACAGCTCTCTGCTAAAATCAAACCCTGTAAAGAAAATACTGAAAATTTAGTGTTAAAATCTTGTCGCATCTCGTTCTCTTGGACCTGTTTCGTATCGTTTATCTTCTTGTCACGCCCCTTTTTCTGAAAGTATGGTATATTTTTTTTATATTGCACTGTATGTGCAATATCAGCGACAGCGATGTTGCTGTCCGTTTACCTTCTTTCTTGCATCTTCAAAAGAGCTCAAGAAAAATGTGACACTGAATCTGAAACATTCATTCATTCATCTTCAACCGCTTGTCCCTGTCGGGGTCGCGGGGGGTTGGAGCCGATCCCAGCTGACATGGGGCGTGAGGCGGGGTCCGTCCTGGACAGGACGCCAGTCTATCACAGGGCACATAGAGACAAACAGAGACAGACAACCATTCACACCTACGGGTAATTTAGAGTCATCAATGAACCGAACACCTGCACGTCTTTGGACTGTGGGAGGAAACCGGAGAACCCGGAGAAAACCCACGCAGACACGGGGAGAACATGCAAACTCCACACAGAAGGGCCCAAGCCAGGATTCGAACCTCTTGCTGTGAGGCGACAGTGCTAACCACCACTCCACCGTGCCACCCAGGAATTTGAAACAGCACATTGTAATTTCTGCATCTATTATTGATTTACCGTGTGTGCCCCTAAAGTTTACAGTTGGGGGCCACAGCGCTCCTAGTAAAAAAAAGTGAGTCTGGAGCCCTGCACTCACATTGGGCTTACTTCTTAAATAGTGAAAATCAACCTTTCCCCATTTTCGGTGGGTCCCCTGGTTGAGAACCAGTGGTGTAAGTCAGGGGTGTCAAACAGATCCAGTAAAGGGCCGTGTGGCTGCAGGTTTTCATTCCAACCAAGCAAGAACACACCTGACTCGACTTACTCAATCACCTGAACTGTCTTCACACAGTTGATTTGTTGGACCAGGTGTGTTTTTGATTGCTTGGAATGAAAACCTGCAGCCACAGCGGCCCTTTACTGGATCAGGTTGACACCCATGGTCTAAGTGCTGCTTTCAGCCCAAACCGCTGAGGGAAGAGTGGCAAAGACCACCCCCCCCCCCCAGCTGTTTATTCCTGTTTGAAAGTGTCTGTAATTTATTATATTAATTAATTATTATATTATATTATTTATTATAATTTAGTATTTCACCTGCTTTGTATATTGATCAATACAAACCAACATTTTTAAGCATCTCACCACAAACTGAAAGTAAAAGTTTCCCCGGGAACATCTTAAATCTGAGTTGTTAGATATTCATAAATGTCTGTTTTTTATATTCTTTGTGCAGTTTTATACTCTGAAGATACCTCATATGTCGGGGTTTACAGTTTAATGAAATTCAACACAATTCAACAGATGACAGTTCATATTCAACACCTCAAACTCTCCAGATGCTGCCGACAGATAATCCAGCTCCACCTAAACTTGGACGTAACTGATTGTATGAAAAACTCAGACTGGCCCAAATGTTGCGTCATCCGCGGTCGCCCCCTAAGCTGACCGATATGACCAATAATGGTCAGATTTATCTTTGAAGAACACAGATGCTGCTCCATATGAGTCATGCGAATAACATGCAGAGCTTACAGCCTGCTAATTCAAGCAGATGCCTCCCCTGGCACGCTCTTTTTTTCCCGCCTTTTCACTAATGCATCGTATTGTTGTCTAATCGGCTCAACCGTAATTAAAACGATATCCACATCCTCTCTTTTTCAACCACATTATCTTCAAATATACAAATCTCCAACTGTTTAAATCCTGAAGAAAACAATTAATTTCCATGGAGCAGCATGTATTATAAAGAAAGCTCCCCTATGCTTCCCTGGTATGCTAAGGCTAAGTTAAGCGGCTAACACGCAGCGGCTCCTCTGCGTATTAACTCAGATCGTATAGAAAACAAGTATGGAGGATCTCGTCTGATGCAGCGAGCGCCGGCTGCCCTCTGAGGTCAGCGCAGTGGTCATTTGTTGTTCTGTTGTCGAGTGTGATGCTGCAGAGAGGAGCGTCAGAGGAGGATTAGCGAGTGGTGGCACATGTCAGGGAGTGAGAGTACTCGGACTAGACCGGGGCGTCAGAGGGCTCAGAGCTGATGACACACGGGCCGAGCACGCTACACGGTGGCACGGGTACAGAGGAGAGGGCGGTTCGTCTGTGAAGATGAGCGGTTTGGTGGTTTCTCCACACGTGTGGCCTCACATGCAGACTGTGAGCTGTATACAGAGTAGAAGATACGTCAATCCAGACACATTTGGTATCAATTCATCTTAAAATACAGGCTGTTCTCATTCACCTGAGGGCCCCACAGATTACAGATGCTTTTAAAATGACCTTAAAACTTTCCTGTTCAACAAAGCATTTTAATAAATGTCTTTTAGGGCGCACTCCCACTGTCCTTCCGCACCGCGCCCCGGGCTTTAGGGTACTTGTCCCCCCCCTCCAGGCCCGTTTGTACTCACACTACCTGGCCCTCGCGCAAATACTTCTTGCTGTCCATACGTCATCACGCTGTAACACGTCACACACATTGATTGACGTCATGGCGATGCGTCGCTTTGTTTACAAATCTTTCCATAGACCTCAGAGTTTTTGTGCGTCTTGTCGACTGTTTTTGAATCTTTTCATCGACCAAATCTGCAGTAAACACTCGACCTCCGCATCACACCAACGTGAACCTTTCACTGCCATTGTTGTTGTTGTAAATGTCTGCGCATGGTCCCTCCTTCTATTTTCTATGTCCGAACAGGCGCACATAAATTACGTCAGAACCGTCGTAGGCCTCGTACTCGTGCTCGTACTCGTGCTCGTACATGTGCAAACGCGCTCTACAAAAGCTCTCTCAGATGTGCCGTGGACGGCCAGCTGGCCGCAGTTATGCGTGGAGCAGTTGCACTCACACTGGTCATACGTACTAGGCTTGACCCGAAAAACCTGTTTTGGCCCGGTGCAGAAGGACAGTGTAATGCACCTTTAGATGTTCTACTTTTAACTTATTACTTATTTTTCATTTGACCTTTTATTTGTATACCGTTTCTATTCTGCTCTGTAGCACTTTGAGAGTGTTGAATGTAAAGTGCAATACAAATAAAATGTATTAATGTATTATTACTGTTTTTTTACATATAAACAAGGACGGATTATGAAACAACGGGTCCCTGGGCACGGACCTGTAAGAGGCCCCGCACTTTGTTTACATATAACAACACGCCCAAACTCAGACTTTCTACTTTTGTGTCCATTTGTGGCTTCTTTGCGTCTCCTTGTAGTTGTTTTTTTTTATTCCTTTTTTCATCCGTTTTAGTTTTAGTCTATTTTTGTCTCTTTGTGCTGTTATTGCATCTATTTTTTGTCGTTTTGCGTGTCCTTGTAGTGTTTTGGGGTCATTTGTAGTTGATATGTTGGTTTATGTTTATGTTTTTGGCGTCTACTTTCAGTCATTTAACGTCTCTCTTGTGGTTGTTTTGTGTTGTTTCACTTTAGCAACATTTTGTGAGTCTGGGCCCCTGCCCCTTTACTGTGCCTCCAAAACGTGCACCAATTTTTGAGACAGTGGGGGCAAAAGTTGGCCCTGAAATAAATTTCCTACACTGTTGCACATCATTGATCATTTAAGCTCCCTCCAGCTGACTTCCATACTATGACAATGACCATGAAATACAGTCCAGCTAATTTCACCTGCATGCTCTCCTTTACCTGCATTAGTAATTGGACAAAAAAAGTGTTTTCTTCCTCCGTCTTGGATTTGTGCAGTCCTCCAGAGAGGTTTGCAGCCAGTCAGGCCGCTGCCATGTAATCAGGACGGGAACTCGAGCTGTCCCTCACCAGGCCGCTGAGGCCCCACTCATTATCTTATCTCCCATTGTAACCCGCTGTAATTCACCCTCTCATGATTGATGATGTCGCTGTCTGATTACACCAAGACAAAACCCCCCTAAGATCACCTTTCGCTCCCGGGGCCAACTCCACGAGCTCCACGAGGTCCGCCGGAGAGGACGACGATGGGGTGGGGGGGTCTGGTGGCCATGTTGAGCTGCTGTCACATGCACGTCAGGTTTGTTTTATTACTGTGCAGGAATCAATCGTAAATAATGCTTTATGGCAAATGAATGTAATTCAGTAAGTGTCTTTATGTTTATGCTATCCCGCTTTCTTGGGGAGGGATAATAGGGGGGCCTTTCTGCGTGGCTTTTCTCCGGGTTCTCCGGTTTCCTCCCACAGTCCAAAGACGTGCAGGTGTTCGGTTCACTGATGACTCTAAATCACCCGTAGGTGTGAATGGTTGTCTGTCTCTGTTCGTCTCTATGTGCCCTGTGATAGACTGGCGTCCTGTCCAGGATGGACCCCGCCTCACGCCCGATGTCAGCTGGGATCGGCTCCAGCCCCCCCGCGACCCCGACAGGGACAAGCGGTTGAAGATGAATGAATGTTTAGTTGATTTGGATCTTCACTTTCAAGATGCAGCGATGAGTTTTTGTGATAAGAAGCCTCGTGTGGTGCAGCACGAGCACAAATAAGAAAGCCGCGGTATAAAACATTTAGGCCTAGGGCTCCTCTGCTTCAGATCATGTCCCTGGCCTGCCTCGGACAAATCAGATAGGTAACCTGTGCTCTTTTTAAGTGAGACAGTGAGCCTCATCTCTCCGTGCGGCAGGTGGGGACAGATGCCTCATTATCCATGCCACAGGGGACAAAACAAGCCCAGGACTCGCTCAGCCCCCCCCCCTGCCAGCGCTCAGTTTCCAATGCACCAACACAGGGCAACGTTGGACCGACGCCGCGCCGCGCTCATCTCTGACCTCCGTGAGCGCAGGTCGCTCGCAGAGTCACATTAAACTTTCAGAGAACCCAAAGGTCCCCGTCAGGAGTGTTAACAGCAGCATTGTCCCGGCGTCCCCTGACTCAAAGGGCCAAGTGTAACAAGGCACCCCCTCCAGTGGTCAGGGCCGCCCCCCCTGGGTCCACAGATACAGTGACACCCTTCAAATCCATCTGCAGCTCCTTTGAGTCACTGCGAGTCAGACGGAGAGACAGAGGGAGAACATTCAGGAGCAAGCGGCTTATTTTTTTTTTTTACAAGCGGTGTTAAAAAGTCAGGCACGGACGACTGCACATCGAATGCGTTTGTGCAGAAAACATTTGACGACTCGGACAGAAATGAGTGAGTGCAGGTGTGAGATCAGGCTCAGAAGATGGGACTGAGGCTTAACACATTAAAGGTGCAGTCTGCCTAAACAGACTATCACAACCTGCACACTAACAGTTACTAAATAGATCCCTCCAATGTTAAAACCACTTCTTCAAATGAACACGATTAGGATTAACCAAAGCATGAACTCTTGTTTGCTTACTGTGAGTGAAATGCAGTTTTTGTATGTATGTATTTGCCAAATTTGAAAATTTCTAACTAATCATGAAAATATAATCATGTTCCCCAATCACGGACGGATTATGAGACAACAGGACCCTGGGCACAGACATGTAAGAGCCCCCCCCCCCCCCATTCTCTCTACGCAGGAACAAGACAACTAGTGGTTTTACATGTGTTTTTGATCATAAAGCATCGATTTTTTGTTATTTTTTCATCTATTTTTGTAATTTAATGTCCATTTGTTTTGGTTTTGCATCTACTTTTAGTCATTTTGCAACAGTTTTTTTGTAAATGGGCACCTAATTTTGAGTTGTTTTGAACCTACTTTTAGTCACTTTACACCCCTTTGTGTTGGTTTTGCACCTACTTTTAGTCACTTTACTCCCTTTTGTGTTGGTTTTGCATCTACTTTTAGTCACTTTACTCCCTTTTGTGTTGGTTTTGCATCTGGTTTTAGTCACTTTACTCCCGTTTGTGTTGGTTTTGCATCTACTTTTAGTCATTTTGCATCTGGTTTTAGAACTCACTAAGCCACCCAAACTCAAAAACTCTGCTTTTAGTCATTCTACATGCCTTCGTAGTTATTTTGTATATTTTTGTGGTGGTTTTATACCTGTTTTTAGTCATTTTGCACCTTTTTTTGGTTTTGCAATTATTTTGAGTTGTGTTTTAGGTTTCTTGTCATTTTGTGTCGTTTGTAGTCAGTATTTATAGGTCTTTGATCATATTGTGTCTATTTTCAGTCTTTTTTTATTGTCTTTGTAGTAATTTTGGGTCTATTTTTGCAACATTGTCAGGGCTGCTGGGCCTGTTCAGTAATCCATCCATGTTCCTGATAATGTCTCTGCCTTTATATCCTAAATTTGATAGTTAAATATTCAAGCTATACTACAATTTTGTTTTAAATACCTTAAAAAAAACAATATAATAAAAAATCTGTCTCAATGCTTTGCCTCAAAATGTCTCCTGTAAAGATCACAAATAAAACACTGAAAATAAACAAACACGGAGCCTTTATTTATTATATTTGTTATTTTAAAGATGTAATCTGAATCGACATCATCATTAAACAAACTGGCCAATAAATGACACCAGTGGCATCTGTTGAAGGTCCGTAATGACTCCACTGACCCCCTACTGTTAAAATAAGATCATATTTATCCCGGATTGCTGATCGTAATATTTGTTTTTAAAAATAAGTGTATTTTGTAGAAACAATGAAAACACCTGCTGCAGATTTTGTGACATCACTTCAACATGCTGCAGCTTAGCTACTGAGGTACAGTGCGTCATCGGTTTTTCTGCTCTGGTGATTTAACATTTGTAAATACATATTAGGGTTGTTGCCTGTGTCCTGCAGACAGTTGTATGCATCAATTAGGCAGCATTTTACTGTTGATGGAGGTCGTCATCGACTTTACAGTACATGTAGTTCCAATCTAGGGGTTGGGCCCTTCAAAAGGGTCACCCAGATACATCTGAGGGGATACGAGATGATTAATGAGAGAGGAAAGAAGAAAAACAAAGTTCTTCCATACACAATTATTTGCTTTTTGGATTTTTTTGTGAAAGGTAAAGATCATCTTTGAAGTTTAGAGGGGAAACATCTCTTTGGTGTAACTGCACTATAACTCAATCACACCTGAACTGCGACACAACTGGACACTTAACTTGTTTTTGTTAAGGGTCACAAGCCAAACTTAAGACCACCACACCAGCTGCAACGCCAGATTGGGCCAGGGCATAAAGTCATGGCCCCCTTCTCTGCTTCCCACTACTGGCACCCCTCGGACTACATCCATTTTCAAACGCGGCCTTCATTTTCATCACTGTATTCTGCACGGCTGTGACTCTATCGCAGTGACAAAATGTGTCTGCAGACCGTCAGACTTGAAAACATGTAAGCCTGCAGGAAAGAGAAAAACATTAAGATGCAAGTATGTGAGTAGAGGGTTGAACTGAGGATTACTGACATTTTTGCGTAGGGATGTCGTGAGAACAGACGCGTCGGTACCTGCAAAGAGCGGTTTGTTTGGCTGAACATACAGAAAGCAGAGCCCTACCCTGCCTAAAGGATATTTACACCTGGTGCTGCAAAATAAAAGCCCGACCCGAGACAGCAGTTTTGTGCCGGAGCATGATCAAAAACCTGAACTTCTACCGCTTTATTACCCAGAGGATGGTGGTCACACGCACAGCCCCTACATTATTCATGACATTACACAAGACTAAGAGGTCTGCATTTAGAAAATAAATGAATAATTAAAAAATACTGTGAAATTTGTACAAACCCAATTCGACTGAAGCCTGAAGAAATTTTGGGACTTCAGTAGATGAATGAATAACATGGCAGGTGCTTTTTGAAGGACTACACTGACATCGCTGAAATATTCTGATAATTTTCATTGTTTTCATGCACTTTGTGCCCATTTCAATCTGTTATATTATGTGTTTCTCAATAAACCCTATAAATAAACCCTCAAATCATTTAAACCTTTAACTGAATCTGAGCTGCAGCTCTTTGAGGAAAAGTGACTCAATGTAAAAGTGAAAACATCACTGCCTTTAGATGAATTAACATACAAAAATAAGATAAATGTCTGTAAAGATTTAATGAAAACAACGACAAATAAGAAAATACTTTCATTAAGAATTAAACATAGTTCTGATATGATTTGTTCAATTAGGAGCGATGTTGATTGGTCTAATATTCAGTCATTTTTGTTTATAATTAATAAAATCTCAAAAATAGCAGCTGGTTTTTAAAGTGTGACTCTCTATGAATGTTAATAATGAACCTTAGAAAATAAAAGCATCACTGGGGGAAAATGGAGGGTTTACTGCCATCTAGTGGTTTGCTAATAAATCTCCACCCCAGATCAAAGAGAGCAACAGAATCTGAATGATGAAGAAGTGGAGAAAGAAAATGACCTAATCTGATAAAGTAAACAACTGCGACAAAGTGATTTAAATACTGTATACGCATCTGTAATGATTGGTCCCAAAATCAAGGATATAAAGCTTTTAAAAAAGAAAAGGCTTTTTCATTCCTGGTGCCCGGACGTCGTCTTGAGGCGCCGCTGCAGCAGGTACACGAACACACCGCTATTCACAACAAACTGGATTAAGCCTATAGAGGAAATGCCGTAGTTCGTATACAGGAAGCCGCCGGCGGTCGGCCCGACGGTGCGAAGCAGAGATTGGACGGATGCACACAGTCCCACCATCGTGCCTGAGTACAAGAGCAAAGTGGGTTCAATAAATAACTTTGTGATCTGCATTTTGAACCTCATTTAATTGTCACTTTATGATATGAGATGTGGTTTTCGGGTTCGGTTCTGTTTTGTACGTATGAACCTTCGACCTCTCAGGGCAGCTGGCTGTTCTCAAGGTCAAAACTGAACATGGCAACGCCGCTTTTAGCTTCTGTGCTGCTCAGATATTTAACCAGAAGAGTAAAGACTGCAGACAATGCTGGTGATTTTAAGATTTAAGCTAAAGACCTCAACATACATCAAATTTATTTGTTAATTTGCTTGGTAACGTTTTATATTAAGGTCCTTGTAACAAGCGTTAGTTAATAGTCAATAAGGGCCTTTTAAGTCCTTATAAGATGCTTATTTACATTATGTGTTAGAGCTTTTGTCTTTTGGTAGAAAGCCATTTTACAAAAAGATGGCAGAAAAAATGCAACGTGGACACATTGCCTTAATAAGACAATGTACCAGTTAATAATAGCATCATAAACATGTTTATTTTTACATTATAAGACGTGTATAATTACTTATAAGAAACACATTTTGCATTTATTAGCTATGAACTTTACTTTTTGCAGGTCCGAGATCTTCTTGCTTTAGATCTAAGGTGAGAACAAGGCCTTGTGAGGATTCATAAATCCTATATTTTACTTATTTAGCCTAAATTATACTTATCTCCAGCATTTATTTGTACTTACCAAATAGGCCTAGGTTCAAGTCGAGTACCCTAAAGCACGGGGCACGGTACGGACGGGCAGTGGGAGTGCGCCCTCAATGTCTTTAAAACTATAAATAAGTGCAAAATGAAGTAAAATGTATAAATCTAAGAAGGCACTGTTCTCACTTTATATCCAATGGTTGCAAAAAGCATAGTTAATTTTAATATATGCATCATAATATGTTTCTTATAATTCTTATAAATGTCTTATAAACTAACTAATACATTTGTTAATCAGTTTGATGCTGATTATTCACACTTTTATAGTTTTTATCATGTGTTTTTTTTGCTTTTACCTGTGTTACCTGTGAAGCACGTTGGGTTGCCTCTGGGTATGTAATGAGCTATAAAAACACATTTACTTTGCCTTGCCCTTATTTGATTTGGGTATTTTTACACCTGCAACTGAAGCTTTAGAGATGCCAGCTCCGTGAGGTTACACTTTGTTTAAACAAGCTGTAATCAGATGCAGTCACACACTGAGTGAGTAAAACCCAAGCATGCAAACGAGTTCCTGCTGCAAAGCGAGAGGACTTCACCTGTGTCGGACGATGGCACGCTCTTGGTGAGCACGCTGTCCGTGATGACGTTAAACACGCTGAGAGAAAACATCATGGGGACGACGGTGAGGCAGAACTGGAACACGTTCTGCATGTAAGCCTGCAGGAAAGAGAGTAATATTAAGATGAGAGTATGTGAGTAGAGGGTGGGACATTTTTGCGTAGGGATGTCGTGAGAACAGACGCTTCGGTACCTGCAAAGAGCGGTTCATTTGGCTGAACATACAGAAAGCAGAGCCCTACCCTGCCTAAAGGATATTTACACCTGGTGCTGCAAGAATAAGACTAATTATCAAAGATCCCGATTACCTGGAAAACCAAACCGTTACAGCCTTTTCTCCCTGTTAAGGCTGGGAAGAAGGTACCGGATCCCTCAGGCCAGAACTGAGAGGCTCAGGAAGAGCTACTACCCTCTGGCCACTGGGATCATTTCAAAGTATAGACAGACTGACCATCTGAGTCTGGGTCTGACTGACTGAGTAGAGTTCATTTGTAAAGATCATCTTGCTGAACAAAATGTGTAAGTATCAAAAAGACGTGTTCACCACAGAGGTTATTTTCTACAATAATCCAAAATCCCTTTGGCTTTTTGTCGAGGGAACCACGGTGATGCTACCTTCAGGGTCCGTCGACAAAAACACACTCTACAGCGCCACCAGCAGGTTCACAGTTGTGGAAATGTTTCAACAGCTATCGGACGGTTGTGGAAGAAATATAAACATGAATTTAAAGAATAGGGATTAAATCTGTGTGAGTACCTGAGCCAGTCCCACCAAGGAAGAAATTCCGATGGACAGAAGCAGCAGCGAGTTCTCAGAGTATCTCGCTGTCAGCCGACCGATCACTCCTCCCTGGATGACCTGAACAGACACCCGGGTTTTTACCGACCTCGTGTAACAGTCTGATATCGGCACGAGCTGCGGCACATTAACACGTGAAGCACTGCAATCATAATCGACCTGTCTTGTATTTAATCTGCGTGACACTTACCATCGAGGCTATGCCAAAATATGCCATTAGATAGCCGTTCTGCTCCGGTTGCAGCTTGAAGAAGTCCATGGCGATGATGGAAAACATCACTTGAAAAATGCCTGAGGAAAGACACATTTCAAAGTACCGAACCAGGACTGAACAGACCGTTTTTAGGTGTATTGCTCTTCTCAATGGCCACACAATAAATAATCAGTTCTGCAGTGAAGGACAGGCCACACATCACACACCAGGCCATTATAAACAGCAACGACATTGATTGCATATGTTGTGCAACAGATAAATTATGTGGAAATATATATTAAATTCACCAGAATCTGTTTTTCACACAAAAGCAATAAGCATGTTGTGGTAAATACAATAAGCATGTTGTGGTGAATACATGTTTGTGTGAAAACGATGTCTTGAACCAAACCTCTTCTCACGTTAAAGCTCACCTGACGGCAGACCTGCGACTATCTTCACAACAAAGGTCCGCTTCACGCCTGGAAACTTCATCAGTCTTGTGATCTCTCCCAGGTTGAATATTGACTTGCTTTGGTTCTCACCTGCAGTGAATTCAAGAAAAAAGGGACTAAAAACCAGACACGGGACTCAAATCAGTCAGTGGCCGGCGGTCTGTCCATGTCACCTTTTAGTATCGGCCCAGCTCGCTTGGAACCTTGACGGGGGTGATGATAAAATAGCACCAGGTACCGAGTTTTGTTAATGTAACGGCAAAAATGGCGAGCAGCCGAGGCGTTTGAGCCGATACCATGCAGTGGAAAAGAGGCACATTAGATGTTTTTCATACTCAATTATTATTTTACTCCAACCAATATGCTTTATTTATTTCATTCATTCATTCATCTTCAACCTCTTGTCCCTGTTGGGGTCGCAGGAGGCTGGACCCGATCCCCAGCTGAAATCGGGCGTGAGGCGGGGTACACCCTGGACATGACGCCAGTCTATCACAGGACACACAGAGACGAACAGAGACAGACAACCATTCACACCTACGGGTGATTTAGAGTCATCAATGAACCGAACACCTGCACGTCTTTGGACTGTGGGAGGAAACCGGAGAACCCGGAGAAAACCCACGCAGACACGGGGAGAACATGCAAACTCCACACAGAAGGGCCCCAGCCGGGATTCAAACCTGGAAACCTCTTGTTGTGAGGCGACATTGCTTACCACCCTATATTTATTTCTGTTAATACAATTTTTACAATGTCATATGCTTTGTCCCACATCATCAAACCACTCAGCATTTTTATTTTTATTATTGTTTATTTAACATAGCATACATTGTATGCACAGGTAAGTCACATTAAAGACCTGCTCGGACAGTTTGGAAGATCCAAGAGCACATTTAAAGTTTTGTCCCTATAATCCTTAATTGGGACTCCATCTTGACTTTACTGGACGTTGGCGGGAGATGGGACGGTTTATTTTTCACTCCTGTCAGCAGCTGGCGCTTTGGGGTTGTGGGTAACAGGGGAGACTGATTGGATTTGTCTTCAGGTGACACCCTGACTTTTCTGCTCCTCCTCTTGTTCGCCTTGTTGAGCAGTTTTTCAGCGCGTTGCCTCTTTTTGATGTCAGTTAATTCAATCCCCAGTTTTTCAGCCTCACTTTTGTACATGGTCCTCTCTGCGGTCACGGCCTTGAGCTTTTGTTTCTGGTCACTGGCCTTCGCCTGGCACTGCAGGAACTGTTCCCCCACCTGGGCCAGTTTTTCCTTCAGCTCCTCACACAGCGTCTTTGTTTTGCTCAGCTCTTCAATGCGGGCGAGCAGCTCTTTCTCCAGGGACTGAAGCTTCTGATGAGGCACCGCGTGGCTGAGTCTTCTGATCGTCTGAGGTCTTTGAGGGATCACTATGATTTTTTGCCCAATTTCATCCTCACAGGCACGAATCCTTTGGATCTCTTTGAACTTCTGCTTCTGCGTGCTGAGCTCTTCCTCGCACTTCCGGAGCTCCCGCCTCTGGTCCTCCGCCTCGCTCTCTACGAGGCTCCTCTCCTTCTCGAGTTGCTGGTTCTCCAGCTTGAGGAGGTGGATTAGCTTCAGCTGCTCTTTGCACCGGCTGTCCTTCCCGTTCACGCTTGATTGCTGGTTGAGGATCTTGTTATGCAACTCTGAGCACTCATTCTGGCAGCGCAGCAATGCATCGTTCACGCTGTGTCTCTCTTTGATCACCTGGTCCAGTTCTTCCTTCAGGTGTTGCTGCTCGGCCCTCTGTTTCACAGCACCCTGCTTCACCGACTGCAGCTCCCTCTTTGTCAACTCCAGCTCGTCTTTGAGGGTCTCGTTCTGCTTACGCTCCCTCCTCAGCTCCGTTTCCTGGATCCTCATCTTCTTACCCATCACAGACAGTTCATTTTTGCAGCGCAACAGTTGGTTCCTCTCTTGGTCTCGGTTTTTGATCACCGTGTGGGTTCTTTTCCGCTCCGTCTTTAACTGGTCAGCATCGGACATCAAAGACTCCACTTTGACTTTGAGCATCTCGTTTTCCTTCTCGAGGTCCTTGTTTTTCTTCCTCAAGCAGTTATACTCCCGCTCGGCATTGGGAAGGATCGACGACAGGACGTAATGATGATAAGCCGACAAAGGGCCTCCCTTTTGCAAATGCTTGTCGTCGCTGTCACATGGAGCTTTGTCAAAGCCCTCCATTTTTCCTCTTGATTTCTACGGCGTGCAGAGTCGAGTTCAGTTGAACAGTGGGGTTCAATGTGAGATCTTTCCTCACCTCAGCATTGGAAAAATAACCATTATGACGTCATCACATTCTGTTCTTACACACGCAGACATTCTATTCTTTTTATTTATTCATGTTTCAGGCTAGTTTTAGGTTCATTTATGGTGTTGTGTGGTAAATAGAGATGCACTGATCCAGTTTGGAGTTACCAAACTACATGCACTTTTAACTGAAGCACTAAGAAAGCACTTTAAAGACCTTTGCCACGTGTTGATGTGTGTTGTGTGATTGTGCAGGGTGTCTGTGAAATGCTGCTGTTGGTGTGTGCGGTGTGTGTGTGCTTCTTATGTAAGTTTTAAAGCTACTGTAATGCACTCTTTTAAATTGCCCCGCAGGGATGAATTGAGTGCTTTGAATTTGAATTTCCCGATCCGATCCGATCCCGGTACCTGGGCTGAGCGATAGGCCGATACCAATGCGTGACATAAACATTTAGCCTTGGTAAAAAAAGGTAACAAATTAACACAGACATAAATGTACAAATAACAAAGTGTACATTAGCAGCAAAAATAAATAAATAACACTTGCATATTAAGTGCACTGCAAACAGATATTTTAAAATGTAACATAAAATATAACAGCTGCCTGAAACCCGACAAACCATGGCTTAATTAACTTTCTGTGTATAATATTGATAAATAAGAAATGACTGGATGAAAATGCTGGATCAGCCTCATTCATCCAATTTCCGATCCAGCTAGTTAGTCGATATCACAGCTGATAGGAGATCAGGGTAACGGATCAGTGCATCTCTAGTGGTAAATAAAGAATAATCTTAGGTGAGAACTAATTGTGGGGTATGGTGTGTCCTTTAATATGTTGCTGGTCACAAGGTTGAGCCAAATTCTTTCACTGTGGCTGTGAAAAATCTGTATTATTAGTATTAAAGTGAGAGCCATGTGGAGGCGATCCCAGACCACTTTCTCAGTCTTTGGGGTGGATCTTCTTTAAATATTGCTCTTCCAGTCAAAACAGGAACCAGACATCTCTGCACATGCTTTGGTGCATTTAGTTGCATTGGCACAGGTAGTTTTTTATTTTTTAGCGATAACGGAGACCCAACATTATATTGTGTTTTGTTGTACTTGTATGTGGAGTTGTGTGCTGTATGTGTTTTTGCACTGCTGTTGTGCACTGCACTGTCACAGCTGTTCCACCTGCACACATAACTTTTTTTAACTGTGGGTTGAAAATTTTGATTAACCCGTCAACATCCCAAATAAATGTGCACGTTGATTCAACTGACAAAGAGCCAGATGACCCAGAATGACAAAAACAAAAGTACATTTGTTCATTTTGTGGGTCTTTTATGTCACAGTTTCATTATTGGGCTGACGTATAACTGCTCAGCATCTTAACTATTTCAAATATATGGTTTTTTACAGGTTTACAAAAGCCCACCTCTCCCAAACGGGCCGTGGTACGGTTGCACTCACACTGGTCAAACGAACTAGACTTTAGCCGTGAAACGTGCTTGGTTACGGTACGGATGGACAGTGTGAGTGCGCCCTTTGAGCCATCTGAAGCAACAGGTATCTGTTCAATCTAATCCAGAACATATGAGCATTTCCTTCACACCAACCAAACAGCTGAGAACATTAGTTAGGTGTAGCAGAGTGTGTCTTACTGTCTGTGTTGACTGTTGGAGCTTCAGCTTTGGTAGTTTTCGGGATAAACTTCAAAACCAGCAGCAGACTGAAGGCGCTCCCCACGGCACCAAAACTCGCCGTAAATGTCTCTCTGGGAAGTTCAGAGTGAAAGCAGAGTTAGTGGACCCATTTTCAATACAACTCCATCTGCCTTTGCACTCTTCAGTACATCACTCACAGGGACACTCACCCATAGCGCGTGTTAAGATGGCCGCCCAGCGTGGAGCCGACTATCATACCGACGCCAAAACACAGACCGAGTTTGGATAAAGAATCTGCCCGCTTTTCAGGTTCTGAGAGGTCTGCGACGACCATCTGAGATGCTGCGAACAGGAGAAGAAGAAGAAGAATTACTTTATTAATCCTGCAACGGGGAAATTAGATTTTTTCACTCTGTTGTTATCATTTAGCACACACACACACACTTAATGGAGAGATGTTAGAGCGAAAGGCTGCCAGTGCATCGGCCCCCCGAGCAGTTGAGAGTTTGGTGCCTTGCTCAACAACACCTCAGCAGTGCCCAAGAGATGAAGTGGCACCTCTCCAGCCACCAGTCCACACTCTATTCATGGTCCACACAGGGACTCGAACCGGCAACCCTCCGGTTCCCAGCCGAGTCACCTATGGACTGAGCTACTGCCGCCCAGGAGTCGGACGGAGAAATTAAAGCAACTGAAGTTGCATGTATTTTAGCATAAACTGTTCAAGGTTTCTGCATGCTGTTTTTAAAAATCCACTAGAACTTCAAATTTCTGTTTACGCTCACGGTCAAAATCCAGAAAAATGTTGCTTATTGATCAGTAGTTCATTCATTCATCTTCAACCGCTTGTCCCTGTCGGGGTCGCGGGGGGCTGGAGCTGATCCCAGCTGACATCTGGTGTGAGGCGGGGTCCACCCTGGACAGGACGCCAGTCTATCACAGGGCACATAGAGACGAACAGAGACAGACAACCATTCACACCTACGGGCAATTTAGAGTCATCAATGAACCGAACACGTGCACGTCTTTGGATTGTGGGAGGAAACCGGAGAAAACCCACGCAGACACAGGGAGAACATGTACGCAGTTAAAATGTCATTGACTGAGCAAGTCATGTAAATGTGAATACTGGTTGAAATGATGTATGTAATTCCTGAAAAAGACCAAGGGATGATTTTGCGCCAGAATTACACTTTAAATTTGAAGGTTAAATGTTAAACTTAGTGAGCAGCAGGGTTGTACGTGAGTGGTGCTCACCGGGTAGGACATGCATGAACACCGTGGGTAGTTTGTGGATGAACAGCATTGCAGGATTCTCCGCTATGGCCAGGAGCAGAAAGAAAACGACTGTCGCAGAACACGACAGAGACAAAGCTGCTCGTGCTCCGAAGATATCCGCAAACCTGCCAACAACAATGCAACACAGAAACCACGAGGTATTAAAACAACAGGCTCTGGATATATCAAGAAAAACCTCTGTAAAAGCTGATATGCCAAATTTTCTTTGTGTCGTACGTACCTTCCAAACATGGGACCCCCAAACAGCTGGACTACACCGACCATGGTTTGTAAATAACCCATCCACAAGGTGTCGAAGCCGAGTTTCCTCGCCAAATACTTGAGAGACATAATAAAATACAGATTTAAATGCAAACAATCATGTGTAGCATGTTCACACGCTTAGAGACCAGGTAGGAAATCCACTTCTACCAATCAACACATCCAAAACTGGGACTTTATTCGAATAACCCCTGATTTACCTGGATATCGTGTTTATTATGCTACGTGCGACATGCTACTGTAATTATTTTTCCTTTGTTCCTTTCAGGGGGAAAGAATAAGAGTCTCTGCCACGTGATTAACAAATAATTAACTCAACGTGGCATCAGTTATTCATCAGCCTTTACGGTTTGTGTTTGATGAATGTGTAATTTTAAGTCATATTTGAGGAAGGCGGTGGCGTTGATGATAATGTGGTGGAGGAAATTGGCGGTAGAACTGAATTCATTAAAACAGTGGTGGGAAGTAATTAAGTACGTAAAATGTATGTATGTAAAACAAATATGCATGTTATACATTAAACTACAAAACAGAATGTAAAGGCTGCAACTACAGATTCATTTCATCATTAATTATGTATTTATTGAGACTTAAGTCATGTTTAGTCCTCTGTACACATGAACACTCTCATAATAAAGAGGTAAATTATCTTTCTTTAACACATTTAAAATACCTTATTAATCATTCATTCATCAAAGATGACTTAAGTCTAAATAAATACATGAATAATTAATTGATGAAATGAATCTTTAGTTGCAGCCTTTACATTCTGTTTGGTGGTTTAATTCAATTTAATTCAATTCAATTTTATTTATAGTGTCAAATCATAACAAAAGTTATCTCAGGACACTTTAAGACTAGGTTTAGACCACAGTCTATGACTTATTTATGCTTTACAGAGATACTTATATGTATTACACGCATATTAAAGATTAAGTTCATGATTAATTATGTATTTATTGAGACTTAAGTCATGTTTAGACCCTCATACACATGAATAATCTCGTAATAAAAGGTACATTATCATCAATAACACGATTAAAAACACCTTATTAATCATTCATTCATAAAAGATGACTTAAGTCTAAATAAATACATAAATAATTAATTGATGAAATGAATCTTTAGTTGCAGCCTTTACATTCTGTTTGTTAGTTTAATTTAATTTTATTTTATTGTATTTAAAGTGCCAAATCATAACAAAAGTTATCTCAGGACACTTTACAGAGTAGGTTTAGACCACACTCTATGACTTATTTATGCTTTACAGAGATACTTATATGTATTAAACGCATATTAAAGATTAATTTAATCATTAATTATGTATTTAATGAGACTTAAGTCATGTTTAGTCCTCTGTACACATGAACATAACATCATAACATAAAAACATCTCATAATAAAGAGGTAAATCATCATCATCATTAACAACAATAACAACATATTGTATTAGTTCTGCTGTTAGTGGGGAAAAATATGAGATTTTGAGAATAAATGTAAAGATTTTTTTCTGTGTCTTGCAAGTCATAAAACAAAAAAGCACCTGAATGTTTCTAGTCATTTAGGATACATTTAAAATATCTTAATAATACCTTATTGATCAATCTTCTGAGCTAGTCTGCATTTTAGAGCACCTTTAAAAACTGTGATGGGAATTAATTAAGTACATGTATGTAAAACAAATATGCATTTAATACATTAACTACAAAACAGAATGTAAAGGCTGCAACTAAGGATTCATTTCATCATTAATTATGTATTTATTGAGACTTAAGTCATGTTTAGTCCTCTGTACACATGAACACTCTCATAATAAAGAGGTAAATTATCATCAATAACACATTTAAAATACCTTATTAATCATTCATTCATCAAAGATGACTTAAGTCTCAATAAATACATGAATAATTAAATGATGAAATGAATCTTTAGTTGCAGCCTTAACATCCTGTTTGGTAGTTTAATTCAATTTAATTCAATTCAATTTTATTTATAGTGTCAAATCATAACAAAAGTTATCTCAGGACACTTTAAAGACCAGGTTTAGACCACAATCTATGACTTATCTATGCTTTACAGAGATACTTACATGTATTAAATGCATATTAAAGATTAATTGAATCATTAATTATGTATTTAATGAGACTTAAGTCATGTTTAGACCCTCATACACATGACTAATCTCGTAATAAAGAGGTAAATTATCATTATCAACAAATTTAAAATACCTAATGATACTTAATTGACCATCTCAGTACACTTTATAGACTAGGTTTAGACCACACTCTATGACTTATTTATGCTTTACAGAGATATTTGCATGTATTAAACGCATATTAAAGATTAAGTTCATGATTAATTATGTATTTATTGAGACTTAAGTCATGTTTAGACCCCTATACACATGAATACTCTCAGAATAAAAGGTAAATTATCATCAATAACAATAACAATCTCAGTGACTACATAACGTTGCGTTCAGGGAATGCACGGAAATCTGAGCTTCCCTCTCCTGTCATAACAGAAATACTTACCGGGGTGACAGAAAACTGTAAAAACATCCATGTAATGTCCAAAGCAGCGATGAGGTAAGCGACGTGGATGATTTTCGTGCTCTTCGGCTGATTTATAGCAACTTTACCCTGCGAGGAAACCGGGGAAACCGGAACTTTGGAGGTTTCTCCGGTTGTTTCTTCTATTCCACTCATTTTTTAAACTTAATTTAGAGAACCAACGTTAACGTTAATATTACCGAAGACAGTTAACGTTAAACTGGCAGTCGGTTGCAATCAAACTGGTGTGAATTGTCCGGTAAAACGCACTTTGACCCGGTGAACTTTCGCGTAAACTAGCAAACGTTGATGCTAGCTGCGCGGACGTTAGCTGCACTTTGGAACCGTAACCGAGACACGACGAGAAGGAGGCGTTACCGACACACATGTCTGCTAACGTCCAACATTATCATTCAAGACGTTTGGTTGAAGCATTTTTAAAGCGACAGATGAACACGACGCTAATTTAAAGTCCTCTCTGTTGGAAATTCTCCGTAAATGTGTCTTTAGTGAAGTCCAACCGCCGCGGAGCAGAAGTTACCTATAGTGAGGCATTCAGGAACTCCTACTGAAAACGGACTTTTAAGTTAGTTACATACATACATACATACATACATACATACATGCATGCATGCATACATACATACATACATACATACATACATGCATACATGCATGCATGCATGCATACATACATACATACATACATACATACACACA